>NC_092699.1:37450195-37815195 GCF_964275005.1 Diadema setosum | reverse complement strand
TACGTGAGATAATGAGAAACCTCTTATAGAATATGAAAGAGCATGTAATTTTAAGAAGGATTTAATGTTTCTTTGATGAAAATTGGTTTTTGAATGGCTGAGATATCAAAAAAAGTGATAATAATAAAAGGCGACAGGCCACGCCTTTTATTAGGATCTCTTTGTTTCACCTTGTTTTTGGATATCTCAGCCATTTCAGGACCGATTTTCATCAAATAAACTTTTTTGATACCCCTTAGAATTGCATGCTCTTTGACATCTCATAGAGTGGTTTCTGAATATCTCGCAAAATGTTAAAAGCTAAATCCTCACCTCAATCAGAACTGTACACACCCTTTAAAATCCATCATGGATCAGCATCCTTCACTAAGCGTCTCCCATAGACACCTGCCCGAGTATATTTGGGACATGTCTTCAACTGGTTAAGGGCATCACAAAATTGTTCAGATTTCTTTAATCAAAAAGAATCCTCTTTACCAAGTTTGTTTAGTCCTGTGTGATGACATCGTGACATAAACTCTGTCCTATCTCTCTTTTATCTCTTCATTTATTATCTCTGTATCTCCTTTGATCCACACACCTGACTCTTCACTAATCTTTATTCATTTGCATACCTATTACAAAGTGACCTGTACATATTTGTAAATCCACCTTTTTCTAAGCTATCCCTTCAGCCTTCTTTTCACGCATTCATCCGACCATTTATCAGTTTTTCATACCTCTATTCCTCTATTCATCTACTATCTAAAATGCATACCTATCCTTCCATTCATCTTTCTCTTATATCCATCTGTCTTTGGATCATTTTCTATAACTGTAATTCACTCCAACCCTTAGTCACTCTCATCATGCAATTTTCTCTTGGTTTTATCCATTTCTCTGTTTTATATTCATTTACTCATTGATTAATTGTTGGATTTTTTTTTTTTTTTTTATTTCATCAAACCATGAATTTGTCAGTATTTTTTCTCCACTGTATCCATCTGTCATATACCCACATCTACCTATCTCTCTCTCACCATCATGTTTTCTCTTTATCTCTCTCTCAATCCACCTGTGATCTGACATTATTTCTCTCCTCATTTCTTGCCTAGATCCAGCAACAAACCCAGGAGAACAAGTTCATGCAGGAGATCCTTGACGAGCAGGAGCAGAAGAAACGAGAGGCAGAGGAAGCGAAGATCAGGAGACAACAATTTCGAGAAAAGGCTGCCGTCTTCAAACAGTGACGACCAACGAGGTGTCTGGGCACGTGACTCGTTCAGAGCAGAGCAGCGAACAATGCTGTCCTGCCTAGGAGAGAAAGAGAGAGAGAGGAAGAGAGAGAGAGAGAGAGAGAATGAGATGGTGTGAGATTTTGGTTCCTTGGTCAGTTGGCACGCCTCATTTACTACCAAATACAGACATGCCAAGTTCAACCTTCCACCAGTAATAGTATGAATGTAAAAACAGCTCTGTGATCACATTCGTTTATCTTCCACAGGTGGTCGCAAATTAAGATTGCACCAGTTATGTCTGATGAAAATCGCAAGCTCTATTTACTACTCCGATATCACAATTGTCAATTGCAATATGAAGGTAAAATCCAAATTTTTGTAGGTGGTTCCGGCAAAACAGATGCATCATTTGATTCCAGGTCAAAATACATCTTGAATCCCTTTGGAAGTGACTTTATATAATCCTTTGAAGCTTTCAAAGAAAGTCAGATTGAATGTCAAAGTGGTAATCGATTGATTTAGTGCAAGCAATCAAAATGACCACAGCAAATCATTGATTATAAATATTAATGAATTAACAATCGCTTACAAAGTATGGCTGCTGCCTCAAATAGAAAAAACCTTGAGCATAGGTCTCAAGAAGAAGAAATGGTTTGATGTGACAAAAGGGAGCCAAATTAATTTTGTATGTTTCTGCTTTGTATGGTTTTGAAAGTGTCATATTTTCTTAACGATCTCATACACATGAATAACTCTTTGTGAAAGTTTTTAGGACAAGATCATGCGGAATTACAAATTGATTGAACTTAAATGATGGAGTTGAATAATGCATAAATGATATGAGTAAGGTGTATAACTTTACTCTGCCATTCCTTGCTAGCGATAATTCTCTGTTACAGTTTAGAGAACTTGAAGTAGCTTGACAAATTGAAAAAAAAAGCAATGTCAAAATCTGATGGGTATTGCTTACAGCCTTGACAAAATTATTTGCAAGAAAACTCTGGGGCCAAATGTATACTTTTCTATCCCTGCTGAACCTGTACATCTGTAGCTGCCACAGTGCTGGTAGATAATTCCCAGTGATGGTGTGATCAATGCTGCTATGTAGCAGGTAAGAAAAGTTAATGATAGAAGTGTTGACACTTGTTATGGTTGTACAAATTTGTTGAAAATCAGGAGAAAAAAAAAAGAAGAAAACTTGCTATGTGTAAATTTACTATACTGCTTGGTAGTAAATGTATAGGAAATGAGATATAGATATGTAGTTAGATGCACTTTTTATATACATCTGTGAAGTGAATACTCAACATGTGCAGTTTAGGTACAGTAAAACATTTCATTTTTTTTTCACAAGAAAATTACAGATAGTAAATAAAGAATATGTATGTGGCATTCATTATATTTCTTTCTATTGATAAAATCGGGGTTCAATATACTTTTTTATATACAGATATGTATATGTGTATCATACAAATATGCACATACTTATGTCAGTTTTTATACTTTTTTGAAAATATTTTTCCAGTTCCTAAACAACCAATTTATGTTTATATTTAAATTGTTTTGCTGACTATTTATATTAATTATATTCACATTATCAACCATTTTATGTGAGGTGTAATCATGTCATCATTGCTGATTTTCGATGCGTATATGACAATTTGTGTCATGATTATAGGCAACAATTGATTTAGCAAATACTATATTTTTCAGAATGAAAGTGGTAACCACATTCAGACTTTGATTCTTTTGAGATTGAATGGGTGACATCATCTAACATTCATTACTCTTATTATCAGTTTTCTGCTGATACAATGTTCAGTTTGCAATCATCCTATCTTCTACCTTGTGTTGCTAAACCTTCTAATTTTGATGAATTGAGACAGGAAATTCATGACCAACCATTTGTTAGAAGATTTCTTCAACATTCCTGTTGTGAGACCAAGAACCCTTTTGTTGTTTTGTTATGCTTTCAAACACCAATCATTTGACCAAACTTGGTAGAATGCAACGGCCACTCTGAATGTGCTTTCACAGTAAGTGTGAAACAATGTGACTGGTTGGTATATTCTTGTGACACTGTTTAAAGGAACATATTAGCCATCACACGCATGATTTCCCATCAAAGCTCAGCTCTGGGGTAGTGACAGCATCAAAAATGCTCTTAAGACCAATTTGTGTGTTTTTTCTACTTATGTCGGAACATTCTGTACTAATGGTTTATATGGCATGTGAATCAATCAATATTGCAAATGAAGAATTCGAATCATGAGTTTTTGAGACAATGCATAATTTAAGCATTCTTCATTTGATGATATCAGATCAGAGTAGACTAAAATCTGTAGCTCCATATTTCTCAATCTTGTATCTTTCATTCATACAAACACAACCAAATAATAAGAACTTTTGTTTGATTTCACAGAAGACTGAAAGGAGATATCAGCCACAAATGTGAGGTCAACATATTCTGAAATGAGAAGCATCAAACAATAAATCAAGAATAACGCACAGTGGAATATTTGTATTTACTTCAGTGAGGATACTACCTTACATTGCCCCACACACTCATATACATGTCAGTATTTTTCACATGTCATAGCAGGCATATGTTTGGTAAAAGTGTTATCTCATTTGCAATGACTTACATGGCTTTCATTCTTCATGGAAATATTTGAACTTTTTGTATTTCCTCTTTTTATGGAAATAAATTGTACAGCACGATTTAAAACAAAAAGTTATATCTGTGTCAACATTTTGTTATGACAGCCTTTGTTGCATCGTTAGTCCGGGGAGATGGGCACCTCCCTGGTTAGTTTGTATCATTTAGGTTAAAATTGAGCATGTCAAATTTAGTCTTTGTTACACAAGAAAATTATCAATAGCCAGAAAGCCCAGTAATTTTTAATACACAAAAGCCTGGCACTTTGCCCTAAGTTCAAATATTATCTTGGCAACTTGAAATTTGATCATGTATGCTCCAGTGACAAAATAGATATGACAAGAGAAACATTTTTATTTCTGACTTGGTTGAATTTTCCTCTCAGTGTCATGTCTTACTAAGACAAGTTTCCATAATGTCTTGCCATTTTTTTATTTCTTCCCTGATTGTGTGTTATTTTATTCTCTGGCATCACTCTTTTCTTTAGACAGATAAAAGAGGCCATGCTAGTCACACATACATGCACTCCGTATTACAAACTTTCTACTTCTGGGAAACTGTGAAACTTACTGAGCATTAAATTTTCTCTTTCATTTCATGAGAAAGGAATTCATTTTAGGGAAAAGATGTAGATAATTGAAGATGACACCGATGATCATATCATTGTTGAAGTTGACTAGTCTGCCCAGCCACTCAATCTAATGTAAGGCCAAATTCTTCAGCATCTATGGTTATGTAGTACAGTCCCACATATGCAAATCCTCCCCTGCCCACCCCTTCCTCCCCTGCCCACCCCTTCCTCCCCTGCCCACCCCTTCCTCCCCTTTCCCTTGTTGGAACATTAGAAGAGGCATCTTTCATCTGCTGCTTGTTTATATATATATATATTGATAGTCATTGTATGTATCTGTGTAAAGTTTGAAAGAATGCATGGCATTTTTATAGTAAAATGCTTGAATAAAATACCAAAAAAATAAAAATAAAAAAATAATGGGAATGATGATTGGGTTGATGTTTTAAAAAAAAAATGCAAATACGAATGAAATCCATGACGGCCCAATCATCAGTCACAGTAGTTCCAGTAAGGACTGTTATTTCAGTGTGCTAAGGACCACTTGAAAGGAAAAAAAAACTGTGTTGCAGCCACTGATCCTTGTGAAAGTTATGTCAACAGTAGGTGGCGCTGTTGATGACAGAGTCAGAACCAACTTCAACACATTCATCCTACATGTAGGTCCTATTATGAATTTTGTGGGAAATGGGCTCTCATGCTTCATACATGTACATCCTTGTGCATTGCAATGTTGACAGTGTGTTCCTTTTTAATCACAGCTTTGTGACATGGGATCTAAAAAAAGAATTACAACTGTATTACAATGGCTGTTAGTAGAGGAGATAATATTATATTGTATTGTTTTGTATTGTATTGTATGTGGAAAGGTTGAAGGCACTTTCAGGTCTAAGTATTGTCAAATGTTTTGTGATTGAGAAATATGTGATGCTTGTGTAATGATCATATTTTCGTGTTCATGATTTCTCTAACAAATTGAGACAATTAATTAGACTGATGAAAGTATTGTCTCTCTGCAAGGCTGACTTTATATACAATGAATCTTTTTGACAAACTATTGCAAGGTTTAAACCACTGTTAGAAAACATATTGGAGACATTAAATCAAAGATTTTGAATTCAGATTGGCTTCACACCACTCCTTTGCCAAATCATAATTCTTCATTCAGCTCAGTATTGGTGAGAATAGGAGTGTTTGATATGAAGTCAACCATTTTGTATATTCAGAGGGCATGGCTTATGTTAAGGGTATGGTTTTGAGGGCTTTTTTGTTTTAATTTTCATGAACAATGCTTCCCATTTATGAGTGGCTCTCTGCTCGAACAGATGAAATTACAGAGATGTGAAAAATTCTTGATGAACTTTTAGGGCAAGGCAAGCTTTGTTTGTTATTTTCTTTACTGAGAAAAGCAGATATTCACATTTGTTTGAATAGCTGTGTGTGTCAGTGAATTGTGAAAGAGTTTGTCTTATGTTGTTTAAATGTGTCACTCATCAAAGATTTTCAATTTCAAGTGTCTTAATGAAAGAGGGAAAAGCACTGATGAGTGGAAAGGTCATAAAAAATAGGTTTCCTGTTTGTGAAAGCAGTTTAAGCAAACTGGGGGAAAATACATGTGCACATTAGTCTATCAGAGTCATTTATGTGGTTTTCCTTGTTTAAATTTCATGATAAAGTTGCAGGAAACCACACTTTGAAGAACCTGGCCACATGTCAAAGTGTATTACACTGTTTATTTTGCTGTGAGAAGTGCAAATGCATGTGTACAAGAATTTCTTTTATCGTCATATACTGTGATGTGTATGTGAGTGACAATGTCTGTTTAAAAAGTAGTATCTCCAATACATGATTCTCTGGTGTGGAAAGAGATCTATTTTTCTTAATAGGAAGGGGCCACTTCCTTCTTACCCCTCTCAATTATTGGGATTCTTGAACGAGCAAATTGCAAACACAGTACTCTGAAGAAAAAGGGTACAATGAAATACAAGGTCATATACATTTGTATCGGTTTGTGGCTTTTATCACACTAAAAAGAAAATCACAAAATTGATCCTGTCTCTGTGTCTGCTGTACTTATTTATGAGTGATGAAACGGGTTAGAGGGAAGGGAGGATCAAGACAAGGAATGGGAGAGATATAGTGGTGGTGGTGAGAATGGTTGCTATGATGATGGTGGTAATGGTGATGGTGATGATGATGTTGGTGGCAGTAATACAATATAATGTTGATTATGGTGGTAGTAATAAAGGTGATAGTTGATATGATTGTGATGATGGCGATAATGTTTATGGTAGTGGTGATGATGTTTATGGTCATGGTATTGATGATTGGTTGTAATAATGATGGGTAGTAACTATTGGGATGGTGATGGTTGTGATGGTGATGCCGATGATGGTGATGATAATGGTGTGATGATGGTGATGGTGATTGTGGTGATGGTGATGATAATGATGGAGATAATGACAGTATAGCATGTATGGTGGTGATAATAATGATAGTGATAATTGGTGGTAGTGATGGTGCTTATGATTATAGTTAAAATGTCTTTGGTGATGATGGTTAGTAATGGTGGTGGTGGTGTCAGTGGTAATGATAATCATGACTGCTTATTATGATGGTGGTGGTCATGATGACTGATTACAAGGAGGAGGAGGAGGGATGATGGTAATGGTGGTTATGAAATTAGGGAAATTATGGATTACTGTAACTGGAATAATAATAGAGAAGTAGAAGGCTATTGTGCAGGCGCGCCGGAAGCAGTTTTGGATTGGGGGGGCAAATGTTGGAGGGGGCTCACGATAGACCATACATATGTTACACAATATACACATACACACACACACACACACATCTTTATATATATGAAGAGTTTGTTTGCAAAAACCGATAAGTCCATTTTTGAAGATTTTGAAGTACGGTCTCTGTCAGAAAGTACAAAATAATACCTTTTAAATGATATATTGGTCACTACATATAAAGGTATATTTTTGAAGTTATGGTCAAAAGAAGCAAAAATTTTCTTATTATTCTCTTTATTTTTCTTGACCTTTAATCGCAAATATCTCCATTTGGCAAATATGGACTTATCGGTTTTTGCAAACAAACTCTTCATATATATATATATATATATATATATATATACATATATAATATGTGTGTGTGTGTGTGTGTGTGTGTATGTAATGTAAAGTGGCGTACGGTGGGTCGAAACATTGGGGTGGGCACCTTGTGGAAAAGTAATTTTGACGGTGTGTATGCATGTGCGTGTGTGCGTGCGCAATAATGGGACTACAATACATTACGGAATGCGATACATTCAACATCGCAGTCATTGAGCAACATTGTAAGTTTTCCTTACATGGATTATGGAATGACGGTGTGAAACGACAAATTATATACTGTCAGCAACTCAGGAGAATTGCATAACAATAAAATGCGAGCGAGCGGAGCGAGAGAGCTTGAAATTTTTGACATTTTACAGTCCCAAAACTGCCGTTTGTAGCTATATCTTTCGCTTTGGAAATTAAGGGGGGCATCGGGCGCAACTGCTGGAAATTACTGGCGGCAACATTAGGAGAATGGCATAACCATTCAATGCGAGCGAGCGAAGCGAGCGAGCTTGAAAATTTTGACATTCTATAGTCCCAAAACTGGCGTTTGTAGCTATAATCTTTCGTTTTGGAAATTAATGGGGGCGCATCGGGGGCAACTGCTGGCAATTACTGGCAGCAACATTAGGAGAATGGCATAACCATTCAATGCGAGCGAGCGAAGCGAGCGAGCTTGAAAATTTTGACATTGAACACAGTCCCGAAACTGGCGTTTGTAGCTATATCTTTCGCTTTGGAAATTTATGGGGGCGCATCGGGCGCAACTGCTAGCAATTACTGGTTGCAACATTAGGAGATGGCATAATGATTCAATGCGAGCAAGCGAAGCGAGCGAGCTTGAAAATTTTGACATTCTACAGTCCAAAAACTGCCGTTGTAGCTATGTTTTTCGCTTTGAAAATTAAGGGGGAGGCGCACCGGGCCCAACTGCTGGCAATTACTTGCTGCAACGTTAGGAAAATGGCATAACGAATAAATTTGACGATTAATTTTAACATTTTACAGTCCCCAAACTGCCGTTTGCAGCTATATATATATATATATATATTTAGCTTTGGAAATTAAGGGGGGCGGCCCAGGCGCAACTGCTGGCAATTACTGGCAGCAACATTAGGAGAATGGCATAGCGATTGAATGCGAGCGAGCGGAGCGAGCGAGCTTGGAAATTTTGACATTTTACAGTCCAAAAACTGCCGTTTGTAGCTATGTTTTTTCGCGTTTATTCATTTATATACATATCTGTCTTATTTTATCTATTTTTATTTATTTGTTTATTTATTTATTTTTTATTTTTATTTTATTTTTTTTATTTTTTTTTTTTTTTGGGGGGGGGGGCTTTTTGGGGGGGCAAAAATGCGTTTTGCCCCCCCACTTTTTGGATTGGGGGGGCGGCCGCCCCCCCTGCCCCCCCACTTCCGGCGCCTATTGTGTGAAGGTGAGTTTAGGAGAATTGTAATAAGTACAATGAGGATGATGGAATATTTCACTGGTATTGGTGAGAAATACTTTGGTGTAATTATCGTAGAGATGATGTAGAGGGGATTGTTAATGGACCACTGGAAGTTACAGAAAAGAGGATTGAAGAGTGAACATAACAGGTAAGAAAAAGGGGATATTCTTTCATTGAAAGTAGCAACAGTGGATAATGAGGAGAGAGAGAGAGAAGGGAGGAGAATAGCCTTTTGAAAAGAATTGTGTAGGCTGAACAGGAATCGAACTTTTTGGTGATCTGCAACACCTGTACTCTGCTGCAGCCCGGGGGGGCGGGGGGGGGGGGGGAATGACACCATTAAAAGGCCCCCGGGTGGGATCTGAAGTAATAACAATAATGATTGCAATGAGCAGGGCCGGCGGAGCGTTTTCAAAAGTGTGGGGGCTCACTTCCGGGTTTCATGAGCTATCAAGCAACAACAACAACAACAACAACAACAAAAAAGTCCTCAGCGAAAAACCTAACCTTACTGCGCTCACACTTCAAGATCTCTATCTAGATTATTTGTTCTCTTTGTATTTAGTGCCACTTACGTACTTCTGGGTTAAAAAAAGTGTGGGGGCCCAAAGTGATGACACCTTGTGTATTCCTTTGTATGGTGCTCAAAAAGTGTGGGGGCCCGAGCCCCCACGGCCCCCATGGCCCCCCGCCGGCCATGATTAGGATGATCAAAGACCATGTAATAAATTGATTGCACAAAATTAATGTTAATCGTAATCCCTGCTTTGTTTGTAATGGTTGTTTACGCTTAGCAGTTGTAGCATTGTTTGACAACCACGTTATTCCTGTGCCACGCACACACGCGCACACACGCACACACACACACCGATACACCAAGAAATAACTTCACACCATGAGCGTGCTCAGACGATAGATGGCGACAAACAGCTCTGGTGGACTCTTCATTGTTGGGCAGCGTTTACCAACAGCAATCGATGAAAGAAAGTTGTTGCCCTTTTTCTCCCAAATCAAAGCAGTTTCCTCTTGTTGAAACGCTAAATCCACCTGCCACTAGCACTGGACAACTGGTACTTACTGTCGGACAAGTAATGTAAATGGACTCTAGCGAAGTAAACCCTTACCCTCATGCCAACTCGGGCTGGTGAGAGAAAATTAATACTGTTTGTAGTTCCATGCTTGAATGAGAGCGGCAAAGAGAGGGGGAGAGAGGGAGGATCGAGACTTGACTGTTCTGACTATGCCAACTGAATTAGGCTTTTTTTTTTTCAGGTAAATGACTCCCTTTACGGACGAGTGCTTTCATATTGCAAATTATTTTTTCACATTTTAAAACGAATTATCATTAATTCTTCGCTGTTCATCCTTTCTATATCTCACTTTCTTTTATCTTCCTTATGCATTTTATCATTTTAATCATTTTTTTTCTGTTGTTCAGTCTTTCTACATCTCGTTTTCTTTTCTTTCTTTCTGTTTATTTGCTCTTCCATATGGTATTTTCCTCATTTTTTTCTTTTTATATAATTATTATTATTATCTAATTTTCACTTTTCTTTTTGTCTTCTTCTCTTCCCTGGGTCCGTCACCCTGTTCTCCATTCAATCTCAATCGGGGTTATATCTCCCACCCGATACTAGTGATGTACGGGCAAAGATGGAGCTAGAATCACCTTCAATCGATCAACTTGACACTTAAAAATGACATAGTGACAAGCTAAGGATAGTGTCAGACAGCTCGGGGAGCGGTCCAAACAACAGCAAGTATTCTTTGCACAACGCAGTTATCTTACTTCAATCGTCCGCGATAGCGATAGTGGTTTGCGATCGCTGCGCACGACAGACTCTCTGGCGCGAACACGATGACTTTTCTCCCAACGCAATGTCCCTGACGTCACAAGGCCTTTCTGCAGCATGGTACGCATCCCCCAACGTGTCTATTCGTTTCTTTTTGTGCAGAACTCGTATTTTGTCAACACTTTCTTTCGCTTAATAAACTTCCCATGTAAAGACGTTTCGCACACTTCATCCTCTGGGCCCTGTTAATCAACATTGCGTTCCATCGGAAAACAAACGTGAGTTTTGCCACGGAAATATTATGTATTTTGTAGTTGTGTGGGTGTTGATGTTTTGAAAACGACATGAAAGAAAAGTTAATGTCTAACTTCACTTTCCTGCACAGTACCTTTCTATTTCGTTCATTAATCATCTCATGTTAATGAATGAAAATATAGTGCATGTTCCGCTACGAAGACATTGTAAATATTAGTGCTAACTTTTTTTCCAATTCACAGTAGGTCGCGACCTTTCGACCAATCTTGATGAAATGGGGCCTTCGTATCTAAATTCATTCACGAGCGTTTATACTTTAAGCCATGCTAATTGTTTTGAAATTCAAAACAATATTAATGTCACACTGCAATCGATACAATAGGTAGAAGCAAATCTTTGGGGAATGTTAGACAAAGATGCAGTATTTGGTAGAAAACTTCTGTTTTATTTTTCTTCCAAATAATCTATATTTTCTTTAGCGTTGTTGTAAATTTGTCACATACATGTATAATGATTACTGTTAATAGAGAGATTCTCTTTTAACATACGTTTCCAGCACCATGCCAGTTGTGATAATTATACCACTTAAATCCTCTCTGATTTTAATTACGATGCAACTAACAGGCATTCTTACCAAAGCTTTCGCACACAATACTCATTCTATTTCACAGTTCTCCTGAGAATGGGAGCATTGATTTTCATATCATGGGAGCTAACGATTGTCCTTCAGAAGATGAAAGCGATGAAATTGGAAGATACATCACTCAACAGGTGTATCATGGGACATAGGTTAAATTCATGAGAACAAATCCTACCATAAGTCACTGTGGTTAGTGTATTTTAATTTCTATTTTCTTGATTTGATTTTCATCTATAGGGGGTACGTATAATAACATGGAATTTTCCAGATTTATGATACGGCTTACATCACTCCTTTAGATTAAATATTCAAGATGATTATCAACTTAAGGCAATTTGTATCTTGTCTTGGTCTATCTATCACAGCACCGATCAGCAATGGTCAGTTTAGTCGTTTATGTGATAGGTCAGAATATCGCACTTCTATTAACACAAAGTGATAATTCATTTTTCTTTGGATTAACCTCCCTTATTCCTCATCTTTTCTCTCACTCTCCAGTGTGTGATATGGAAAGTTACTATCATCGAATTCACGGCGCTTTCCAGCCGATCGCTCCGGGTACCAGCTCCCAGCATCCGATCGGAGAAGGCTACGGGAGCTTGAGTAAAGCTGATGCGACGGAAGCAGTTGACGTCCATGGATCGGGTCTTCTTATCGCCTGCCACGTCCCGTCCGAAGTCCCGCCTCCTACCTCTGCCAGCGAGTTGAATTTCTCGTCAATGGTCCACGAGAAGGTTGACTATTTCTCAGGCCGAGATGACAACAAACACTACGCTTTGCACCTCCAACAAGACGGCCCTTCCTCGAGAAACACTCAACAATGTCAGCTGACTGGTCTTTCGTCTGTTGGTCAGAGAATGGCGGGAAGTGATGCCGTGATCATATCGTCAACCAGGCCGACGGAATCCGGCTCCCCCATTCTTAGCAACCGCAGCGTGCAGACCGAGGACACTGCAGACGATAACAAGACGGTGGACAAGAAAGAGACAGATAAAGACGCAGACGACGACAAACCAGATCCCGCCCAAAAGCCGCCATATTCTTACGTGGCTCTTATCGCCATGGCAATAAAGGATTCGCCTGACCGAAAACTTACTTTAAGTCAGATCTACCAGTACATCATCAACAAATTCTCCTACTACGAGAAAAATAAGAAAGGTTGGCAAAATTCCATCCGTCACAACTTGAGCCTCAATGAGTGTTTCATCAAGATCGCACGGGAAGGTGGCGGGGAGAAAAAGGGAAACTACTGGACGCTTGACCCTGCCTACGACGACATGTTTGAGAAGGGGAACTACCGACGACGAAGAAGACTTCGCCGTCCTCATCGTCCCATTGCGATCATCGATCGTTCATACATGACTGACGGGGGCTACTCACCCTATTCTCGCTGTTTGCAGTACGGTAGCAGCTGGAGTATGTGTCCACCACCGCCACCCCCACCCGTGCCGGCTCCTCACCAACCACCCCAGCCGTCCTCCTACGGGCAGATGACGGCCTCGCCTCCTCCGGCGACCTCCCGGGCCTTGATGTCAACCGTGCCGTCCCAGTACTCGCCCACCTACTCTCAGTTTCAACCCAGTTCTCACAACTCTGGTTTTATCTCATCCGTCGGTGTCGGGTTGGCCCAGAGCTCCTCGCTGTCGATCTCCAGCTCGACGTCAAGCTACGAGGAAAACGATCTCGCCGGTGTCTACTCCAGCGGCTTGCTGAGCGGGTACTCGAGTATGAGACGTAACGACGGCCTCCCTCTCGGTGGAGTCTACTTAGGAAGTCAGTAAAAAGCCGCCTTTTCTCTTCTTTTCTTCCATCATGATTACCAACATCGTAACTCTTATTTAGTGTCTTGTATTTCATCTTATAGTTTACATTGCCACAAAATGGTGAAAAGCAATAGTTACTTTCTCACTTAATACAGAAATTGCAATGATGCAGGGCTGATATCACATCCATACTTAATAACACCATGTATATTCACCTCACACCTCGTCAGTCGTGTCTTTTTTCATCGTCCTTCTTTTCTTGACAACAAGTCTTTGCACGTAGTGCGCGTACCCATATCAAAATTCCAATTTGCACTGTAACATAATATCTATACTAGGTGAAAACACTTATCACGCAAATCTTACAATTTAATGCTAATGGATCATATCATATCTCACATTTCGTATATGAATGCTGTAATCATCTGATATCATATCTTTTTTCAGAAATTGTGAACTAATAAGTGTGAAATAATACACCCCCGTAAAAATATGCACCAAAATACTTTGCCATTTCCCCTTTTTTGAAAGAGCTTATGTACCATTTAATGTGAACCTGTATATTTTCTCTCCACGTTTATATTTGCTATCTTAGTTTAAGGGAAAAAAATGAATTTCTTAAGTTCACAAATGCATCATAAATTATCAGTTTATGAATTTAAAACATCTGAAGGCTCGTGAACTGTATTATTATGTGGACAGCTACTGTATTCCTGCTATAAAAAAATCAAAGTCGGTGATTCTGTTTGGAGCGTCCCTTGGAAATAAGTTGGATGCTGTCATTTCGTCAAACTTGCTGAACATACCAAAATTTGGTCCCATATCATTCCATTTTCCAAAATTCCAAAGCTCCATAATGTTACAAATAACTCAACAAATTAATTTACTTGATAATTTGCCTTTGATACCAGAACTAGAAAGATGCCTTCATACTTTATATATCACAAATAGTGTAAATTACTTTGCATGTATATAGGTAGGTAGAATCTATGTAGATCGTTCCTTCTGTGTTACTGTTCATATAAATTTTGCTTTGTAAAATGATGTGACTTGCTAAAAATTTTACGCGTGTTATTCATCTTACACGTTTGCAAAATGTCTGCATATGTTCATGTTTGTGCGCTCTTGCTTTCTATAGTTTGCATCATCTGCTTTGAGATGTTGAAATCAAATAAAGATATATCGCATATCATGTTTTTATTGTGTTTAGATTCCATGTCAATCAATTTCAGCTGCTTGTTTTCTTTGATTGATATGAGGACTACCTCACTAATGGCGTGACCTTTCATTTATTTTATATTAATGAAAAAAAAATGTGAGAATCTCATAGAAGATTTAATCGACATTAAAACATTTTATCATGATGTCAATAACATATAAGATTACAGCATAAGTTTGTGACTAAATTCCAGTATAGTCAGACAAGGATGTATATGCAAGATGTCACACACGCGTTTACAATGTATGAAGCCGAGTGCGAAACCCGCGTCTTATATAAACAGTGTATAGAGAATATTCATGTTCCTTTACGTAATTCATCTCATTGAAACTTTTGTACCCTTGCTTTATACTTTCATGTATTGGCCATACAATAAACATAGAGGTTATATTCAACACTTTTGACAGTGTTTGAAATTTCAAACCTTTATATTATATTATGGTCAAAAGACTTATGTAAAAGGAGGACATGTTGTCAATTCTTTATATCAAATCATTATGAAGTTCAATTCAGTAGCTAGTTATTAATGGTTTTGTTTAGTCCGAATGACATGGTTGTCGATTATTTCCATCACATATTTCGTGTCTCTTTCTTTTTTAGTGCAATAAGCCTAAATTTATTCCAACTTGGATAAGTATAACTTGGATAAGTCGTCAACAGAAAGGACTATATTTTACAGGTAAATTAAATTCATTGTATTTCAAAACTGGTATTCAGGTATATCTGTAACGTTTTTATTGCTACCGGTTTTTTTTTTTCCCTGCAGAATATCTGCGATTTGACGTCAAATACATCAATCATTTTCTGCTAATGCCAAACCTGTTGTACGACTTCCACTGTTTACAGGGAAAATCCGTTATGATATTCTGTTGCTTTGTATAAAAACAGACAAGCCAGAGAGTATAGATCAATGAAAATTTTGGGGAAAGTGGACATATAAAAAGTTTAAACTATGCAAGATACAAGAGTAGGCCCGGAGACAATTTGGCAACTCTATTTTCTCAAAAACATGGGCTCATAGTCAGACAGAACTTATCAGCTCAAGATGACGCATAAAAACGCATCACTCTCTTTTGTTATTTTAGCTGAAGAAAACGTTTCTATGAAAAAAAAAAATAATGAAATTGGTGAATTTATGTGAGGAAACCCCCCCCCCCCCCCCAATCCAAACCCAAGACAGCTGCTCAATTCCTATCTCACGCAGATTTGCCAATTTGCCTTAGGCTTACTCTCTAAACTTTAACATTTCACATCTTATGTTCGATTTTCTCCAAGTTTTAAGTGATCTATTATGCTTCTCTGATTTACCTGTTTTCATACAAAGTAACATAGTATCTGGTCGGAATTTCCCTGTTTTCCAAAGTTTATGCGGCATTCCATGTAGCTGCTTATCAAAGGTGATGATGTTCATTACCAATTGTTATGACCATTGTCATCATCATTATTGTTATTCAAATATTCTTTTCGTTATCACATTAATTGTTATTATCAGTAGTAGTATAGTATTTATATTATCATTAGCAGTGTTGTTGCTATTGCTATTGGTAACATCACTATCGTTGTATCGTGGACACTAATTTAAGGAGGCGACAGTGCCTAACGAAGATCCCCGTTCCTTGCTAAAGGGTGCTGTGAACTCACAGAGGAATCAAACATGATACCCGATTGAGAGTCTGCGATCTTATTACTTTGGTCTAAGCCTCAATGGCTGTCATTGTTATGGTCATTGTTGTTGTTATGTATCATCTCATTTCTCTTTCATTTTGTTTGTTATCACCATTTTATCGCACGATCTTTCTAGTAAATACCTTTATGATCACTCTTGTTCTCAATTTCCCGAAAGAATAGAGAAAAAAGCGACAAACTGGTACATTTATGTGAACGTACTGATAAAGTAATCACAGAAATAAAGGCGATACCAAAACCTAGTCAGGTCATAAGATGCGATCATTATTGTAGGTAGTTGTCATTATCATCACGATTTAGCATCATTATCTTGTCGTCACTACAGCTGTTATACCTTTCATTTCATTTATCATTATTTCAATCATCATTTTAGACATTGCTCTCTATGGATTCAAGAAAAAAAAAAACCCTGTCTTTTCACGTTATGGATCCTAATATATATTGTTTTGTTTTTTTCTCAACAAGTCAAGCCTTTTGATTCCTCCCTCTCCGGAAAAATTCGTTAATGTTTGAATTGCGCACAGGAAATTGTAGAGCGTGAATTAAGACTACAAGTCAGATAAGTCATTTTCTGCGAAGTATCTCGAAAACAACGGGATGTTATCATTATGTATCCATGATATATATATATATATATATATATATATATATATATATATATATATATATATATATATATATATGTGTGTGTGTGTGTGTGTGTGTGTGTGTGTGTGTTTGTGTGTGTGTATCTATATTTTTTTCGCATACGGCTCTATATTCTGCTGGAGTCTAGTCTTGACATTAACTATCAAGAGACAAGTACCATGTTTGATTTTGAAGAGTAAATCTTCATGACAGTGGTGATTTTTGAGAACGGTCAACAGGTCAAGAAGTGAAAGTGATGGAAGGGAGAGAGAGTGTTTTGGTCATCGTCTAGAACTCGGCCTTTAACTACCGCTATGATAAGAAAGAAATATATTCACGAGGATATATGATTTGTAAATTATATGTTATCAAAATCAATTTTCCCTTTCAATTATTTGCTTAGCGTATGCAAAGTCAAATGAAAGCTGTTTCCCTGATTATCAAGTTTGTATCTGCAGTTTCCCTCTTTTGCCTTTTGTCGAGACCTGTATTATTGCCAGCTGTTTAAATACAAATCAAAAGATCATTCAACATTTCTCTTCATCTCTTTGCAACAAATTAAACACATGTGAAACACATCCTTCACAAAATATCTAACAATATTTCTATGACCAAACTGTGTTATGTAAAACTACACAGTGCTTGTTGACATCTTTACACGTGACTCGTGTTCTTGGTAAAAACGAGCAGTGACCACTCGGACAAAAAAACAAACGCCTCATCTTTGCTGTCCATCAAGTGACCGCTTATCTTGTCCAAAGTTTTTATTATGAGATAAGTGACGCTGTCTTCAGTGAGATGAATGGACTCTGAAGATGGAAGTGGGGTTGTTTGGCAGGAAGGCCCGGTAGAGTGGACAGGTATTGAAGTAAAAATGTGAACGCGATAATCATTATTGGTAAACAAAACAACAGAGTTAATGGAAACATTGTCATTGATACCGGAAGTCTGAATACCCGCGGTTATCCGACAACCGATCTTTCCGACAGCCAGCCTCCGGCTCTCGGCAGCCGGCTGCCGGGTGGTGACTTCGAATGGCAGCCCCGCCACCGGCGAACCTTCGCAGAGCTCTGTTGTTCAAACTTCACGAAAATTCCGACAGCTTGCTGTGCAGACGACAAATGACAGAATGACAATCGCACACCTCAGCAATTGACGAAAGTACCAATAATTTCTTTGTATATGTCCATATTGTTGTCGGGTTGTTGCGGCATCCTATCTGTGAAGATGAACACAGGGTCTTCATTTTGTTATTGTTGTTGTTGTTGTTGTTGTTGGTTTTTTTTTTTTTGGGGGGGGGGGGCAAAATGCAAAGTTTGGGCACGAAGATTCCTGCTTTACACCTCACTGCTCTGATTAAAAAAAAGTTTGGCTAATGTGGAGTAATATTCCTTGAGGAAACTTCAGCTATGTAAATAATGAGAAAGAAAACATTTCATTTTGTTTCGTAGATGGCATACAACTGAAGTAGAAAGGTGGTAACTCTACAATCTGGGGAATTGTACAATTTGTCTCGGGGAAAATGACTAATTATGATTTAACTGATAGAAAAATGAGACAATCCCATATAGAGCGCCGATGAGGGGTGGTGCGATCGAATCACATGTCTCTCTTTGACCTCCACTCAAATTTTGACCGAAATTCCTCACTTTGAAATTCTTTGAACAATAATATCCTTTGCATCAAATTATTCTGCATGAGAAGTGTTGTTTCAATCCTGGCTTGTTCACAGGATAATTTGTAATTACTATATTATTGGTAATTAGGACTTTTAATTTTTTTCACTTGTTTAAAACAACAGGGAAAGCTGTAATTTGTCGTAATACTTGCAATGAAGCTTTCACTGCTCTTTTCAAATCAATTTAATCCTATGATAACTTCAAAGACACAATAATTATCCATTCCTATTTTCTTCTAAACGATGTCTATTTTTCTTGTTCTTATTCTTTCATTAATATTATCTATTATTTATTTATCTATATCTATCTGTCCATATGTCTATCTATCTGTATATATATATATATATATATATATATATATATATATATATATAGAGAGAGAGAGAGAGAGAGAGAGAGAGAGAGAGAGAGAAAGAGATATATACAGGCCTATATAAAATTATATCATCGTCATCACTGTAATCCATGATTTTTCACCGCTGTGGTCATTATCATCAACATATCATACAAAGTAAATGGACCAAGCTACTATTATAGTGTGTGTGTGTGTGTGTGTGTGTGTGTCTGTCTGTCTGTCTGTCTGTCCGTCTGTCTATCTTTGAATCTAGGTGTGTCTGCGGGATTTCTGCCGCCGATATAAAACAGTGCTTGAACACGTGTGGAAGTATCGCAGCGGTCGAAGATCAGAGAAAAAACCCAAAGGCAAGGAAGGGGGGGGGGGTATATGTCAACCACGATAACACACGTACACAGACAGACAGACACACACATATAGCTCCCTCGCTCATTTAGACAGACATTACTGAAATTCGTATCGGCGTTTGTGCGTAGAGAGTACGCTGCCGGAATTGCAGAGTGACGAGATTTCTTCGTCGCTCAGTTTCATCACAGCAACCGACTCCCCTCCCCTCCCCCTTTCCCTCACGAAATTCCAAGCAAAAATTATTTGGGGGTAAGCCTTTCTCCTTGCAGCCATTCATCTATGTACGGACTCTTTCGTGAACCAAACCACGAAACCTTATCGAAAAAAGCCTGAATCTCACACCTGCAACGCGGAACGATGTTTGGAAAACAGGACGGGAAAACTTCAAAACACGACTCTCACTCACAACATGACCCAAAAGAAAATCTCGCCGAGAGAGAGAAAATAAAAAGGGAATTTGAGACTTCTAGCAAGACGTGCACTTTACCGTCACCAGTTATTTTCTTTACATCTTTATCAGTGTGGAATTCCTTTTTTCCCCCTCTGACTAGGAATGTCCATTTTTCACGCTGACACGTGACTTTCGAGTCGTCTTTTTGTCATGGAAACGCTAAATCTCATTGAACACAAACTGACAACTGATTAAAGAGAGCGAGCACATTGCTTCATTGTATCAAGCTGTATCGACTGAAGTATGTTGAAACAGTACCACAGAGTGCGTAGAACTTCAGTGTACAGTGTTACACCAATACTACAATGTGAATTTCCTTGTGGACCCCCTCCCCCCCCCCCACACACACACACGATACTCCAACTACACGCACCTACCTTTGTGTTTACCTACAACAAAGCACAAACAACAAACAACAAAAACGCCCCAAGCGAACCCAGAATTTATCTTCGTTAGGTTTTGCTCCAAACTATTCCCTTACCACTCCAATGACACTAATTCCATGTTTCCAGTATTGGATAGACTCCCAGACTTCATGTGGTTGAAGTTACAGAACTCAGCCTTGCTTCTGATGATGTCGAAACACCTTGGCCAACACGTAACAATTTGTCATACTCTACATCCCCACACTTAGCTTGAAAAGGAATCTGGTCCTTTCAAATTTGTTATTGAGTTATTGCAATGAATTGAAAGAGTAAATTGTGGACAAATGTACATTTTAAGTCATAGGCATCTGGACAAATGTACATTTTAAGTCATAGGCATCTGGATGTACATCGCCCTAACATTTTGTTTCTGGAAACTTTGAAATCTGGGCATTTTATCTTGTTACTCGGGTTTATTTTCTTTCTATGCTTTTACGATCACCACAAACAGCTCCCTTTCATACAACCAACTTGGCCCACGAACAGCATACAAGGCAGATTTTCCTTATGTAAAATCAAATCCAACCAGACACACGACGGGATCATCTCTGTTCTTATCACGATCACCCGATCACATCACCATCAAATGCAATCATTATCCTCATTAACCCTTTGAGTGCTTTGAGCACTGATTGGCACAGAAGGCCCCATGGCCCTGGCATGGCCCTGGCATGGGAGTGCTTAATCTGATCACCATTATCAGGTTTGTCATCATGTTCAGTGTCAGTACCCTCACCAGCATCATCAACCAAATCAGCATCATTCTCTTCCATCCATCTCTCCTCCTCTTCCTCCTCCTCCTCTAACCTTCCTAGCATCTTCACACCAGTCATGTTTGTTTTCATCAAACCTGACCCAATCACAAACACACATACTACTTTTTTTTGTCATCATGTTTGGAAACAAACAGGTATTATTTACACTTGAAAATGAGCAAAGAAAATAGGTCTCCATTGGGATTGAATCTTCAAGGAATCTTATTTTCTTTGCTCATTTTCATTCATATTTCAGGATAGTTTCCCTATATGTTTGCATTTATGATAATTATATATGCTTGTCACATTCCCAAAGTTCAATCATTCTGTAATTCATAATCCATCTGCATAACAAGATGACCAACGAATACCTGCAGCACTTCAAAAATCAAACACTCACAAATATGAAGATGTGTAATAGTTTTATACTCTGTCTCACAGTACAGAATGTTTATTATACCTTGAACAAATACTTGGTCATGTTTTGCTGTGACTGAAGATAATGTAGAAAAAAAAAGAACATACCACTGAAGAGGATTATGCAATTCAAATAAAACCAGAAAAAAAAAATCATGGACTAGCTGGAATAAATCATGAAACACACTGTACATTTATTTCATGATTGACATGCGGTCTCCCAAAGTCTGCTCCGCACTTGACCAAGAAAGTTTCACATCTCCCAAACAATGTCTCCGTGTGAGAAACAGGGTTTGTTTCTATCACCAATGTCAAAACAAGGAGAGTCTGTTGTGAAGTGGTAAAGATAGCTTGAGATAAGTAGACTTCTTATGTTGCTTCCCTGGTCTCCCCCCCCCCCCCCATTCTATTTCATCACTTGAGTTTAAACCAGATACATACATGAACAGAAGGAATGCTATCATATTTCTGCAAACGAAGACATTCTTACACCATGCATGATAAGTACAGGCAGACAGATAAACCTCAAACCTTCTCTTAAATCATCATATATCACATTTACATTTTACATCTCCCCTGCAATGGAGTCTGGTACCCATTTTATCTACCAGACTACTTGTAATCATCATATAAAGCACAACTATACAACAAATAAAGAAAAAATAAGAGAAAAGCAGAATTTATGTTAAAGAGGAGCTTTTGTTGAAATGAACTACATCAAAATGTTCGACTGACAGCATTAAATATCATGATACAAGCTGAAGAAAAAGATCATGATAATCTCATGGTAGGCTGAGGTACTTCCAAAAAAAAAAAAAAATGCAACTGTGCAGGTAAAAAGGACAGAACTACATTTCCATAATAAAGTTTGTATTAACAAAATCTGTGCTGTGGCTCTAGATGTCAACAGAATGATACTGTTAGGCTTCTCAGCTCTCTCTCTACAAACATCTATTTATTCTCTTCTCTGATATTTCATGTTTCAGACACTATCATGCCAACTAAGAGCAAGAAGAATGTCTAGGAAAAGAGAGTAAAATTCATAGCTGACATTAAACTATACATATGACCTTCTTCTTCTATTGACCTCATTCTGTTTACAGTGAAAAGCTATTTCTGCTTCCCAAGGATTGTTGGAGACTGTTACAACTGTTACAAATAACACTATAATATTTACAAATTAGATAGTTTATGGTGTTGTAGCACAGTAGCAGGGCAGGAATTTCCAAGCCCCACGACACCCCTGTATGCAAGACTCTTACTAGGCACAGAGGGTGGCCTTGAGGGCAGCCTAGTCACCATCATCCAAACAAACCAAGTTCATATTCACTCATTTCTTTAGCTCTTGATGCCTTCTCTGACTTCCCTTCTTAAAATGCCACTAGCAAAACAATCCTATCTTTCCACAGGCATCTTGAGGGTATGGCTTGCAATTCAGCTACAGATATTTCTTTCAAGTTGGAATAGATGAATAATGTGCCTAGGTATTTCTTGGATTCTTTTCCTGCAAAAAGGATGAGTTGCTGGTGTGTCCTTGTTCTGTATGTCTGCTATATCTCACATTAGCAGCATGACAGAGGTGCTAAATATTCTATATAAATATCAATTTGAGCAAATCATGGATGCAATACTAATGGACAACAAGTGCTGTGGAAAATAATCAACAATGGGGATATCACGCTAGCTGATGACAGGTCGACCTCAACTTACAATGGACTAGAAACATCTGCCCTGCTTACTGCCAAACATTATGACCCTTGGATAGACTTCATCCCACCACACCCCTTCCAGCATCTCTGGACATCATCCTAATCCTCTAACAAGTCCTCGTCCAGATTCACCTCAGAGGTATCCACGTTGTCGTCGATGTCCAGATTGTCAAAGTCGAAGTCCAGGTCATCGGTGTCTGCCCTGGGGCGCTCTGCCGGTGGTTTGGCAGATGCTGCGGCCGTCTCTTGGGCAGGCGTCTCGGCAGGAGTCTCAGCGGGAGCTGGTGATGGCTCCTGGTCCTGAGAATTGATTCAAAGAAAAAAACACAAACACTTTTTTAAACCGTTGAAGACGAGTCCCGAGTACACTCGGGCAGGTGTCTATGGGAAATGTGTAGTGTAGCAAAATCAGCCCGTCCTCAACAGGATAACCACCAGAGTACAGCCATATGAGCTCATAAGTGGAAAAAGGTCATTAGTGCATTTGGGGCTTTGATACTTTGACAATCAATTAAAGAGAAATGTCTTCAAAATCTCTGAAGAATCAATGGTTGGATGATGCTATGTATAACTTTTTACGGTCTCTCTTTCTTTTTCTTTCTTTTGTATCAACTTACTTTTGTACATCTATTCAGGTTTTTAGTTTCGTATTGCTATTATACCACATTTTAGATGCATTTCAATGATGTGATTAGTGTATTGTATATTTACATGTGTTTTTAATTCATGGACTGGCCGAAAAATAGCTATTGGCTGAGTCCAGTACCATGAATAAAATGAATGAATGTGAAAATGAAATGACAAATCTTACTGGTGAGAAAGCCCCTTGAGACATGGCTTGTTGCATCTCGGCCATGACATCACGCTCACTGGAACTCTGTGTATAGAAAACAGTTACATGAATGAAATTTCTAGTTTACTGAAAGGTTTGCTTCTTTTACATCACAGAGGTGAAGAGCTCGCTATTTCACAAAGCAAATAATGTGATTTGATAAAGGCAATTCCAATTCTAATATTCTATTCCATTCACTACTACAGACTTTTAAAATCAGTTGTGCATTGAAGCATTTATCATATCTGAAAGAAGTAAAAAAAGAAAAAGAAAAAAGATCACTGCTGAAGTTGTGGCATCATATTGTGACAGTGTAGACTAATGTTTCCTTAAAGTCTGACCAGTGCTTGGTTCCATCATGCTTTTCTTTATCCACACTGTCAAAGTTATCTTGGTACTGGCTGTCATCATGTAAACCTTTACAAGGAAAGCATATTTGAAACTAAGGAGCTTGTTGTAGTATTCTCCATACCTTCTGAATATGGGATACCACTTCTTTCAAAACATTGGCTCCTCCACTCTTACAGTCCTTCAAAAATTTGGCAGCAGTATAACTACCAGTACATTATCAGAATGAGAGGGTGCTGACAATTCATCAAGTCTATGGTCGTTAAATGCTTGCACTTCTCACAGGAGTACTGTTTATGCCATATATTTAGCGAGTCAAAGTTTCTGCAAATCTTCAGACAATTTCACATTTGGGTAAATTCCTGATCAAGGAAAGAAATGTATGGTACATGTCACATTCATAGTAGAAAAAGGATTAATATAATCACATGTTTATAAAGTTGTGAACATCACCTGACTTGCCATATCTTCAAAAATATTAAACCGTGCATAATATATGGTTTATACAAAAATTCTAAACCCTGTACTCACTGGGACTGAGGGATACTTGTTGGCTGGAATGGAGGTCTGTCTTCCCTTGAGGAAGCTCTCAGCTTGGCTAGCCTCCTTGAGGCCGCTGAACAGGTTCTCATATTGGGTGGGGTCTGCCAGGGCTTCGGCTGCCTTTTGGTTCACCTTACCCAAACTCTCCTTCCATCCCTGGACCACTCTGTGAGGAACAGAACACAAAATCAGCTACCACTCATTAAAAACACATCAACAATTCTCATTTACAACATTTACAATACTCTCTAATCAAAAGGTTGGTGACCCTTTACCATTCTAACAAAATCAGTTTGACCTTTTTACTAAAAATGTGAAAATTTTTGCCAGAAATTACTGCAAAAATAAAAGCATGCAAATACTTTTGCTTACATATGCACCACTATACTGTGCCTTCAATTTTGTAGAATTAAAACATGCGAAATTCATCCTACTCGGCAGAGCATGAAAAATTACTTGCACAAATATAATATTATTCACTTTTACAGTACGACTGTGTCGATCATGTATTCTATTCTATATTACACTGAAATGATGCAAACTGATTCATGTATGCAACAGATAAATGTAACAAAAAAAGAAAGAAAGAAAAAAAAAGAAGTAATAAATGGTATTAACACATTACCATTTCCATAGCCATAACACCCTATAAGCTGATCAACTACTTTATCCTATGTAAAATAATGATAACTAGAAAAGCACTCTGAGAGCGCAGACCTCCGCCAAGCAGCTACTTTCCATTGTGATCTTGCTCTTCCATAGAGATCAGTGATTTTCACCCACTGAAAAATCACCTGATTTCCCAATATAGAAGCCTTTGTTACATCATAAACCGTCAGCTGCACGGCGCGCCTCGCCCTAGCAGAGAGTGGAGCACGCATTTTAGTGTGCGCATGAAAACCTCAAATACGCACAGCCTGAACTCCCAAGTTCATTGACCCTACCTGCCAAAATATCAAAAATCCTTCATAAATTCCCCCAAAATTCTCGGATTACTACCAAAAGTTAATAGTTTGTTACTTGTGTCATTCTCAACCTTTCGTGCAAGTTTCATCCCAATCCGTTAACTACTTTTTGAGTTGTTTTGCACTCGGACAAACACACAAACCAACGGTAACGAAAACATAACCCCCCCCCCCCCCCCCCCCCCCCCCCCCCCCCCCCCCCCGGCAGAGGTAATAATAGTGTGAACTGATTTCTCTACCAGACACAGGAATAGAATGTACAAGCAGCTCAAAGACAGAAACAGGTGACAACTGAACAAGAGAAATACCACAGGATACCCCTAAAACTATGACCCTCTGTTTACACTGTCATACTAAGTATGTATTATATTTGAAACACAGCAGAACTGAAGTGCTCATAGCAAGAGTACTACACAATTTCTGAAATCCAATGATGTCAAACTAAATGCATCTCAGACACTGCTCTAAACCTACAATACATCCATGTACGCAACAATGTTAAATACTTTAAAATGTGATGTTTGCCTGAAGGAGCTGCACTTCTTGAAGGTCATAAAAAGGAAGATCACTGGGACCCATCCGTATTTTAAAAGTCAGCGGTTGATTGGGGTCACTTGGGATGAACTCTAGGATCCCACTTACTCTGATATCTTGCTTGGCAGGTAAGTCCTTGCAAAGAAGGCAGCCTCTGGGAATCGCCCTGACCGACACAACAGGTCAAGACACTTTTCTCTCCTACAGATTGGTAGAAAAAAAAAAAAAACAAACAAAAACAATGCGATCTACAATGAAGAGTACAATATAAAAGACATCTCAGAACATTATTTCATGGCTGAATTGCAAGGTATTCAGTCTATAGTTAGTGTGAAGATAGAGTATGAAGCATTCAAAATTTACAATGATTCTAATTCAATCTTTGAGACAAAGGGCAGGGAGTAAGTCAAAGCATATCATACAGAGCTTTGATAGCAAATTACCCCCACTGATTTGTCAAACTCAATTCAAAATCATGTGATTCCTGGCTTCCAAAGACACAACATAAAGCAATCATACGATCACTTCGATGTCTTAACGAATATGTTGAAGCATTGAATTTAAATTGTATAATCAACACAAGTTATGGTGTGAAATGAAATGACAACATAAGGTCACTGAGATTAAAAGTGTAATGACCAAACAGATGCTCGGTTTTCTGACATTGGACCTCTGTATAAAATATCCATCAACTTCTATGCTGTGATCTAATACGTGTACATGGTAGATTAACCCTTTGTATGCTGTGAGTGCTGGTTGGTTCAGAATCCCCCATAGCATTGTACACACTGTCCAAAGTCCGTGCCACAGAAAGTAATAAAGACCATGTAGTGTGGGGACTAATGGAGTGGGAAGGTTGGCTCAGCTCAGATATATTTGAGAATTCCTGTAATGAACTGTGTACAGCTTTATCTCTGATCTCTAGGTAAGTACACACACAAACGCAGAATCTTGACTGGAGTCGACCGTTTCCGATGAGCGTAAATACCCACATTCCAAAGAGATTTTCTCTCATTGGTCACTCATCAGAAGTGAAGTGTGTTGCTTCCAGCCACCCACTGAAGTGTATCTGATCGCAATCTGATGAATCCGAATTGGTTGGTTGACTATCAGGTGAGTGTCAGACATGTCACGCGTGATCCTTATCGGTTGATCTTGCCTCATCGGATCACAGCCCGACATGTCTCGACACTGACCTGATAGGTGACAAAACAAGTCGGATCCATCCGACTGTGGTCCGATACACTTCAGTGGGTGGCCGGAAGCAACAAACCTTGCTTCCGACATGTGACCGATGAGAAAAATTTCTGTGGAATGGGGGTATAAGCTTTGATTCACAAATTCACCGACCAGTGATATTCTTGGTATTCACATGTACCCTAGTGGGCTGCAAATGAATTAGGCTATCCATGAATCCCTATGCTTCCTATCTTTGAAAGAAAAAGCTTAACAGACATCCAGTTAAGAGAAGACGACGTGAAATGGCCACTTACTCTCCCCTGATGAAGTAGCCAACAAAGGCCACGTTGTTCTTGTCACTCTCCGCTGCCGTGGAGGCCAGCTTGTCAATCATAGTCGTGTTGCCAGAGCAACTGGCCAGTAGGAGGAGCCCTCCGTAGTCCTGGGCCTTGTGTAGACATTCCTGGGCCAGATCAAACTCACACTTGGAGGTGGCAAGCTCTGCAAGCTGCTTCCATTTCTGTTCAGACTGGAAGGGAAGGGGTGAAGATTACATTAAAACGATTAATTTTTCTCATTTCATTATCATACATGATGTTCACATTGCAAACCATTTCTGACAACTGTACAAATGTAACCCAGTGAAGGTGGATAAAACACTTGTGAATAGACTGGAGTGTCTGTGAAGTGATGGTATGTGTTAATTTTCTTGTCAAATTGTCAATTATATCTGCTACTTGCCCCCTGACACATACACAGACACACACAGACACAATGCACACTTGTGCTGGTGGTAGGGCACACATTAGTGCTCCATTGATATTCAAGTCTTCACATACCTACACACAAACACTGCTATAAGCCTATGGTAAAGAAATTGCCAACTTGTGCAATGTGAATGAAGGCAGAATATATCTACAGTCAAACCTGTCTACAGCGGCCACCCAAGGGGGACAAAAAAAAAAAGGAGAAAGAAGAGGCCATTAAAGACAGGTGTCCTCAACAGACAGGGTCAGGGCCGTTATAAAACAGGTGGGTGCTACAGACAGGTGGCTGCTACAGACAGATGGTCGCTAAGGCAGGTTTGACTGTACATCTACACCAGGCCCAAGGGGGCTAGTCTCTCACCTCAGACTCCATGGCTAGAGTGTAAGCTGTCTTCAACTCTCCCAGCTGAAGGGCCAACTCAAACCTGTGCTCTGGATCACATGACACAGCTAGAGCTTGGGATTTGAAACCCTAGGGGAGCAAAAACACCAGGAAAAACAAAGCAAATTGGAGTGAAAATTCATTCAATCTTATTCTAATCTCTTTAAAGATATACATGGACAAATACATTAAACTCTAGACATGTTTGACAAAACGTGAGTAGCACCAAGGAGTGTTACTGTAAAACAGGAGAACAAAACAAAACAAAACAGAACAGATCCAGAATAAGACGATACATTCTGTGCATCAGCTTGGATCAAATTAAAATTCTTGGTATTTCAGTATCTCAAAGAATCCATGACTGCATATAACATAGAGCTGGCCTATATGACAGACGGTCTACAACAAAGTGTAGCAAAAAAAGCTGCTGAAAACTGCTTATCCAACAGTAGCTAGCCAATGGAGTAAATTGGAGTCAAAAGGGGCCTGAGCTTTCGATCCTACTATTATCAAT
Organism: Diadema setosum; assembly: GCF_964275005.1. NCBI lineage: Eukaryota > Metazoa > Echinodermata > Echinoidea > Diadematoida > Diadematidae > Diadema > Diadema setosum. Next base: position 37,786,002 of record NC_092699.1, on the reverse strand, counting down.
ATCATCTTTATTGTTATCATTATTATTTCATATATACACTTTAATATGTTTGATAACTTGTATTTGTTGGTTGACTCTTACTTTCATTTTATTGTCTCTTCTTGGTACACCAGGGCTTGCTACCTGCTCAGCCTGCCCCCCCCTCCCCACTCTTGCTGTTGCTATTTCACTCTTTTCCTTTCTTTATCTCTCTGTTGTTCCTTATCTTGTTTGATGTTGCCTCCCTATCATTATCCTTCAAAGGTTGCCCCCTTGGTCTTTGGGATCATCACTGACCCTCCTCTGCCTTTTGTCTGTCCACCCTCCTTTAACCCTATTCTAACTGGGGGGGGGGGGTCAAATGGACCCCCCCCTCGACGTTTCGCGCCATGATGCCGCAACGCGCAAAGATTTTGCCGCGTCGTTTCATGACTTTTTTCATTCGAGTCTCCCGCATATTTTGAGACCAAATTTGCGACGTCCGGGTACACCGTTCTGAAGTTATGCAATGTTTTGCATATGCATGTCAACCCGAAAAACGCTCAAATTCATGATTTCGTGTGCAAATCCAATGCAAACTGTGCTTTTTTGTTTAATTGATATAAATTAGATTATTTCAACTTTTAACCATTGAAATAAATCAATTCTAATGTAGATAAGCTTGAAAAAGTGCCTCCAACAAATTTTGGCAAAAAAACAATAGAAAACAAAAGATTGAAAAAACAATAAAATACATAAGAAATTAACAAAACAATAAAAAACAAAAGAAAATGATTTTGATTGCGCTATTTTTTTACTAGAAAATTGTTTGATGTGTCTTGAGGAACTCTAACACAAAAATTTAATAATCCTTCAGTCTTTTTGATGGAGTTATAGGTGAAAATATGATTTCATGCGTTAATTTGCATAATTAATTTATTAAAAAATATGAAATCAAAATTTTTCTATTGTATGACCATGTAATCTTGTAGTTGACATCCGGCTCTATGTTCAGGCAGAATTTTGCGGCGATCGCGCGATCGGCGGCCGAGATCTGAAGGGGGGGTCAAATTGACCCCCCCCCAGTAAAAACTTGGTCTCAAATAGCCCAGTTAGAATAGGGTTAATCCCCCTCCCTTTACCTGTTGGGCTCCTTGCCCATGACCTCCCACCCTCCCCTTTTGTTCTCTTTGTTCTGTGTCCCTAGCCCTCCCCTGACTGTTCTTGTTGTGCGTAGTCCTTATATGTGACTGCTGTCCCTGCCCGTTTGTCATTTTACCTCTGACGAAGATTCTGCTAGGATCAAAAGCTCAGGCCCTTTTGACTCCATCCGGTCTACAACTAACATGACTAGTGGATCTGTATGTGATAGTGAACCCTGCTATCTTGAAATAAGCTAAATTGAAGTCACTAAACAACAATCATTGAGGATATTACTTGGCTGTTATCAAACAAATGGACAAACAAAAGAAATGGAAGGACTTGCTCATTCTAAAAACTTTATAAATAAAAAGTTGGTCTTTGAACCCTACTAAACTAGTTCTCCTGAGGACGGTAAGAACATGGTCGAGAATGAGTAGGTCCTTTTTCGGACCACTTTGTATCCAAAACAGAATACATGTTGAACTGAGACATCACCCACTATTAAATGTTATAGCACCTTGGAAACCTTCAAATGATACATGTGACTGTGCATCACAAAACCAACACAAAGTTGCATGCCAAGATTTTATGTGAGGACTCAAAATAGGTGAAATGGGTCAACCTAGTCAGTCAGTCAGTCAGTCAGTCAGTCTTTAATATTTTCTGATAACACAACTCTCCTTCCACATAATTCTTAAGTTTGGGATCATAAAATGAATGGGAAATTGTGTATTTGCAAATTCTACTAGAACATTGTTTTGTTTTGTTTTTTAGAATAGTGTGATTAGGTATGTCTTAATAGAGGCACCTTTTCATTTCTTAAAAACCCTTTACACACTCTTCACTTTCACCTCTGATAACTTTTGAAAAGATAATGCTACTGCTTTGAAAGCTAGTATAAGTCACAAACAAAATGTGCTCATAGAGTGTGCTAACAGAGTGTGCTAAGTTTCAGCTCAATCTGATAATCCTTTCATTCTGGTTCCTATAGAGCTTCACATCCTGGTTTTTGTTCCTTTCATTGCACTGGGCACAGCTTGATGAGATCACGTGCTTGAATAGACCCTCTACTTCATGGCGTCTCTTCTCAATTAACACTTGTCAGAGTGTGTGCTTTCTTTCCAACATTTAGATAAGTTGGGAGAGTCCATTTGTATTGAGTTATACATCATCTTAAAGCTTAGAGTCTGCTCTTTCATACACTGCCCTCAACTAAAAATCCATGTCTGGTAACTCTTTGGTGGTTTTAAGATGGAGGGTCACATGACCCCACTTGAGTTCACTCAGGGTTTGGATGAAGACAAACCTGTTTCTCTAGGAAGTGAGCTACCCTAGTCCGGTGCTCCCTCGGCACCGTGGGAAGGACCTTGTCCGCCGTGGTGAAATCTCTCCTCATGACGGCTGTCTGATACTCTAGGACCGAGAGGAGGAGGGAGAAACTGACCACATTCAGCTCCTTGTCACCCAGGTAGAGACGGTCATCCTTCGCTATGTAGCCAAGCAGGTACATCGTCCTGGGGATGGGTGGTGAGAAAAGGGTTCCAGTCTCATACAAAAAGGCTATTCAAAATTGTTAACATAATTGTGAGGGGGGGACCATGAATGATAACCTAGTACGGTGATATACACAATTGTATGCTACATGCTCCTTTTACAGAAACTATACAATGTTACCCTAAAGCCAGCCTGACTTAGCACAAACTAATACTGGCACAATTTTATTCACGCTGAAAAAAGATTATATAAAGGAGCATATGCAGTAGGTATTGTAGTTCATTCTTTGATTTTACTGACACTCAATGAGAGTTTGTAGTATTTGTTTTATAACTTTGTATGAGCTTCCACCTTTTGTCCCATTGTTTTATTGTTTATAATATCCATTTCTTCTGAAATCAACTTTTTATGTCAAGTAAAACACATAATTTGCTACATGAGATGTTCTCATATACTTCACATGTCTCAAACCTCACACAATGAATGTACAACAGGGTCCCATTTCGCAAAAGATGCTAGGATAACAACTCTTGCTGGAATAACAACTTCTTATAGCAAAAGCCAATAAGGAAGTTGGATCCTTGTCACTGATATGAAACATGTTATTCTAGCAAGAGTTGCTATCATAGCAACATTTTCAATGAGATGGGGCCCATATCTTGAAGATGATTTGCTAATTGGTGTCTGGTACCTGTCAAGATGAGAAATGGTGACAATCTCTCCGCCCACGTAGTAGTTGAGACGGTTGACGGAGTTGGTGTAGATGAAGCAGTCTCCAACCCAGCATCCCGTCTTCACTATCTCCTCAATCTCACCAACAACCTGTTCATGAGGAGAAATGCAAGGTTTCAATCTAAGCTACAGGGAACCTACCTCCTCATTAAAATGTGTACATCAATGGCCTGTATAAAACTTTTTACCTGAGAAAAAAAAAAAAAAAAACCCTCTGGTAGAAACTGAAAACACAGGTTAGTATGATTCTGCCATTGACTTCAACACAAGAAAAAACTCTGCTAAAAAGTAACCTGAGTTTTCCAGGTAAAAAGCTTTATGCAACAGGTCCTGGGTTTACACACCAGTCCTGAAGTGCTGTCATATGCTTCATTTATTCTCTCATGAGAGTAGTCAAGTAGTGGTTAAAATTATGAAACAAGGAAAACTAAAATCATGATACCAAGCAGAAATTCCTACAATGTCTTTCTCCAGGCATACAGGTTTCTAATCTTCTTCAGGGCTAACATCCTTTTCCCTCCCTGTACAGGGCCAACAGAGCCAACACCTTTTTCCGTCACTATAATTTGCACTTCACTTCTTGCAGGTTACAACTGATGCAAAATTTGAAAGACGAAAATATGATTGCTGACCTCGAAGGCATCCTCGATCCCATCCTCTGTGACACCCTCATTGGTCTCCTGGGCCTTGGCAACCGCATCAGGGCTGTATTTCAGGATGAAGAATGACTCGTCTGTGGCTATGCACAGAAGATCGCCATTCTCTGACCAGAATAACTGCGGGGAAGGAAGTTCAAAAAGTGACATCATTTTAACAAGACATACTCATTTAAAGGAGAACATCAGACATGCACTTTGCTCTAAAAATCCACCAGGAACAAACATCTCAAGAATATGTTTTCTGTAGTGACAGGAATACTAGATAGATATTCCTGTCTACATTATCATGGTCAATTAACTGGAGATGAATTATCATTTATGCAAACATGTGCATTTTGATACTTAGGTGCTACATTTTAATTCACCAGTCTCATATCCCTAGGTTGACTTCTCTTCCTGGAAAAAAAAAAGAAGGAGAATACGGTAGTTGGCTGGTATGCAAGTCTTTGTCAAGATAGCCACTATCATCATCATCATCATCATCATCATCACCACTATCACCATCACCATCACCATCATCATTATCATCACCACTATCACCACCACCACCATCATCATCATTATCATCATCATCACCACTATCACCATCATCATCAGATCAGCACCATCATCATCATCATTAATAACACTACCATCAACACCACCATTCTCCTCCTCCTCCTCCTCCCCTTCAAGAACCCCCAAAATTCCTCCCGGTAGTCTTACATGTCTGGGTGTGATTTCTATTCTCCGGATGAGTTCTGTTGAGTCCCAGTCGTAGAAAGCCAGCCCAGTGCTGGACCTCACTCCAAGAAGGTGGCCTCCAAAGATTCCTGCACAGACAGAATCACATGAATCAAAGATATTTTACACCATCTTTCTTCTGGGAAGCATTTAAATTTGGCTGGATGACTTCAATTACTAGTACATTTTTCAACTGACTAACTCAGCAAACAAACTTCACTCTAAGATTCTCATATAAAAAATTAAGTTTGTACATCTGAGCCTATTGTCATTTGCTAATTTAAAATCAAATATGGAAACCTTTCCAGATTGATTCCTAATCAAAATTTAGAGTAGAAGCCATCTGAAATTACTGACAAATAAGGACAATAACCATTTTCATCCAAATGATTCATGGCTATTTTACATCAGCACATAAAATGAAAAACCCATGCCGAGTAACATTGATCGTATAACTATTTCATGTAAAAGCCTCCCATGTTTTCTCTCTTTATTTCCAAGAGACTTTATTGGCTTCACAGTTCCAACATGTGTACAGTACAGTGCTTGTCACATGACAATACATGAGACCAGCAAATATTTAATGTTGGTCTTGAAGCACTTGCTCAAAAACAGTCCACATAACTCCCGCAAAATCATGAGATTTAAAAGCTACAACAGATTACAGGTTTGTCAAGAAAAGCAAATGTGGTCTATCCTTACCCTCAGCCCCAAAGTCTGGTTTGAATGATTTCTTCTCCTTGAAGTTTTTGAAGAGTTTGACCGACGTGTTGCTCTCCCTGATGGCATATCTGTACATGGAGTATAGCAGGAAAGGATGGATACAAACAATTACAAGAGTGTATAATATAATACTAGTACATATCTTTGTAAATGTTTGTAGCTGTGTGTCAGTGTACAGGTATGTACAGGGTTTTGTACAGTGGACTCCCATTATAACAAAGTCCTCGGGATTGGCAGTTTTCTTTCGTTATATCAAAATTTCCTTAGAACCAAACAAATAAACAATAAAAATACAAAGAATGTATAATGTTGCGGCCTGAATTTTTTCTTCATTGTAAGAGGAATTTTGTTATAACCGTGTTTGTTATAACGTGAGTGCACTGTACATACTACTGTCAGTGATTCAGGAAAGAATAGGTATAGTACCACCTCTCGCAACCTTCGATGCAGATGCATAAAAACAAAAGTGAATAGCTTGTGTATGAGGTGCTCAAGATAAAACATAATCTTCTATCAAATCACGATTAAATGACAATGAACCACTAGAATAAACAAAATCTTTGGGAAGCTGCTTCTCAGTCCTGAAAGAGAATAACAACTTCCTCAGATATAAGACTTCAGGTGACATCCACTCTCAAGGTACAGAATACACTATCTGCCACTCTCTGGATTATTGTTGTAAGATTTATGACTTGACCACGTCAGAGTGATATCTTTGCTGCCATTCACATTTCATTGATTCAACAACAACACAACGATAATGTTCACAAGTGTAATTCCCTGTTTTTAAGGCTGTTTCAAAAATATATTCAATGGTCAATTATGTAGCATGATGGTGGAAAACAATTTCTTTATATCAATGTAGCTATCATGCAACATAAGAACAAAAAACACAATGGAATGCTTCTGAAAAAGGAGGCCAGTCACTATTCATGCTTCAACATATGGAAAATTTGATCATAAGAGATAAGACTTACTCAGAGGAGTCATGTGACCAGACAAACTCCAGGGCCGAGCCGTAGCTCTTGTTCCTCAGGGCCATGGCTGTATAGATGATGTACTCTCCGTCTCCGCACACTACCACAAACCTGACAAAGAGAGAAACATTCAAACAATCACTCACTAGAGATGCTGATACCCATACATTGTACATTATACTTGAGTAACATTGTACACAATGTACACCTCAGCAACTTACAGCTGCTAAGCATTATGATTACTCCAAGCACTAGCTGAATGGTTGTTGTAACTTTGTGACTTCTGTGAGTGAAAACTTTTGATACTTTCATACAGAGATTGCGAAAAAAGAAACAAATATTCATTACAAGAAAAAGCAGTCTCTCTTTTTGTCTTATCTAAAATAAATTGATAAGATATCCCACAAGCTGCCTGTTTCTGTGATGTGACCTACCAGAGAGACTAAAGAAATCTAGAGGAACCTGTAGAAAACAAAACAAAACCCAAAACATGCACCTTTCTTGGATAGAGACAGTGTCAATTTCACTTTATCATTGAGACCTGACTGTGGAGATCACTTACATCTACACATACAAAAAAAAATTTCATAGTAATATCTAACAGAGTAATGTTAAGTATGCCACCTAAGGCAACATTATGACGTAAACAGACTTCTGTGGATGTCACAAGACAGGTGACCACTTACCTCCCGTTGGGGTTATGAGACAGTGTCTGAGGGTAGACGTCACAGCTTCCCATGTCTTTGATACCGATTGGCAGCCTTTCTCCATCTTTGATCTCATGATCTGATTGGTGGAATAAAATCAAAACCTCAAATTTGATGAAAATATCCCATCTTGTTTTGCTCGATCAACCAAACAAACAACTTCCCATCAGCATTTCTGACAGTAGTCATGCCTCTTTCCTCCAGTTATTACTCCCTGGCTCCAGAGGTACCACACACGTACCAGTGGTACCACCCTGTCTCTAATGGTACTACTTTGAGTCTAGTGGTACCACCCCTCCCCTCGACTCCAATGGTACCACCCTGACTCTAGTGGTAAAGTTGACTCCTGTTAAATCAAAGTCCTTGGGACTCGCAGTTTCCTTTCGCTATATCAAAATTTCATCATAACCGAACAAATAAACAATAAAAATACAGAGAGTGGATAATGTTGCGGGATGAACTTTTACTTCGTTGTAACTGGAATTTCGTTATAACAGTGTTTGTTATACAGGGAATGCACTGTACTACTTGAGTCTAGAGGTACCCCCCCCCCCCCCCATGGTATCAGTACCACTCTCATTTCAACGACTGCATCTTTTCTCTAATGATGTATGCAGTCCTTAGTACAATTGTATTTTGACATCAATCTTGCATCCTGCTTCAGCTACTTGTCTTTGTCTTCAGCAACCTTAACTGATTTTCAGTAATGCATTCAGAAATTTTGGGTGACCATTGGAAATATTTCATTTGTGTGAGTATGTGTATGTACAACGTCATACTAATTTCAGGGAAATATGATTACAAATCCTGAACATAGCTATCAAGACAGCAAGAAAAAAGACTCTTAATTTTGTTCTTAGAATGTGAAGTGAACTCTTCCTAACTGAGTAACAATGTAAGACATCGTAGGCTACCTGTGATAGTCTTGAGGTTGGCTTGCTGGATCTCGGAGTGTTTGGCCCACAGAATTTTACCACTGGAGTCCATAGACATGGCTGGTTCTTCTCGACCAAGCTACAAATGAAACAAATGATCTCATTAAAAACACATATGGTAGTAGCTTATACATTTCTCATGAATGTAAAACATCACAAATAGAAGTACAGCAGGGGAATGAAGTTTCTGAAGGTTTGTATAAAGGTTACTTGACACATTGACTTTTTGTTCTACTGCAATAAACATGTGCTTGAAAAAGTTGTTGATGTTGGTTGCAAGCTAAGCCATAATGCAGACAACAAAGTTATATTGAAGTAAATTCATGTGACTTTTGAATGCAGAAAATTATTCGTTTCTTTTCAGACTTCACTACTTGTATAAAGAGAAGACAGATCTACTCATCATTGTAACACAAGGCACTATAAAGTATTCATTATCAATGATAATCACTCTTGAATCCTTAATTGTTCTCTTCTGGGGTCCGTACCTTGATGATGATGCTGCCCTCGTCGTATCCCAGGGCAACATTGTTGGATCCCTTCATGTAGGCTACAGTCCAGACTCTCTCCAGGCCATAGTTCAGCGTCGTCTCCAGTCTGTAGGTATTGGCATGCCAGATTCTCACCGTGCCTGCAAGATATGAACATTTCTTACTCGTAAGGTGAATTTTGCAATTTCATACAATTTACGGTGAAATGCTTTGGTAATACTTTTCACTATCAGTGTGCAGCAAAGGTGCAATATGAGACTATGATAAGACTAGCTTTGCAGCACACTGGGAACAAACGGTATCCCACTCATCCTCTTTTACCTTTATCAGGATGATACAAAGCAATTTGCGTACATGGATTCTTGATATATCTACCAACTCTCATTAATATGTTTATAAAAAAGAATCTGATTGCCATGTGTCAAACAAGCCACTTGATGCTTTAACTGTATGGTTTGAAGGTGGAGGTAAAATACACCTGAAACCACAGATGCTGATTGTGAATGAGGTTAGTCTCACCGTCTTCAGACCCAGTCATGATGATTGGCAGCTCTGGGTGGTAGCTCACACAGGAGATATTCTGGGCATGTCCCTCCAGGGTCTGGACACAAGTCTTGTTCTGCAACATGACAAGAATTTGTGTAAGTGGTACATGGCTTCATCATCATGCTACATACAATGAGGTCTCCCTGATGACATGAATGATGCAACTTTTATCTTTAATTTCTAAATTCAAGAGTGTGATAGATTCTCCTAATAAATGAATATCAATTTACAGTATCACATCAAAGAAAAGTTGTCTTTGTCTTGTATAAACAGAGGCAAGAACATATATCCTGCCAATATAGCATCTCAGTCAATCAGGAGCCTGGCTGCAATACAAAGACAAGTGCACAAACAAAAAATACCATCATGAAGACTTAACACTGTATCTATTTTCTCAGGGATTGTTCAAACAATACTACACTGCCTTCTTATTCATCCCTTCATTCAATGACTTTGTTTTACCTGTCACATCATCTATGTATGCACGTTTTATATAATGAAAATGAATGAATGAACAAATGAATAAATGAATCACATATTTGCTTGTTTCTGTCTAACTCTATAATCATCACCACCAATTGCTGTAATACAAACTGCAACACACACATAAACAATTCCACGAACAGGGATGTCTATCTATGTGCATCTCCTAACCTGGTAATCCCAGATCTTGACGAGTCTGTCATCTGCTCCAGACACGAGATAAGGCTTGTCACCACCACTGTAGTAATCCACACAGTTCACTCCCTTCTCATGTCCCTCTAGGGTGAAGTTTGGTGTGCTGGATCCAAGCTGCCACACCTAGGACAAGATTTTACCATACATCCAAACATTTAATTCCACTCTACTGACTATCGCTGTAGGAAAGCTTCTCTGTAACCTTGAAATTTGTTAATCATGGATGTAGCTCATAGATCCATGTTAGTGGTCAGCCTTGCATATGCTTGCTCTTAAATTCTTTGAAGCTCCCAAATTTCAGGAAACGATTTTAATCCCCATTACATGATTGTTGAATTCAACCTAACATTAATGCTTGCCAACACATTCCTTTCCGAAAACATCTACAGACACAAAAAACAATCATGAAAACACACACATCACTTTCTTTATACTAAAAGTATCTGTCTCCTAATATTTTCGCATCTCTCAATAAATAAAAAAAAAGAGTGTGAATATCACGACTGAATCACATCAAAACTACATCTTCCATACTGAGATAAAATTTTCACCCTAAAATACAAGAAACTCCAATGTGAGCGTTAAGTCTAATAATGATGCACAAACTCGGAAGATTTCTAGCAAGTCATTTTGATTTTGATTTGATCTGATTTGATGTGATTTTGCATTCCTTTTCCACATAAGTTAAAAAGTACTGGTAAAACTGGAATCTAACAGTAAATAAACATGAAACAGGTAAATGCCTGACTTAAATACACAGTTTTTTTTTTTTCATGATAATACAAAATAGTGATGAGGTGTCATTTTATCAAAGCATATTAAAGCTTTTTAGATTTCAACCTACCTGCAGTTCAAGAGACAAATTAAGCAAATATAAGTGTCATAGAAATGCAGAAGGCCATTTTTCATAAACAATCATAATCATATTTTAGCCCAGCATACCTTGACTGTCCTGTCCAGGGAGGCACTGGCGAAGGTGTTGTTGTCTTTGGGGTTGAAGATGATCTGCATGACGTAGTGGGTGTGGCCCTCAAACACCTGAGTGCACTGCCATTTCCTATCCCAGTCCCACAGCTTGATTAACATGTCATCTACGTTACGGAAACAGACAAGGGAACCATTTTTTTTTTTTCAGTATAAATATTCAACCTGCTGCACATTTTTTTCTGTTGTATGGATGGCATTTCTTGCACATCTCTCTCTTTCTCTCTTTTTAATATAAAACTTTTGCCAGTAGGGCAACTTTAAGCATCACATACAGTTCAATTTGTAATCACACACTCGATACTTGAACGGAATCATTGTGTTTGCTTTTCCAAAAAGGAGGAGGTCCCTAGTAAACAGAACTACACTGTACTTTAGATATTATGTACATGTCAGACTTGGAATATGATTTCATTAACAAAGTGCAGCTAAACATGACAGGTTCGAACACCCTGGACATCTGGCAGCTGGGAGTGGGAATGAAGATGGAGAGATTCTTCTCTGGGGAGCTTTAAGGGTCTGAAAATAGTCGTCTAAGGTATCAGGAATGAACATCTTTTGACAGGAGGGGAAGATGGAGACAGTGGAGGAAGGGAAACTAAAATAAACAAAACTTTCCTAAAAGAACATCTAGAAGAAGGGCGAGGATTGAAAACCTGAAGGAATCCTGATTCATGCATACCAAGTATTTTGCAGTACAAAGGGCTTTCTGCTGTCAAACAGGGTGGGATGGTGAAGCATGAAGGGTTGGATAAGGGAAAGACTTACCACTGCTGGTGAGGATGAATGGTTGGATGGGGTGGACAGCAATGCTCCTGATGTAGTCTGAATGAGCCTCAAATGAGAACACTCTCTCCAAAGTGTTGTAGTTGAATACTTTCACCTGCATATCATCCTGTTATGCATGGATTGATTAAGAACCAAATTGTCAAACTGTAACCACAACAAGTAAGTTGCATAATTTGATGTCACTGTTAGTGCTAATACATCTCCTCATATCATGAAGACCTAAGTCCAGCCATGCTTTTAAAGGGATTGTACAGTTTTGGTTGAGACCTAATTTCAGGTTTCTAACATTTTTTTGGTGAGATAATGAGAAACCTCTTATGAAATATGAAAGAGCATGTAATTCTATGACGAATTCAACATTTATTTGATGAAAATTGGTTTTCAAATGGCTGATATCCAAAAAAGAGCGATTCTGATAAAGTGTGGGACCCACACTTTATTATGATCGCTTTGTTTTACTTTGTTTGTGGATGTTTCAGTCATTCCAAACCCGATTTTCATCAAATAAACTTTGAATTCCTCTTAAAATGGTATGCTCTGCACTATATCATAAATGCTTTCTTGGTATCTCGCAAAACGTTTAAAGCCCAATTCTCATTTCCATCAATACTGTACCATCCCTTTAAATATTGTAAACCAAAATAGTTTCCTATAAATTCAACAGAACAAAAAGTTTATTTCCTCTTGTGAAACATGAAAAGCATCTGAGAAAAGTCTGAGTTGATGTTCATAAAGATATGTGTAAACACTCAACAGTGTTCATGTAAAGGAGCAAACAAAGAAAATGAACAAAAACTCACCGATCCTGTGATGACCCAGTTCTTCCTGGCCACAAATCTGGCTGCTCGAACAGGAAGATCACAGACCTCAAAGGACTTGATCAGAGTCTAGATATAATGAAATGAAAGAATATATAGTTAATAAAGGAAACAGGAATATGCTCTCAATCCATTTTTTTTTTAATCAACAATAATAACAATTGGTATTCAAAGTACACAAAAGTCAAGCATATGAGTACTCTTCAAATCCACTGTAATGCATCTTATAACACAATTGTAGAATATTTTTTGCTTCATGCAGAATTAATTTTCTGAAGCGTCATATTCTTAAAATTTATCAGTGAATAAATGAGCAAAGAATATTCCATCGGGATTCCATCCCGATGGAATCCCATTTTCTTTGCCCATTTTTTCACTAATAAATTATATTAATTTCTAGTCAATTTTCTTCTGTTTGTGTTTGTTATATTCTTAAAAATGATACAAGATACATGCTGTGCATCTGATGTGCATCTACATTGTATCAATTAATCTCGAAGACATCTTTGTTCTCATTCCTGCGACCCAATGCTGGTTTTACAACAGTGCTAGAAGGAGAGAGCGAGAGTGAGAGAATTTCTCACCTGAGACTCATGGTTCCATACATGGACGTTGCCATTGTACAAACTGACCAGCATCCATGGTTCACTAGGATGGAGGTCGACACTCTTCACACGGTCAGACCGTGCCGAGAGTTTCCGCTACAGGAGAAAATAGTTCACAACAATCAATACACACAAATGGTCTCAGATAAACTGTTGAATTTCAACAAACATTTAAGGATGATTCAATAGTAGAGTTGTATATATTTCACAGTAATTGTCTAGTAGTTGTCAATGGATATGAAAAGTATGAATATGTTTATGTTACATTGTACAAATTGTAGTTTCATTTAGGTGTTTTCGAGGTATAAAGGTTTACGTCACCCTGCTGGATAATCTTAGTTAAAATGTAAGACGTTATCAATCAAAGTAACAGGACAAAGAGGACATTGTTAGTTGAGGATTCCAAAGAAAGGTGACTGAGTGCAATTCAACACTCATACATTGTATGTACATGCACGGGTTCGGCAACAATAAAAAGTACCGTATGCTTTGGAAAAACTCACCTTTATATCAAGTCTTAGTGGCTGTGAAAAAAAAAAAGAATTGAGAGAGAGAGAGAGAGAGAGAATAGGGTGATCATATTGATTTACAATAGGAAACACTGTTGTAGTTCTGGAGAACTTTAAGTTTATGTCAAGTTTGTGTTGTAATTTTGATTTTTAAATGCTATCATTCTTCTTTTGCAACCCTGAAAATTAGAGTCCTTTCATAAGGTGATATATTGTAGAGGTAGGCAATTTAGACCTTTCTTTCAGAGTACAGTGTAATAAAATTAGAAACTTCTTTATATGACTGAAAGGAAACAATATGATAGATTTTCAATGAATTTCTTTGGACCCCCCCCCCAAAAAAAAAAAATAAATCAAACATTGATTAGGAGATACTATTCAAACATGCAAAATTATGTGATGTTTGCAAAAGAGTCAGACAAATAAAATATGATCACATGACATATAAATCCAAAATACAAATACAATAACATTGAACAAGAGTTCAAAACTTGTTTTGTTACTTCTTTTAGTTTAGGGTTATTTTTCTTGTATGCATGACACTGATCTAGTATTTCAAGACTGGAGTATGAATCATGGTGAATGCAAGGAGTTTGTTAAAGTAAAACTACAAATGCGTCAGTAGTAGATCTGCATGTATCATAACACTTGACAGTATCACAAAGAATATGTAATTGTGTCACTATCGAGCTATCTCTAGCTCCAATACCTGTGAGTGTTAGACCCACATGAAATGTTGCATCTTATTACCATGGCATTACAACTCACAAGTTCACCATTCAAAGGCATTTGTCAAGTAAGCACATCTCAGTTTACACAATTGTAAATCAAACTAGGGCCTAGAAAAATACAGAACAGAGCCGCACTGTTCCTGGTTTATCATGTTTAATAACCGTTGTGTTGTGGTTGTCTAAACACATAGACACTACACATAAAAAAGATCGAATTGACAAATGCACTCTGCACAAATCCTCAAAATAAACCACATAGGGCCTAATTCAAGTTCATCTGTCTTTCAGGGTCTCTTTCTCTGCGATCAACAGAATTATTGAAGCCCACGTCTCAATTACATGCATCGGACTGTGCTGTGTCTATGTTTAATAGCACAGTGAGTGGACGGAAGGAATGCACCGGCAGAGGAACTTCAACATCATGAACATGTTTCTTCGTTCAAGACAGACTGAATCTGAGTGTGATTAATTTCTCTAACATGCACAGTGATTATCAGAATTATATACTACATGTACAAAGACAATGTGACCGATTGATGTGACCGAAATATGTTATGAAAGCGGAAAATCAGTTACACACTCACCATTTTCGCGTACCGCAGCTTCAGTGGTTTGTCAAACGTGGCAGAAGGAGTTCCACATCATCTCGCTCGCTAACTAGCTGTGTATTGCATGCCAGCCACTGCACTGCTGCACAAGCACTGCTCTCACCACTGATCTCACAGTGGCTCTCACTGACCTCTCATCAGTGACTGCACTGTACACGAACCCTTGACCTAGGCTTCCGGTTCCGCTTTTCGACCGTAAACATTCCGCGTCCCTAGTTTCGAACAGGTAAGGAGAGGTACCACCGGTAAGTCTTAAAATGACAGTTTATAGTTATTTCACGGGGTACTAAATGAATGAAATGATATAAAAATTGTCGACCTTGCGAAAAGTGGTAACGATGTGTCAATTTTCGTGGCAGATGATAGTTGTTCTAGGCTTCTTCTAGCAGCATGCCGCGGCGGGAAGATGAAGAGCCAGAGGTGCAGAGAGGATCGGAATCCACAGACACGGGACGGGGCCGGGGTGCAAGGTGCGGCCGGGGCCGGGGCCGGGGTACGGGTTATCAACGAGTTGGGTTGGGTGGGCAGAGCAAGCGACACCTCTCTCCCCCAGGCCTTGTGGCAGAGCCAGAGGCCAGAGGCCAGAGCCCTGCTCTTTTGGGGGTAAAGTGTGCCGAGCTCGCTGATCCCTGCTGAGTGAAGACTGCACTGAACTTTTAACTGCGACCAGCAGCCCCAACTTACGCGTTTGGGGCTGCTGGTCGCAGTTTACACTGAACTGTACTGTAGCTGTAATAAGACGTTACTGTCTACTCCTCAACTTCTCAAGTAACGTTAGGCCTACCGTTACTTTAGGTTCCAATCCACTGCTGTGGTGCTGTGGAAGAATGAGTATGGACTACTATGTGGGTACCACCTATATTGGCAGGGTAAACTTTTGGCTTTGACATCGGCACCCTGCGTATCATACGCCATTCGCTGTTTGCGTATAGAACGAAAAGGTACGCGTGGGATTAAGTGCCATTAGCTCTGAAAACAATAATTACGAAGAAACGAAAATCAAACTCATAAACAAACTAACAAACCAAACTAAACACGTTTCAATTACACATCCGCTAGCTGATCAGCAACGATGCATGACTGTGAAATTCACATGGAGGGAGAGGTGCCGATTTTGAGGTAGACTCTAACGTTAGATACAGTGTAGATCTAGATCTACCCTTTTACAAGCCGCACGAAGAAAATGCATTGCATGCACTAAAATTGAGTTATTTTACAACTGAGATTCAGAATCAACACAACAGGACGGTAACAAGATTCGAAACTGCAGTACGGCATATTTGACTTTGAGGAAAAACTGAGGCGAATTTGTTTTACATTTTTGGAATAAATGAGCTGCAGATCCTTAGGGTGCCGATAGGTGGTACCCTCAATCATACTTTTATTACCTTACTGATTCATTTGAATGCTTTTTAATAGTCTTACAGTTGAATCTTCCTCCTACACAGCTTCAACACAAAACTTGTAATTTGATTACAAGTTATGTGACAGTCCATGTCATCTTATAATAAGATGACATGGACTATCACAGTACTGTTGATGCAGGCAATGTTTGAATCGCTTTGATGTTCATTTGATCATTTTAATTTTTCACTCACCAAGACTACTCTGGTGTTGTAAGACATGATTACAAACAAATGAGTGATGTTTACACCATGATATCTTCATGCTCACTATTGATATCTGAAAATCACTATTTCTGATTATGAGAAAGCATTTTCAGTTGAGAGCATGGACTTTAGACCTAACCCCCAACAAAAAAAAAAAAAAAAAAAAGAAAAAGAAAAGGAAAAAAAGGAGAGACCCAATTACATCCTGTGATTTTTCTTTGTATTGGAATTCCAGATTATCTCAGCCAACTCAAGTCACCATGACAATAACAAATCTGATACCAGCGCGATTTCTGTGCCTGATAGCTCACCTGGTAATATTGATCACCCTCATCTGGTCTAGGGTAAGTAAGAAGAAACCACCCCTTCCCCCCCCCCCCCCCCCAAAAAAAAAAAAAAAAAAAAAAACCCAGACAAACATACAGTTAAACAGATGCAGGTATGAGAAGCAATAGCGCAAACAACTGTGATGTTTACAAATGAAGTAACTGTGTGTTCGTAATGTGTTAAATGAATGAAGTTCATAAACTGAGATAGTGAAGATTGTGGTAGACAGTTCAGATAATGACATGAATGAAAGTACATTTTGCAGGTTCTCTCAATATTCTTTAAATTTCATATGTTATCAAAATAGTGATTCCACTTTTAATTTTCCATGTGAAGACAGTGGATAATCTCTGTCTCACATTCACAGTGTATTTTGTTTTGGTCAGGTGTTCGCATTGATAGGAGGAATTTCAAGATTGCTCTGAAAGGGGGGAGAAGTATGAGCAATCATTTGAATGCAGCAATGGTATGCTATTTGATTAACACTGACTTTTCAATAATATTATAAAGTTTAGGAAAATCATCGACTTTTCAGTCAATTTGTCTACCCTATTGCTGAAGTCTTTCATGGCTAAAAAAGAAAGATAGATAGTGAGGTATGATGAGACTATTTTCTATCTGCCACAGAATCCCAACATTATAGAATAGTATTCATGGAAAGACAGTTGTTTGAATGGATGATCATATTCTATTATAGTATTGTAAATGTAATTACAGTAATACATTAATGACAAATTCATAATATTAGAGTGCTTGTTTTTTTTTTTCCTCGTAGGATGCCAATGTGAGAGCCTGCTTACCAGAAGTGTACACAGCAGAGCAGTACAACTCTGTAGACACAGCGTAAGTTTACAAATAGAGTTTATAAAAGATTAGGAAATACTATGGTTGGTTCATGACAGTTATCAGTTTTGAATGCGAAATGCTTTTCAACCTTTGATGAAAATGCCTCTACCAACATCCTTTCTGGGCTGCAGTGTGGAAATCATTCCTGTATCCACTTTTTTGACGTCAGCAGCAAAGAAAACAACAACACAAAAACAACAACAACACCAATGACAACAAAAACAAAAGCAGTAGTAGTAAAAGATAAAATTAACAGTCTCTGGTCACAGCCTCTTAACCCTGTGGTGGCTGATGGCAACACCATTGCATACAATTACAGTGGGATTTATGGGGGTGTTGGTGTTCAGAGGGTTAGCACAATTATTTATGTCATAGCATGTCATAGATCTAATAGAGAGGCAAATGTACTTTGAATCACCTCTTTGTGAAAGATTCTACCAACTTTAAAATGACATCAACACATGGCAGAAATGTTGCTACATGTGTGTATGTACATGTATGTATTTATTTAGATTTGATGTCAAAATGCCCCATGGTTTGTTGAAAGCAAGAAATACTTTACTTTTCTATTTGAGACTTTCAGGCATTCCCTTTTTGTCAGGATATAAATGGTCAGTTTATTTTTCCAACATTGGATATGTAAGTCTTTAATCACAGTCATAGTATGTTTTCTCATCAAAATGTCATTCTAAGCATATCAAATTGTTTCTTTGTGAGATCCCACAATGCTTTGCACATAAGAGTGGCAACCTCTTTTACGTATGGTCAATTTTTTAACTGCTTCGTCCAATTTTTGTCTCTTTCAGGTTGATAATTGGTCTTGCTCTCAGCATAGTATTCCTGTCCATTGAACTTATCGGCTTCATGGCAGGGATCTCAATGTTCATCCACCCAGTTGGATTGCTTTGTATCCTTTATGAAGACATAAATCCACACACATGACTGTTTCAAGTTTAAGTGAAAGGAAGATATTATTCAGAGGGGTGAAGGTTCAGGTGTGAGTTTCTTCACTTTGTCTCCCTCTCTCCCTCCCACTGGTTCCTTTTTCCGACATGTTTTTTTGATTTACAGATCAGCAGTTACAATCTTAACAAATTTCATTTGTAGAGGGAGACAAGTTGAAGAAACTCACACCTATTTCAAGTTTATTTGTAAACATATCTGAGTGTGTATTTTTGTTAACATTGGTTATCTTTTCCTTGAAGATCACTGTAAAGCAGAAGGTTATTTATTGAATTTTTTTCTGCAAATGCTAGTTATTTTAGCCTACTTGGCTTTGTGCTAAGTTATCTACCAAGTAGAGAAGTAGCAAAAAAAGCTGCTGAAAACTGCTTATCAGATAGTGGCGAGCCAATGGAGTAAAATGGAGTCAAAAGGGGCCTGAGCCATCAATTCTAGTCGAATCTTCATCAGAGGCAAAAATGCATCTGAGAAAGATTTTGCTAGGATGGAAAACTCAGGCCTCTTTTCACTCCAAGTAAAAAAAGTGATAAAGAGACAATAGATATGCCTTTGATTGTTAGAGTGAATTGCTGTCTTGTAATTACATTTCAGTACCAGTAACCTCAATCACATTTCTTCATATTATTGGTTGTATTTGTGGTAATTGGGAAAAATATCTCTCATTTATGGAATTTGGTATCATTTGACCATTCATCGCTGGTAAAAGTCTAAGTTTACATGCAACCTATAAAGATCACAAAGTTTGGAGAGATTTCACACTTTAGCCCATTGAGAACGGACTGATTTTGCCAAGACATGCATTTCCCATAGACACCTGCCAGGTATACATGTACTGGGGACCTGTCCTCAACGGGTTAAACTTGCATTCCAATTTATCTGCTTTGACCTTGACTCATTTTGTGTCACTATAGCAACTGCTTGTCACTCAAGTGCAGCCATTGCGCTTTCATTCTACCTGTTTGAGGAGTGGCCCTGCTATATCTTCTGGTACATCTTTGGATTTTGCAGGTAAGGATCGGATGCAGTCAGGGCAAAATGAGATGATAACATTTAGCTAGGATATGACAAAAAGGATTGTGGTGTTGTTGATGGTAATTACTCATTCATGTTTGTTGTAATATCAATAAAGCAATTTTTTAACTTGAAGTTAAGATATCAATTCAAGAAATTAATCCTATACGATGATAGGAATGGAACCAAAGAAGTATTCAAGAAAGAAGTTAATAAAAACTACAAGTATTTGTTTTTTATGTAATGGTATGTATGTATGTATGCATGCAATTAATGCTTTACAGTCATAGATTTGATAAAACACAGCCTGGCTAGAGGAATCATGGTTTGTTAAATACAAGAGAATAAAAAAAAACACAACCATTAGACATACATTGTGCATGACTATCAAAGTACTGTAAAAGTGTAAATTTTGCGTTGCGGATATTTTCACGCATTTCGTTTGACATAAAACTAGCACAAAAATAAAAGCGTGCAAATATTTTTGCTTGTAATACGTAACAATGATTTACATCTTGATTCTGGAGACAGTTTTATAACCTGACTGATAATGAAAAATTATTCATGAGAAATGTCCGTGTTTACAATTTATATAATATACTTCAGCAGAGGAGATGATCTTTTTCTGCATTGGTCCATTTGTGTCTTACAATGTGTGTTTCGTCTGCTGTTATGATGGCCACCGGACTGTAGTTTACAGTACATACCTGTACACCACTCACCTCTTAGATTAACATAATATGATTATCAAAAGGAAATGCAGGAGAAACCAAACAAAATGAAAAAAAAAAACAACAACCAAAACAACAGTAATAACTACAACGAAACATGCATATTACAATTGTATGTTTCTTAACATCTCATGTACAGTGAAATTAGTGGTTCATTCTGAAGGATTATTTTGTTTGTTTCTTGTTTTGTTTGTGTAAAATGTGGTTTCTGTTGCCTACAGTGCATTTCCAGTCCTGGTTGAGGTTGGGGTTTTAATAGCCGTCCTCGGCCTCAAGAAAGTCAGGTGAGATCGCCATCTGATTGCACCGTTCCTCAACCAGACGTTACCAGACCACACCAACGCCTGGATGGATGTCAGTAGTGGACAGAGGAAATGGACAGTACTAATCCAGACTGATACAGTCCCAACACTGACAGAGTGAGGGACGGATCTAGATGGAGCACCATTCAATGCCTGAATGAGACCTAGGAGTGTAGGCGAATCATTTATGATGTCTGATGTGCTCTGAGTTGGTTTGCTAATTATACCCTGATTGGTGCAGCGTGCTGGGCAGATTTAGGCGAACACAAGGCATTGGATTTTGGCCTTGTCACCCAACAGTGGAGTCAGGGTCTGGTATGTGGAGATAGGGCTCCCTCTAGTGCCTGGAAGAGTGACAGTTTGCCTCCACTAATCATGCAAATGAATCTTCCATGGATTTTGGCTTGTCAACAGCAAGTTCTTGAGACTGCATTGCATGTTGTACTGATATAGCGCCCTCTAGTGGCCAGAGTTTTTTACAAAGGTTAAATGCTGCTGGTATGAGTATCTTTCCCTGAGTGTTTTAAAGTGTGTGTAGAACTAGGTTTTTAAGAGCAGGTCGTTTGATCCATATTTGGCTAAATATAACTCTGGAGCTCTTTACAGTTCTGAGAAGGAACTCTTAACGAATGTAAAACAGATTTTATATCTGGCCTTGTAGAAAAAACTTGAGTACAACATCAAGTCCCTATTATCATTTGAATGTTTCTTATATGTCTTATTCTGGGATGATGTAGGAGATTTGACCATATGAAATATTTTTGCACCAGTGCTGCTGATTACAATTTTCTTTCTGTAACTGGCATGAATTTAATTGACATCTGCCCGTTGAAATTCCGAAAAGCATGTTGACCACTGACCCCGAAAGATCACATGCATCCTTCAGGAAAGTAGCCAAGGATTGTGTGAAAACAGTGACATGTTGTTCAAGTCAATCATGTGACATTCTCTTGCAGTCTTGTAAAGCTGTGCTTTACTCTCAGTAGTCTATGCATCAGGCTTTTCAGAATTTCAAATTCTGAATTAGAACTTTACCTTGAAGATTTACCAGCCCACAATAGCAAGACATGTTTTATACAATACAATTCTTTACCTTTTCTTGCTATAGACTCATTGACTAATTTAATAGCAGTACATACATATGAAAGTGACAATAGCAATGACTATCTATCATAATTGGAAGGTTCTGATATGTTATTCTGAGGCCTCTCTTGCTATTGTTAGCTTGTGCATTAGTCATGGTAAGGTGTATAACTTTACGCATCGCAATGCTTATTTAAGCTGACTTTCCTGATGATAGCTTTATGAAGGACGATAGTTTTTTTTGTGTGTGTTTTTTTTTTGGGGGGGGGGGTGGGAGGGGGGAGTTGGGGTGGGCAGAAAAAGAAATGCAAAATAAAATACTGAAAAGAAAAACAACAACCTGTGGCTCAGTTTCAGAATTTTTGATATGTACAGTGTGCATGTAGATCTTTTGACATCTGCAGAAATCGACATGGAATGAAAGGCAGGGGACT
Source organism: Diadema setosum (assembly GCF_964275005.1). NCBI lineage: Eukaryota > Metazoa > Echinodermata > Echinoidea > Diadematoida > Diadematidae > Diadema > Diadema setosum. The sequence goes on along the minus strand of NC_092699.1, from coordinate 37,763,885 downwards.
GTCAACATATGGATGAAATCCTGGGGGGTGTTTCATCAATTAAGTCAGCGATGACAAGTTGTGAGTTGCTTGACAATTTCAGCAAAATCTGTGGATTTGATTGGCTGAGAAGCCTTGGTCACTGACTGTTACTATGGTGATTGTCAGAGACTGACAACTTGTCAGGGCTGACAACTTTCATGAAACGGTCCCCAGAAGTCTAATGAAGTTGGTTTTGATCCAGATAGATGGGCCAGAGTTTGTCTCTAAATGCTGATCCTTTGTAGATAGCTGTGGACACTTCACACAGATAAACCTCATTACTGTCTCAGTGTCCTACATAGAGGGCAGTCTTTATTACTTGCTGAGATATGTGACCGGCTGCAACAAAAGGATCCGAAAGTCGGGGAGGACAATTTTCTGAAAATGGCATGATATTATTCCCATACTCTTCTACTTTAATTCCATATAAAGCACAACTCATAAAAGTACTCGGTTGCAGAGATATCGATGATTTTATCAGCGCATGTCAAGTGGTTGAGGAAATCAGAGTTTCGAGAAAAACGCCTTCAAAGTTGTCCTTCCGACGCTATCATGATCATGGGGAGGCGAGACAGTTTTCACCGCTTGACAATAGAAGGCACGCTCCTAGCGACCTCCGCCATGTTCAGTCAAGCTTAGCGCCAGCGGTCTACGCACGACCAGTCGGTAATCAGGATGCCACGCACTGACCAATAAGATCACTCCCTCGTTGCTAGGGGCAGAGTCTACCTGCGGCGCTAAATCCAAATCTTCGGACACGTTTCTCTTACATTGAAAGTCAGAAAATCATGGCCCAGAAAAACGCTAATTTCTTGCCTTTCCTTTGATCATTTAGCTTCGAAATTTCGGCAGATGATGGACAAAACATGAGACTACAAAATTACGCCAAAAACAGAAATCCGATTGTTTGGACCAATTTTGATGATGTGACTTCAAACTCGATTTTCTCGGCTCGGCCGTCAGCGACTTTAGGATCCTTTTGTTGTAGCGGGTCACATATTTGATATCTCAAAAAGGTGCTTTGACTTTCAAAACTGACCACAAAGACCAACACTTGCCCACGATTTTGTCAAGTGGCTTCATATCGTTTTCTTGTGGTGAAACATGGCTGAGTGAGATGATCGGTACACAACTTTATTGTTATTAGCATTTTTTTGTTTGTTGTAATAGTGTATATCACAGAGGAGTAAATTGAGAGCTGGTCCTATGAATTATCCCTCTCAAGTTGTGTTTTTGTTTTGTGCCAAACTAAAGTTTAGATGCATCTAATTAAATCATGAAGCTAGTGTTGCAGAGTCCACTTAATCTAAATCTAAAAAAAGCATGAATGGTGACTACATTCTCATTTATCACAATGTATATGATTTCAATATGTTGTGCTTATAAATTTGGACACTTGACCTGTTATGAAATGGCACACACCCAAGAAAATTGCTCTCTGAAAATTAAATAATTTATTGAACAGAGAAAAGAAAGCAGTTGTAGTTTGTTTTGCTTTGTTTTCTGATCTCATCTTTTGGTTTGGTTGGAAGTGCATAGTTCTCTCAGTGTCTTGTTTATCTGTATATGAATGTTTACAGGAGCATATAGAATCAGTCAACATTGTGAGGGGGTTGGTCATGATACACAAGCAGGTGTGATGCATCAAGTGTGATGTTGACATCTGACCATTGTAAATAAATAATTTGTGTCAAAATACCATCGGGCTTGATGACAAGTGTGCAAGAAGAGAAGTCTGGTGTACACATTTCAATTGCTTGGTGAAACGGATGTTGAAAGGAGGTTGTTTACGCTGCGAGTGAGAAGGATAACATTGAGACCAGATAAATGGTCGTAGCTTTGTCTTTCTGGTGGTGAACTGACACCCACACACCCGGATCCATTCTGCTTGAAATGAAATTCCATTCCGGAATATCAAATTTCATAAAACTTTACGTTGCACCAAACTGGTAAAGTGTGAACAAATTTACACTGTATGTTCAAAAACAAAGAGTTGAAGAAATGGTATAGTCTCGAAGAGTTAAAATTTCACAGAAATGGGGTTTTCATAAATGTTGCATCACCAGTTCAAACAATTGTAAAGCATCACTCTATGAATGAGATGCTTTTCACTTCACCATTAAACTTAACTTTATTACACTGGACTTAAGGTATAATACCTCTGTCTATTGTGGTGCACATCAAAGATTCACTAGATGTTGATTGTTAAAAACTGTTGACAAAATGTTGATGTCTTGCTAGACCGTGGCTAGTTATTTTTTGGACCCTACATAATTTTGAATATATTGGACTGCATGACCTCCATCTCGGCAAACCACACACCCATATCAAACCCAATCACACACCCATACACACAAACACACATCTATTTTAATAGGGTGGGCCTTCTCCATGCATCAATGGGACTTGCACCCATCGGCAGCATGTCAGTGTGGTCCACCAGAGGAAACTACACGGTAAATCTTGTCAGATTGACCTGGAGGGCATTTCATGAAGCGTTTTGTCTGACAATTTGTCAGATAAATTTGCTCTCATCCAATCACGAGCAAGAATTTCAGTAGCTCATAAAAGATTTGTCAGAAAAAAAAAATCTGACAAAACACTTCATAGGGCATTTCATAAAGCGTTTTGTCCAACAATTTTCTCTCAGCCAATCAGATGCAAGGATTTCGTTAGCTTATAACAGTTTGTCAGAAAAAAGTATCTGACAAATAGCTTCATGAAATGCCACCCCCCCCCCCCCCCCCGACAAAATGCTTCATGAAATAGCCCCTCAGAACGACCCCACCAACCCCAGTCCAGCTACCATGTTGGAGTTGGAATGCCTGCAGGGCGCTGCATAGCTGTAGCTTACTTGTAAAAAACAGACAACACACATGTACAGATGGTATGGGAATCGTGTAATTAAAGTGCAAATGTATGTCTGACAAAACCAAACCATGTTTTATGTTCTCCTGTAAAAGTGGAAATTTTCCCACATTTTATGCAACAGGAAGCAAGCACAAAAATAAAAGCTTGCAATTTTTTAGCTGATTGTATTGCTTTTCTGTTACTTGTACTTTCCTTCCTGTTTACTAGATCTGTAATGTGAAATGTGGACCAGTTACCTTTTACCATAGTATGTGTTGCCAAAGCCCTTCACTGCCATGGAAGCAGTGAACTGATTAAAGTGCTCGCTCAATTGTCGTGACTGTTTTGGAAATTAAAAAGTGTGTGAAATTCATCTTATCTGTCTGAGCGCGCAATATTAATTGCGAGAAAACTTCCGCTTTTACAACATTTCAATGTCTCTTCCTCCACTATGTCAAGGATTTCAAGTGTGATGATTGTGAAAAAACAAAAGTTAAACTGCGTTCACAGTACCTTCTGAAGGAGGATAAAAAGGGGAAACTACCTTTATCAGAAGTGACGTAAAAATGTAAAGAGAAAAAGATGTAAAGTTACAGAGTTTTGTTTAGCTAAGCAAAGTGGATGATTCAATTCATCTTGGGAGCTGGTCTCTCATTGATTCTCATCCTTCACTCAATATCAAGCTGTGCCCACGCATTTCTGCGGGGGCAGGATATTACCCAAGTTAACATGTACGACAAAGAAACGGGAATCCACCGAGGGAAAACGAAGAGAAAGCGGAGCTATTTTCAAACTGTTTTTATTTGTCTCCATCAAATTAAAAAAGGGAAACACAGCAAGGAAGACATTAACAACTGTCCAATCAAGTGATAAAAAGTCCTAGTCAATTCTCTGCAGAAAAGTCAGAAAAACAAAAAAAAAATTCCAAGAGGGAAGTATATTGACTTAGCTTACCATGGGGGCATGCTATTTCACATTTCATGAACAAATAAATACTACAGGGCAATATTCCACATGGGACAAAGGGTAACCAATGAAGTTTGCACTGATATGATTACATAACAAATGTATTTAAGATGATTGTGCAATATTCACACTTGGCCAAATGAAGAAAGTGCTAAAACAAATCTCTACAATACAGAGGACAATTCCACGTTGGCTACGGCAATTGATGCACTGTTCTCTTTGACATTAGTTGATTATATTCCAAGTGACTCTACTATGTCATATCCTCATGTGTGAGTGAATGGGTTGATCTCTAACTTGCAGTGTCTTGCCAGTTCAACAACAGTTGAAGAAGAAAAAAAAATGTACACACATTCACAGCAAAACCGAGTCGGTGAAATCAACAGTAAACAATCCACATCCTACACAGCATCAAAGGTAATTTAAAAGAGACAAATTAAAAAAAAAAAAAAAAATCATCGCTACCATTTGACAAGAGGTGGATATCGGGGAGGGTTGTTGCTTATTATGTCATTTCCATGAAGTGATTTTGGGCAAGGAAATTGAAATGATGATCGGGCAGCTCCCCCAGTGGCATAAAATACTCTCCACCAAGTGGGCAGAACTTGCTTCTTGCATTGGACTGCATCATTTCCATAGGTTACATGTTGGCACTGATCACCTCCAATGCTAAGTTATGTCTACCGCTGATACATAGAAACTGAGATAGAGCCATTTTTCGGAATCTCTGACTTTTACGGATGCATAAAACATCATGTGTACTGTCAAAGTGACATATCTGGCATAGTGTAATCTACTCTTGTATTTATCTCCTCCCATGGAGGGATATATTCACAAGTACTGATACAAAAGCAACATTCATAACAAAAAGAAAAGATACGTGATGATAATGCAATTTTGCATGAATAGTAGTAATATGTTTGAACGAATGCAAAATGAACTACATAGAGCTTTTCTTGCTCTTCCCATAATGCAACAGAAATGTCATGCGCATAATACTGACCACTGAATACATTGTGATTCAATGTAGTACCTTTGAAATATGAGGGATTATCCATTGTATGTGGAAATAATCTTGTGTGGGTAGCTTAAACTTTTGAACCATGTATGTGTCTGTTACACTGGATAATGGTTACAAATTGTCTACTTTTAACATCTTTTTTTTTTCTCTCTCTCATTGCAGATATCCTAATCTTAATCGTCAATTGAGTTTGACTAATCTAAAAATTTGATCAAAATAAGGGGAAGGTTTTTGTTTGTAACACTGCTTGATTAACTCACTGTCAAGTGACACAAATTTTGAGTCCGTTTCATTGAATATTCTTGCCCTTTGATAAAATCAACCTGCTGCAAGCACTGCAACCCGTTTTGATTCTAGAGATTGGCACAAAGAAAACCTAGAGTAAACTGGCTATTCAACACTTCAATACCATTGTTGAGGTTTGTTATAGAAAAGTTCCTGAAATCAAAGCTCAAGCTATTCTGAAATGAGCACTATGCCTAGGACGCCAGTCACCGTCCCTCTGGAATGCAACATTGATTGCTTGCACATCAACCCAAAAAGATAAGAAAATCACAAACAACAAACAAAAATACCACACATATTCTAAATCTAGCAAAAAGCCCCCAAAATGTTAACTTTCCACTGTACAAATCCAATGGGTGAAAACAGGCATATTTCTATACATTCACTGGTAACATCCGTCTACTCACACACTTGTTGGTATTATTTTTAACATGTTATCTGCACTAGACAATAGTGCCACAAAAATATACAAATGAACAAGAAACACATTTTTTTTTCATAACTTTCTGGATAATGTGTACATGTTACAGTCAATCAATATATATGCATTGTCTTCTCCTGAATAAAGGACATATATGAAGTGTACGTTTCATCGTGTGTTTCATGGTATCATAAAGTCGCATATCATATACTTTACCACCAAAAGAAAAATCCACACACCCAATATCTCTATCTATAATGTACTGCCTATGAGGGTCATCTCGCAAAGTAAAGTCTGTATTATTTACATATTAATATCTTTATGTGTATTGCTCTGTTATTCATGTGTATTAATGTATACACACACACACACACATTATATACATAAACCAATGCACATGCTAAATCCAACACACATATGAAATCCTTCTGCAATATTATCCCTTGATTATCATTCCTGAAAATATCATTAAGTGGCGAGACGTCAATCTCATCTATCACATGGTACCTCTCGGACACCACTGGCTACAGGTATGGCACGGTCCGCCGACTTCAATGCAAGGGATTCTGGGATTGCATGTCACATGATTGCCTCGCTACAATGATGTGCTTCAGCCACAAAAAGGAGCATATCCATTTTTACAGAAACAGGCTGAACAGAATGAATCTAGCTACAAGTGTATGTCTGGATATCACGTCTCTCTATATAACAGTCTGCAGCACAAAAGTGTGTATAGTACAAAGCTCTCTCCCTCTCTCTCTCTCTCTTTCTCTCTCTCTTTTCTCATCTAAAACTATTGTCGTTAACAACTGCAAAGGAATATGGGCCGTGACATTCCCGTATACCAAGCCACTCTTCTCACTAAAATGCCCCGTAGTGTTGAACTTTTGCTACTATTCTAAACATTCGTAACAGGACCCATTCCATACATCACACTTTTTGCCTATAGATCTAACAGAGGCTCGAGTCAGAATGCCAATGTTACAGTAGTCTCTCAACAAGTCTTTCTTTGCAGTTCATGGCAAAAGTGAAAAGTATGTAATCAGTCAAAGAAGAAAATCCTAAAACAGCCAGAAAGCCTTCTACTTATTCAGTACAGAAATGATGTCAAATATCCAGTAGTGCATTCTCAATGACCTTTGCATACAAATAAAGGTAACTAGAGTAGAAAGAGAAGATTCTTCTAAAATATTGCCACCAAGACTATGTTAAAAAGCAGTATACTGTGAGGGTATATATTTTTTGTTGGCATATTACCACATCAAAATTTTACTTTATATACATTTCCATCTGGTCTCATCAATTCCTGCCATTTACCAGTTTCATTCTTCATCCAAATGACTTTAAGAAGAAGGAAAAAAAAAACCCCAACAAAAACAACAACAACAACAAAAAAAAAGATTGACACAGCCAACACAACCTCAAGTCACATATTCCAGAAATATAACATTAAGATAAATATAGAGTGATACACGTAGCTATCAAATAACATCTATGGGTAATGAAAGTATTGCCATGTTATAGTCTGAGAATTCACACAGAAAAAACACCAAATCACATTATTATAAAATACATTGAAAGGAGAGATCTGAAGACGAGTGGTTGTATATGGAAGAATTCAGAGAAAACTCTACAGGATGATTGCATGAAATACAGAAACTGTCTTAGAATGGAATATTCCAGTCACCTGTATGGTGTCAGACATCGCCAATATTAACAAGTTAATTTCATTCATTAATTCATTTCACTGGAGCTTCAGTCATGTCCTTGGTGAAGGAAAATATGCTGATTCCTGATATACAAACTACTATTATATAGTAGCTCTCTCTTGCAAACATTCCAAATGTCAACTACATTTTTTTTTTTTTACATTCAGCCCGTGGACTGTACTTTGTATCGAACACAATGTGCCATGACCATCAGACCACTTTTATACAATGAAGTAGCAAATCTGCATATTTTTCCTCAGTTTCATTAGAAATATTCATAATGCCTTCAATACGCTATTGTTATCAATATGCTATTGTTTATAATTCTTTTTTTTTTTTTTTAATCAATCAGGTTAATATTGGATAGTTTTCTCAAATTGAATATCATAATTTGCCCAAAATATGATTTATCTTCTGACGGGGTGCATGCATCACAGTGTACCAGCCCACATACGTAATGGGGCACGCATCATCTTTTTGTAGTGCACATTTGCAGATCTAAAGTGTTAGAAACTTGCAACATATTTAAGAATGCATCATCTGCAAATTACGGAGACAAAAATCGTCCTCAGAGAGTTCAGTTTGTGATTATAAGTGACTAGCAGTGAGAAAGGGAAACCTGACATGGTCTTTACTCATTCTCGGAGCGGACTGACACCCACCCTTGGCCTTTGTCTAGCCTAGCAAACTCTTTCACCATACAGAGGAGAGAACTACAAACTACATCAATGATTTGCTGGAAATGGTCTAAACTTCACAATCTATCTCTCCTCCTCTTACTACACTACAGCACAGCAGATAACGGTTGGAAGAGAAATGAAAATGATTTCAAAGTTTGAATATGATAATTCAAATCATTCTGAATTTTTTGTGTATCCAGGCACAGAAAAAAAAAAGATTAAATATGCTTGTGTTTTTGGCTCTTATGATGATAAAAAAGAGGAAACATAGCAGAAAGAATTTTGGGGTTCTTATTCCAGTTGCATGTGTAGTGAGATGCTGTGTCATTGCACGGAGCAAAGATTGGAAGAAAACGGTGTGTCATTTCAGACAATTGGAGATTGGCCAGAAAATGTCGGTCAACTGCTAGCTACATCATTGCACCTGTGAGTGCACACTCTTACTGCTTCAGTGTCATCCTTGTAAGAAAGAAAGAAAGAAAAAAATCTGACCAAGTCCAACCAAACAAATGTTTCACTTTCACCTATAGCTCATCAAAACATCATCATATATTCACCTCTCGAAAGATCTCAGATTACGATTCACTCCCCCTTCTGCGATAGTGTATAGGTTAACAAGAACTGGAGACATCCAATTCTATTTGATATTGGAGTATAGCCACTGTGAGGTTTACCTGTGATAAATATATATCTGTTGATATACTACGTCTGTGTACGTGTATATATCTAAATCTATAGGAAGACGATGCCTGGGTGTATCTGTAGATTTCATATCAATATATTCTATCTGCAAACTCTATAATAAGTCCATATATCTCATCACACATACTCTCACATAATACATATGATACTCTGCTATACAATGTTCTCAATGTTGCAAAACTATCTCGACCATTCACATCATACACAAATGTCAAATAAATAATAGTAGTACATATATTCAATATCAGGATGGACGTATGAAATCATTTAAATAAACTATGGCGCTTCACCATTTCAAGTAATATAATACTCTTGCACAAATTTTCACTTAAGAAATGGATGGACTTAACATATCTCAAAACATCATATGAATACAGACACTGACACACTGCCATTGTAGGTAACTTGTCATTGCTATTTCTTGTAATATTTACCAAACTAATGTATACTCTATAAACCTGTTTGGATATTAATGTATACCAATCTGCAGCACAGTGCATGACGGAGCACTATGCTGTATACTGCTGTAAGTAAATCAGTTCAGATATAAACAAAAAAATACACAGGTATTTTTTTTTTCCCATCTGAAATAAAATGATAAATGAAAGAGAGGAAACCTCAAAAGAGAATAACTTTCTAGATAATGTGTTACAAAGAAGGAGATTTCTTTGGTATTGCCATGTTTATGTACTTTCTCAGTAACAGCTCAATGTTCAAGATACTTCTCTTTCTACTGAGCTAGAAAAAAAAGAAGAAAATTCCAGAAAGGTACATACAAGAATTATAACATCACAAAAACAGCTGCCATAAACAATGAAACATAAGAGGTACAATTGCAAGAAGTATGTCAAAGATTGCAAATGAGGAAGAAGAAACAGATATATAAAGATAAAGTGAACACAAATGGAAGGCTAGCTAAATTCACTCTCGCTACATGCAGCTAGATAAACAGACTCTGCTGTTCTTTGATTCATTACAAAAAGTTAGAGCAGAAATTACACACTGTGCAGTGGGGGGAAGAGGTAAAGACTTGGGGATTTGATAAAATTGGCTAAAAGACTGGCGAGAGTCTAAGAGTAGCAAACCATCACATCCTAGTGGATAGCCCGTAGTCTGCTTCAAAACTTCTCATACAAGCAGTATACAATATGATACCTTTATCTTGTACACATTCATTCTTTTCGCATACTTCAAAGTCTGTTAACAAGAGAGTTCTTCCTCACTTCAATCTCTGTGGAATCCTATCTATTGCTCTACGTGATTGAATCAGCTAGCCACGCCCCTGGGTCTCAAAGGCGGTGCTTACGACTGTGAGATTCCATCTGTGTCATACCGATCACAGCCTGCATACAGCCCGGCCGCATGCAGTGGAAATGGGAGTATTTCTGTGAGTACTTGCAGTCTTCCGACAGACATTTCTCCGAGGAGCTGAACTGTCTGAAGCCAGCGGCTGACACTGCTTCCGTCTTGGCGTGCTGCTTGCGGTGGATGGCCACCTTTCCGCTGTCAGTGCAGATGAAGGGGCATCGCAAACAGTGGAAGTGGGTGCTCTTTGCCGTGTACTCGCAGTCGCTTCGATCGCAGCTGACAGATGCCTTGTACCGCTGGAAGTCATCTTGGATGATGCTGTCGACGCGGTCATGATGCTGAGCGTGCTTGTACATCATGGTCTTGCCAGCAAACTTGTAGTTGCAGCCAATGTGGAGACAGTGGTAGTGAGTTGTGTTCATGGCAAATTGACAATTAGCCTCTCCGCAGTGGACATTCCGCTCAAAGCGCTCAAAACGCTCCTGCATTGATGAATCAAGAGGGCCACGCTTGTAACGCTTATATCCAGATGGTGCCCCTGGGTCCTCCACTACTAGGGTCAAAGGTCGCTTGTGAGGTGTTGGAGGAGACTTGCGGGGAGGAGTTACCACCGAGGATGAACGGATCTTCCAGCGACCAAGCTGGAAGTTTGGCAGCACCTGGACTCCAGACTCTGAATTCTCCAGGTGGCGAGATGTACTGGGAGACGGCTCTTCCGCATCCAGGGGCGCTATGGGAACCATGAACTGATGCAGTCCCTTCGGGGAGGATCCATCCATGAGGAGGCCGTTGGGAGCGGTCATGATTGGCTGAGGCGGGATGGCCAGCATCGACTGCATAGTGCTAGAGATGGGAGACACAAACATGCTGTGGAGAGTACTGGAAGGGTTGATGGGGACTGTCTGTGCCATGGCAGAAGAACTTGATGTTACCAGCTGGTGAGGGCTTGACGAAGCCAGTGAGGCCATCTGCTGGTAGCTGGGAATGGGGGCTTGGGGTGAAGACAGGCCACCAGGGGGCGAAGAGAGGGCACTAGGGGGCGAGGAAAGGATACCCTGAGGTGAACTGCTGCTGTTGAGTGGTAGGATGGGGAGAACTAGCTGCTGGGGACCAGTCGGAGAATTGTTGTTTGGACGGTTGAAGAACTTGCCATAGATACGGCGCATGTGTTTCCTGCCATGGGATTCCATTTGTTGAATCTGCAGATTGAAAAAGAAAAAGGGTAATGTCAAAATGAGATCAGAAATGCAACTCGTGACACATATTACATAACATAAACTAAAGTTCTGACCCATGTCTTAGAAACTTATGTGATGGTTCCTTCAAAGATGCAATCTAAGTAACCTTGTCGCATCATGATCACTGTCAACAATCCTTGTCGTCATCAAATGGTTCATTCTATCTATCACCTCCATCCTCCTCCATCTCAACAGTCCTTTCTACCATCCTCATCACCACCCCTCCCCTCCCCTCCCCACAACACCACCACCACCTGCCATTCTGCTTATCACCCTTGTCATACTCATCACCCCCATCCTCCAATAAATTCATGGTATCTCTGCTCTTAACGTACCTGTAAGAAGGAGAATTGGCAACCCTGATGCATGCAGTGGTAGTGCTTGTGAAGCAGGTTGTACTTGCAGCCCGGGCGTCGGCAGTCCAGCTTGCGGCTAAACTGCCGGAAGCTGTCGAAGATGAGCTTCTCGTTGCTCTTGTGGTCATGCAGCATGTCGTGGCTTTCTGTGGCAAAGTTGCATTCGGGGCGAGTGCAGTGGTAGTGCATCTGGGCAACCAACGGGCACTCCGGCTTGGTGCACTTGCCAGAATCCAGCTTACAGTAGCCCTTGTCACCACTAGGATTAGTAGGAGTTTGAGGAAACCACTTCATCTGGAAAAAAAAAAAAGAGAGTAGTGCAAAATGTTGTCATTGGTTTTCCATAGATAGTAAAGGAGAATGAAACCAGAAATGAACACCTTTGTATGTGGATTATACAGTGGATGCAAAAATATTAGGACATATCAGTGAAATTTGAGGAAAACTGGACAATAAACGTTATGAATTTGTAACATTATGGTACTGCTTTCACTGGATAATAGGTCGGGAACAATTTGTGATGTCAAAGTTGGACAATGATTTAAAGATAACATGGAGAATTGCACAACTGCTGTTTTTATGAATATTACACATTCCTTCTACATGTCACTGATCTATGTGAGGTGTAATATTATCTCCCTTCTTCTGAAAGTGGTAAGCCAAGTGCTCTCTCTATTACACCAGAAAGAAGTGAAAATATGCTGAATGCTCTTCAAATTATCTTGAGATTATCACTGTCCATCTATGATACCTGGAAGAGCTGTAGTCTTCTCATCCAGCAATGGCGGTAGCAAAACTTTAAAAATTTGTAACTTTTGAAAGTATTGTCCAATTTTCCTCAAACTTCACTAAGGTATTCTAATATAATATGTTGCCATTCACTCAATCTACTAGCACATATTTACTTGGGTTTCATGATCCTGACTCTGTGAGATGTAATATTGATCATAATTGCTTTAATGTCTTATGAACACGCATGGGGTGAATGGCAGCAATTGGTTTGATATCTAAAACAAACATCCTGTACATCTCTTTGCCCATTTAGCAGAAATTTTGATGTCTTGAGCAGATATCCCCTTCAATTATTTTGGCAGTCACAAGGTAGTCCATGTATGCAGCATGGGCATTTTGTTAATAAAGGAAAATGTCAATGGACAAATTCAAGTCTAAATATGGATGAGAGCAAACATGGAACATACAGCTGTTCCTAAGAGGTCAAGGTATTACTACTACCACCATCACTATCACTACCACTACCAATAGTATCACATCACCACCATCACTATCACTAACAATAGCACCACCACCACCACAACTACCACTATCACAACTACTATCAATAGTCAACCACCACTACCACTATCATAACTTCTACCACTACCCATACAACTAAAAGATCAAAATTATTGATACTGATAAATGATTGGGTCCTGTTCACCTAGGGAGGCCTTTGAAGTGTTGACACCACTGCTCTTATAGGGTTAAGAGGGACAGGATGGGGGTAAAACATCTTGTCAGAGGAGAAATGATCCAGGCAGGATCAGAACTGAGACCTTCTGATGTAAATGCCTCAGTAGCCTGGTGTTTCAATATTAGATTTCTAGCTCCTTGGGTGCACAACTTTTTGTTTCTTACTCCAAGATCTCTTAAGGTGATAACTCGTCACTCACCGTCTGGTCCTTGAGGACCACTTTGGGTGGGGGCTGGCTGACAGGGGTGCCAAGGTACCCCGGTTTCTCCACCTCGCTGTGCCGAATAACCTCCAGGTCCGGGTTTTGCCGGTGCTTCTCGTAATGTGGCTTCATCAAGCTGCTCCCTGTGTGGACTACTTCACCACAGTAGCTGCCTGGCTTCAGGCTCTGGACACAGAACACGAGACAAGAGGATGAATACACCATTATTATCTGGTTTGGAGTTATACTATGACACAGAGGTAGCTACAGTGCATCACTTTTCCATAATATACCATATTGTTCAAAACGTCATCACCCCCTGTAATAGCAAAACAATTGTTATACTACTGGGAAGGCCAAATAGAAACTTGCACATACTAGTCGTTAGTAGTCTAAAAAGATTTGAAGAAAGAGCAATGAACTATTCAACTGTTCTTTCATATCAGGCTCCACCTAAGCAACTATACATCAGACAAATGCCAGTCCCACATAATATTATGTAATTTCTTGTCTGGTCTAACATGCTTCTTATCATTTTCCCTCATCACACATTCAATTGAAACAAAATGTCTTACGAGCATTCGACAATAATATAAAAGAAGTTATATCAAAGGCATATATGTAAAAACATATATGTTGGATTCTTGCAGAGAGTTGGTTGGCATATTTCATGATGCCAGACTGGAGCTGGAGGCAGAACAGGGCTTGCCAGGAAGGGGTGTAGAATGCCCCCCTGGGGCGGGTCTACTCACCCACATGCAGTGGTAGTGAGCCAGAGGACTGAATGGACAACCCTTGAAGATATCCTCACAGCTTTGGCCATGCTGGTAGTACTGGAAGCCCAGCTCACAAGCCTCCTCCGACATGAGATGGTACCTGGAGGGGTCACGGACAGGTCAAGAGGTCAACGAGAGGTCAAAAATATTGTTGAGGAGTGTACACATACCACATACAAATGTAGATTGACTTCAGAGAATGCATTTTTTTTTTCATGTGAATTTTATCATGTATTGAAACATATATCCACCACTAGCAAACAGTATAGCTATACAGACTAAAGAGGTGTGGCTACCTTGCCTACTTGACCCGTTCAATAAATCAAACCAAATGCTTCCGAGTCAGTATGACTGCTTAGAGTGAAGTGGTCTGGGAAGACGATTCAGTATCAAGCTAGGATGACTGAATCTGACAGCAAGATATATTTCACAGCTAAGTAATAAGATGAGAAGACCAGAAAAAAGCCAACTTCTTCTTGGCTTCAATACCAGGAGAAACGAGAGGTCAGATCACATTCCAAGACTAATTTGAGTGACCTCAGCAGACACTCCTCACGGCATCTAGCAGACTGGGTGCCATGTCTTAACCTGTTGAGGACTGGCTGATTTTGCTTCAACACGCATTTCCCATAGACCCTTGCCCGAGTATACTTGGGACTCGTCCTCAATGGGTTAATATATATATTGGGATTGACAACGAAGACCTCACAAGTTTATGATAGTTGCGAACAAAGACCACCTTTGACAATGACCTCACTGATTTCTATAGGCATTTGCCTCATTGGGCAAGTGGATTGTTATTACAAGCCCAGATGAATAGTTTACTAGCCCAACAACTGGAAGAACCTCTTGCTGAGGTGGATATATACCGTATGTCAAGTCTGGATGTGATTATAGGCAAATGCATCGGAGGTCACATACTACATGCTGTCAAACATGGAGTCGCAAAAGTCTGAATTGTATGTATCCAATGAGGCAATTAACATTGCTCAGTATAATTTGTTTAAAATTGTTCATAGTATTGTTTCTCTACTAAGGACCACTATAAATTCCACAAATCTATACATGGAGCTGTCGATTTATGTACTACATGATGTGAAATTTTGAAAATCATCTGGAATGCCCCTTTAAATTTCAAGTTAATTTTGAAATCCTTTTGAAAGTCCTACATGCCAAATTCAAAGCATGCCCATTGCTCAAATTGTTCATATATGTCAAAGAAAATGTTGACTAGGTTTAACTTGCTACAACTTTCAATCAGTTTGTAGGTAGTCAAGAAAGTCCCACATGAAAAAACAAATATAATGGCAAGAATTTACAAAGCATACCTAGTGTGTTTGTTGACCCCCTCCTTAGATCTGAAGAACTCTCCACACCCCTCCACGATGCAGTGGTAGTGACCTTTGTAGAGGAGCTCACAGCTGGAGTGACAATGGTCATTGGCAGTGAATCTGTCATGAAGAAGAAGGAAAAAAAAAACAACAAAATCATCATCAGACCCTGATCATACTGATGTATTTCAAAACTCCAACAGAGCTAACACATACATCAGACTGTTCGTAAAATGGTTGATTGATTGACACAGACACATGGAGACGTGCTGGGCATCGTCTCACTAAGACTTAAAGCAGGGCTTGACAGATACGGTGGCCCGAGGACACCAAAAATGCACGTCGACCGCCAAAAATTCGGAAATGAAGATTTTGGTGGCCCGATCGGGCCACCAAAAAAGTCAGATGTTTGCCTTTACTTTTGGAAATAAACAGAGGTAACAATCGGCTCCGTAAGATGCTAAAATAAAGATGATTGCTTTTAATTTTGGAAATGAATTTAGACATGGGTACCTGTATCACGTCAGTAATGCTTAATATTTGTTTTTCTATATTTAGTAGGACTGATTTAGTTTTTCTTATGTTTTTCTTGATTTTTTTTTTTCGGGCCACCAGATTTTACTTTCGGGCCACCAAAAAATAAAAATCAATGATTTTGGTGGCACGATCGGGCCACCAAAAATAAAAGTTAGTGGGGAGCCCTGCTTAAAGCAATAGTATTCATATTATAATGACTAATTGCCATGGCAACAGCTAATAAGCTGCCTCCTGCCAATCACAGTCATACTTCAATTGCCAATTTTTTACGAGTCAACAATTGTCAATGAACATACATGCATGAATAGAGAACAAAAACTATTTCTTTGGTTGGGTTAGTGCAATTACAGGATTCATTCTAAACAAAACAAAACAAAAAATTCATACTGCTATCTCTTTACAGCCATTGCTACTAGTGATTATTCTGTGAAGTATTGTAGGGTAGAAACATGGCAATGTCTCCATGGCTCAGATGAGAGGAGATCATGACCTCTCACCTCTTGAAATATTTCTGCCACGCCTCTTCCTGTCTGCCATCCTCCCGGGGTTCCTCCTTGACGATGACCCTGGTGGGAGGTGAGTCCTCCGGTTCTTCCCTCATCATCTGACCTGGTGGTGAGATGAGGGAAGCGATGGGGAGGTTCAGGGAGTCGTTCAGGTCTTCTCCTTCCGCATCCTTGTCCATCTCGGCGATCTTGGCAAATCCAGAGGGAAGTTCCCCGTCCCGGGACTGGTTCTCACGCATGCTGAGGTCTGTCGGTTTGTCATCCTCTTCTGAGTTCTCCTCCGCTCCAGCTCGGTGCTTGGATAGCACCTGGAGGTCCATTGGTCTGTCGTCTCCTTCATCCTCTGATTGGTGGTATTCTGAGGTGACGGCTGAGGTATTAGTTATGACTGACGTTGCAGCTGATAGGCTGGGCTCCCTCTCTTCGTCAACGGACTCCTCGCCCATCGACTCAAACCCACTGCGCTTGGAGGAGTCTGGTGAGATGGGGCGGGGTGCGGATGAAGGCGCCGAGGTGATGACCGAAGGTTGGACGGCCTGAATGTCCAGCCTGGGAGTAGAGTGAGATGAAAGGGGCATCACTTGACTGGCCAAGGGAGAGGTCTGGCTAACTCCGAGACCAGCAGACTGACCGGCCAACGCTGCCCGCTCTGCAATGGAGGCGGCACCAGGATCTGACTTGAAGATGATGGCGGGACAAGGGGGCATCATCAAGGGTTTGTCCCCCATAGGAAGCTGGGGGTGGTGGGAGTGGAGACTGCGGTAGGTGGGGTTGACTCGCGGCAACGGCAGCTTCAGCTTCGGACGGATAGACCGCATAAAGTGACGACCCGTCTCATATTCCATCATGCGCTGGCGACGCTCGTGCTTGCGCTTGTGGGAGTGCATCTGGTTTGCAGCGGTAAAGACGAAGGTGCAGCCATTGCGTATGCAGTGAAAGTGGTTCATTGTGTTGGAGTACCTGCATCCTTCGTATTTGCATGACTGCAACAAAGAGGACAAGAAAATAAAGATTGGCCATTTCTACGAGTGAATCACTACTATGCATGTACAAGACTAACTGTCAGCATCAGGTGGCGAAAGCGTCCTAACAATTTTTCAGAACGAACAAAATCACTTTCCTTACTGGCATACCACTTTAAAACTTCCTGGAAACAAGAATGTGCATTACCTGCATTTCTTGTTATGATCCATATTCTACATTTTGTCCTTTATTTAACATCTTCCAACTTGTCATTTACCTCATGTTTGGAGAACTTTCGGAATCCATCTTTGCGGTATATGTCGTCCTTCATGTGGAAAGTCTTGTGTTTCTCTATGTCACACTTGTTCTTGAAGACGAACTCACAACCAGGCCGGCGGCAATGAAAGTGAGTTGTCTTCTGGCCGTAAAAGCTGCAGCGAGGCGTCCCACAATCCTCGGTGGCGCGGAATCGCTGGAAGCCGTCGTTAAGCAGAGTGAAATTCTTCTTGTGGAAGTTTTCATGGGTGAGCACGTCAGACGTGCTTGTGTATACTTTGTGGCAGCCAGGCTGTACGGGTGAACAGACATTGGTGGAAAACACAATTTAACAATCAATTTCCATTTCCCACAATTTTAAAACAGGAGGTTTAAAAAAACAATTACGATTGGAAAATAATATCATCACAATACAAGGGTACATTTTCAGAATTCAACTCGTTAATTCATTGAGCATTATTCACATGTCCTACCCTGAAATATCATATATTATGTACGGTACAAAGTTCATCCCAGAAGCTCTAGATTTTTGCTGTACCTCACAAAAGCTAGGGCACTTGACAATTGACACAACTCAAATCAGATGAAACTGATAAATAGCTGCTCCATGGACAATATGTCATCCCCCCCCCAAAAAAAAGAACCAGAAGTGTGTCCAAGGTTCAAAAGTGACATGACAAGAATAAGTGCCCCCTTGAATGTCACGTTTGATAAGTAACCTACTCACTGCACAGTTATAAATGACAACCAAAAATTATGGTTTCGCAGTGTAACTAGACAGATACCTTTGGCTTTTAAAACTAAAACTGGTGTCACTATCTCACCTGAAGGCAAGCAATTGCCATTCCCACGAATAAAATCTAAAAGCTTGACACGTAAATTTGGTAAAGGGACACAGAACTGAACATTCTACAACATACATAGCAGTTACCCTTTCATGATTGAGTAAAGAATCTATACATATGTCCATTAATAATAAAACTCTTCTCATGTTATGGAGTAGCTGCACACACATATCTTTTCAAAGGCACTCATTTACAGTAATTAATGTGAGACGTGCACAATCTGAGACATCAAAATTTCCCATTTCTCATGAAAGTTTCAGGATCTACCATGTGAAACTGAGAAGGGTAAGGATATCGAGCTACATACAGTGTAGGATGTTTCCTAAATAGCCGTGTCTACTCTAACATGTTATGAATATAATGCACTGATAAGAATCGCTTCTAGAGACAATTTTAGTAAACACAGGAATATCCTGACATGCATAAATCACGCTGAAAGGGTACTTTGGAATATGTCTACATCATTCCCTCATCAACAATTATTTCTGTACACGTAGTACTTTATTCACCATGCACAATGTACAGTATGTCCTACAATACTACATGTATGCACCACAACAACGGGTATACAAACTGTGATCACTGGAAGCTGTCCAATGTATTCCATTAGATGCCATCAAAAACATATACAAACCATACTTGAAGCAATATGTCTAAATTGTACAATGATTGGCACAAAACTAGAAACAAAAGAACTAGTTGGTTTTTAAACAAAATAAAACATAAGACAACAATTTCATGCAAACAAGACAAAGAGTATATAAATTTTGCATATAACAATCAAAATCAAATGGAAATCCAGTGAATTTCATGATAGAATTTCAAGTGGAAAGATGGATACAACTGAATAATCTTTGTTTAATCTTTGTTTAGTATGCCTTCTTTCATCCCTAAAACCAAAAGAGCAAATCAGGTTAAGGGTTAAATGCCATGGAAAAGGGTTTTGGTTAAAAATATAAGGTTGGAAAGATATTAGTCTCCATTAAATCAATCAATGGATTTTAGCAGTTGTTAATAGAAAGGATTGTTAAAACTGCAATCTGATTTCAGGGTACAGAAAAGAACCATTGTTTACCCACAAAGATTATACCTCATATTGCAAATAAAAAACAACACAAGCGAATGAATGACCAGTCATGCAAAGAAAAAAAAATTAAAAAAAGGGGGGGGGGGGGAGAAAAAAGACAATAAAGTTCAGCACTGCACTTCTTTGTCAAGTGTCCCAGATATCACTGTATGTAACAGAGAATGGAGTAATGAAAAAAAAAAAGGACAAAAGGAATCAAAGCAAAAAAACAACAACACATAAGAGACGACAAAATAATAATAAAAACTCAGGTTTTTACAGGGGAGATCCAAAACTGAGACTAAAACAAATTTTGCATCCGGCATGCTGCGACAAACTGCTGCATATCAAATGCAAACAAAACCAATCAATCAGGGTTTGGACATCATCTTAAAACCAGGCAAACAGTAACACAACCAGTGAGCCATGACACCGAGTCAAACAGAGGCAAAGAAAAATCCCCCAAAATAACAATCAAAAACCAAAAAATGGGGAAAGTAAACAAGGCATTGGGATGGACACTCACTGCACGGGATTTGCACCGAATCTAAACTGCAACATGAGCTGTTTACCTGCATGCAGTGATAATGTGTGTTCTTCATATTGAGGGTACATCCTGGGTAGTACGGCCGACAATCATCCGAGGGACTGAAGCGCATGAATCCATGTTGCAAGGAGTTGTCCCGCCGCTTATGCCAGTTGTAGTGGCGGATAACATCTTCCTTGCGAGTGAATCTCTGTTGATTGTGGGTAAAACAGTCTCCAATATCTTGTCCTCAAATGTCATGAGGCTTCTTCAGCCTTTCCGTCTCGGACCAAACTATCCTAAATAGTTTACCTTAAGTTAGCTTATTTTTTTCCCTTACTTTTCCTACACAATTTACTTACTCACTTTGAACTGCAGTGTGTACATATATGTTGCAACACCAGTTTAGTTATAGAGTAAAAGAGAGTATAAAGCAATAACCTTTGAAACAAAGAGGGGGTATCATTGTTCCAAGCTCTTTTCTGAAATCCCATTAGACCAACATGAAGGTTTTTTTCAAAATGTACAGGTATGATTCTGTGTGAACATGTTCCAAGGCCTCACTAGACTATTTCACCAAACAGATGAATTCAAGTACAAATAACTCAAATTCATAAGACAATCATTTCACAGATGGCTCCATTTCATTGTAGGAATAGTTCACAAAATATTTACACATTAGTGATATTTTCTTAATTTGACCATATTACTTACTTTATAGAGATTTTCAAAAGAATGTGTAAAGTCCCATGTGTTCACTTTCATGTTGAGCCCCAAAACAGCTCTTCTTACTTACACTGTTTTTATACTTAATCATGTTCCATTGTACTGCAAATTTGGCAATGTTGCACAGAATCACACACAACTTTGAAAACACCTCTCCATGCAGGTTGGTTTCAAGCAACAAAGCTACATATATTTGGTTAGAATTAATGTTTTAATTCAACAGAGAAAGAGATTTGTTACTGACATATGGCTGTCCAAGACAACACCATTGATTTTGTTAAGGATAGCAAGAGAGAAACGATGTATTATCATTCATCTAATTTAGTATGTCAGCATACATGTATATGGAAGGAAATTGACTACTGTACATTACAAATACTTAAAGGTAAGCAAGTTCATACAGTTTAAGTTGATAAATCAGTGAACACTGTGAATTATAAAATTCAGTGACAACTGAAGCATGAAACTCTCGAAACTTCAGCAAAATTGTTGTCAATCATTTCATGGTCTTTTGGGGACACATAAGATGAACAGTTTGGTGTGATTTCTTGCTATTTGAAGGTCTGACTTTCTCCATCAAATTACATTTTTTTAGAGAGGTACTTCATGAGACACTTCAAGAGTTTTTTTTTGTCACTTTGTAATGGCATGATATCTTATTACAGCACTGGGCCAGCCTTTAACTAGATTCAGGTCTTTTTACTGCTTGGCTCTAGCGAATGATGTTAAATTTGGGGCATAGGGGGCACATTGAAAATACTACATGATGCACAATGTTTAGTGCAGTGGCATATGAATGAAGGAATGAATGAAGGAATAAATGAGTGAATAAATGAATGAATGAAGTAATGAATTAGTCAGTATGCTCATGAATGACTAAATTGGTGAGAAATAACTAGGACACTAGGCTTGCTTCTGTTGCAGATTAAACCCTGAGAAATTCAAAGTACTGGTAGTTTGGGGAATAGAAGCACATGGGCACATGGCAGGAGATAGGAAATTGCACAACTTAACATTAAGCCTCCCAAGTTGTGCATGATAGAGATAGGTAGTATACTTTGCCAGCCAAAGATCACTAATTGATTGGACACCTGCTGCTGGTAATTTTGGGGATC
Source organism: Diadema setosum (assembly GCF_964275005.1). Taxonomy (NCBI): domain Eukaryota; kingdom Metazoa; phylum Echinodermata; class Echinoidea; order Diadematoida; family Diadematidae; genus Diadema; species Diadema setosum. Next base: position 37,741,988 of record NC_092699.1, on the reverse strand, counting down.
ATATGCAAAAAGAAAAAAACAAAAACAAAAACTGGGCTACATAAATGGGTTAGTGATCTCAGTATGAGAGGGACCGCATCTTTTGGAGTTTTCTCTTTCTTGGTACTCACAGCATATTTGCAGTCTTCGTCCAGACAGTGGTAATGCTCCTTGAACTGGTAAGAACAGCGACCACAATCTTGGGATGCTCCAAACCTTGGTAGAATAAAAGGAAAGAAAATGCTACCAATCATTCTCCACAGAGTGACTTGACACATTTTCAGTAGCATAAGCATTCCCATATCTTACAGTCTCAAACAGTTAATAAAATTGACATTGGCATATAGGCAAAATGTGACTCAAATCATGTGAAGTGTAACCTTATGTATGTTCCCTACGTGTGTGTGTGTGTGTGGGGGGGGGATGATGGGCAAGTTAGTATGATATTGCATATATTAACACACAAGTTTGCTTAGAACGATTAATCTCTTTTACACACTAGGTCCATTTTAATGACTCAATGTGTATAAATTCCTTGTATTTGAATGCAACAATCCAAACTGTTTTAGTCTTCCCTCCTCCACCATAGCTCCATCTCTTTGACAGAGTACCAACCAACAATCCAGTGTCTAGAAGCCCTAGTGACCCACCTGGCTATGTAACGGTTGAATGCGCTCCCCTCAAGTCCCGGGCTGGAGGATGTGGACAATGTGCCAGACTTGATGCCCTTCTCACTCCCCTCCTCCGAGTCCAAGTCACTCCTGCCCGTCTCCAGCAGGCACTTCTTCAGGATGTTGTTGCGGGATTTGTAGGTTTCGTACTCCTCCATCCTCTCCTCATCCCGGGAGTGCTCGTCCCGAGGGTAGTCCTCCAGCGGCGGGCTGATGGCAGAGTTGCTGGAGCCCGAAGAGGTCGAGGCCAACCCTTCCAGGACAGTGTAAGGGGACAGACCCTCACCCTTGCGGAGTTTGGACACATAGTAGTCGTACTTGCTGGGGCCACCGCTCTTGGGATCGAGATTGAGAGCAGCAGCGGCGGCGCTGCTAGCAGAAGCTGCAGCCGCTGCTGCCACCGCGCTGTAGTCAGTCCGGCCAAAGCCGCTGTTCTCTAGGATGGCTGCCTCAAGAGCCTCCGCCTCAGCATCCTCCTTGGAGCCATTCTCATTGCCATGGCCACCGACTCCGCCCTGCTTTAACTGTATCTGTTGGCTGATGATATCACGGATACGCTGCGAGGCGCTGACCTTGCGGCCAATGATCTTGTTGATGGACTGACCTGCCTTCAGTTTGCGGATGTAGCTGTCATACTTTGAGACCCTCAAGTTCGGTACATCTTTCGATATACTCTCACCTGAGAAAAATAACATGAAAGACGAGAATGGATAAACATATACACACAAAACTCAAAATGAAAATCAAATCAAATGCTTGCATGCAATAATTTTACCCCCTTGAAATACACAATATTTTTATCAACATAAAAACTGATGGTCATATCGCCTCACCTGCTTCAAGTTTCTGGATGAAGTAGTCATACTTGGAGAATCGTTTGGTCTCAGCCCGGTCCCCAAGCTCCATCAGATTCCTCATGAACTCTTGCTCCTCTATCAGCTGCTTGACCGTCTTGCCTGTGGCCATCCGTGGACTGACCTTCCCCTCTAGGTGGGCTGCCAGCACCCCTGGATGTGGGGCCAGGAGGTCCGGGATCACACCCCCCTCTGATTCCCGCATCATCTCCAGGTGGTCACGCCCACTGGTCCTTGGCTGGGTGTGGTCCAGGTCTGGATGCTGGGAGGATTCCTGGTTGCCAGGGAGACCATCACCATGATCTTGATGGCTGATGAGGGCAGACTCTTCGGCTCTTAGCTGCTGATGAAGGGCAGCAAGTTGCTGCAGGACAGTGTGGCTGGGAGCAGCTTGCCGATCTCCTGCTTCCCTCATCATTGATGTCTCCTGGAGAATGAATCAGAACCAAACACCCCAAGATGACAAAACATCTACATGTAAAGCAAGAAGAAAACTCACATGTGTGTCTATCTTATGGGATGGCAAACATAGCACCGATCATTGATGAAAGAGTCTTAGGAAAACAAGCAGTTCTTTTGAACAATTTCCAGAGAGAGAGACCACCACCATAACATCATTACCACAACAGAATCTCCATCACCACTAACACCACCATCACAACATCAGTTCTTTCACCAGCAACACCATTGCCACATTACCATTGCCATCACCAACAACAGCTGTTAGCATCATGACAACAACATTACCACAACCAACAGCATCAACCCTGCTACCACATCATTATCACCATAACCATCTTGACACCATTTCCATCGCACCCACTTTGCGAGATACCTCTTGAAAGTGACAAGATTGCTGCCCCCAAACCACGCCCGCCTATCCAAGGAAGACATCATTCTCACCTTCGACTCGGAGGAATTCCCTGACGAGTGTTTGACAAAGGCTGAGGAGTGGGGAAGGCTTGGTCCTGGGCCTTCGGACTGGTCTGGACCATCGGACGTTCCTTGACCACTTTGGGACTGAAACCTCTGTAATACCGATGCTCTCCTCTTCTCCGCATGGCGTCTCTCCAACTCAAGGATTCGTCCTGGGCAAATTAGAAATGAGCAATGTAATGCATTAAAAACAAATCTATCAAACTTCAAACTACTTTTCACTGATGTTAAGTACTCTGTAATGATAACTACGATAACAAATCAATAATTATGCAAGTGATTGAGTTACAGTATAACATGAAAATAATTGTGATGATAACAATGAAGCACAACACATAAGAGGTTCAACATCAATGAAGACTACTATCACAAAACAAATGATGACTGCTTTCATAGAACAAATGACGACTACTTTCATAAAACAAATGATGACAGTGAATATGAAAAAAGAACCACAAATATTATTTCCAGCTGCTCTCTGAATACTGTCTAAACTGAACTCTTGTCAGATCTGAGTTTTTTTCAGCAAGACAAATGACATTATGAAAGTACTAACTCATCATTTCATTCTCCTCAGTTGTCACTTTTAACATCTCTTTCGTGTACCATACTTCTCTTTGATGCACTCTGTGGTTATAAAACATATCTTGTTTCAAAGACAAAGGTAAAGATCTAGGATCTGACAAAGCTCTAAACTAGCACTGTCCAGGATTGAGGAAATCATATTTGAAAATGTAGTTTATTATGCACTGTCCCCTATGGTGAAGAAAAGTAGAAACTTGCACGTAAGTAAAGTTCTGAGCAACAACTTCCGTGTTGTGTGCTGCTCAAAATCAATTTAGCCTAGAACTGTAACCCAACTATTTGTATATAAATGTTGACAGGGCAGAAAGTACAAATGTTGCCCATCTGTGCATTCCTTTCTCACGATTAAGCTTTTGCTGAACATCTTTTCAAAACCAGGGGATTAGTTTACAAATGTACACAAAAGTAGAGAAATACTGCCCACTTGTACAATGCACATTCAGATAGCAGTACTATCTCCCCCATAAATGCTTCCATTCCTGAAGAAAAATCATTGAATGTGTTGCACACAAGAAAGTGAGATGCACAAGATTAACAATTTGTAAAAAGAATGACCAAGCAAAATTTCCATTGTCAGCTGACATACTAAAACAAGAAAAAAGGCCAATTCTAAGGCCAGTCTTGGGATCGTACGTAAATTAAATGTATACATTTATTGACTTTATCTTAAAATCTTAAAAATTCATGTACCAAGTTGGTAACTTGTCCCAATCTGCTGTGCCATGGAGTATATCATGCCATGAACTGTGGAATGGGGGGGGGGGGTGGGTCTGAATCATTCAAAGTGCCTTCATAGGTTATTATCTCATTCAAAATTTGGGTCAAAAGTTGTCTATCTCTGCTCTAGTTCTCCTGCTTGGCAGATTGCCAGGTTTTGAGAAGCCCCCAACGAGAGACACCTCATGAATGTCATCTCGTCACATCCTCTTCGCATGGCTAGTGGACAAAAGCTATGTGTGGGCCAAATCAATCAATGACAGATTTCATGGGTGACGAGTCACAATCTACTTCATATGCAAATTGAGGGAACGGGTCGCTTGTTTGCAATCTGCATAATCATTGCATAATTGTGATCACCAACATACAAGCAAAAAACACAATATATCCCACTTACACTGCATGATCTGCAGATTTTTTGAACACAAGATTCTACATCAACACTGCAGGGAACTCATTAAATTCACTGCCATTTTCATCATAATTGTGCAAATTTTAACATTTGTGCATAAAATGCTTAGATCCAGTACAGTTTTATTGTGCATATTCTGTTCTTGTTCACATTTTTTTCAAAAACAATTTCTAAAATCCTTACTTTATTCCAAGCATGTACTTGTGGGAGGAACGTACTATCACCTCTAACCTTTTTGGTATAGACAGAAAGAAAAACAAGCTGGATCTTCCTAGGTAATCACGGAAGATAAGCAAGAGGAATCTTGGGGAAATCTTTCTTTCTCCTGGACTAGGATGACACACACTAATCAGCAAACTGTCACATAACACTGATGATGAAGGAGTGGTTTACGCCCTCATCAAAACCGGCGTTTCCAACCCCGAAATCCCCGTCCGGAGAGCGAGCGGGCAGTGTGATGACAGTCATAAGATGGCGGAAGATGGTCTTGCCGAGTGGACGGAAGATTGTGCCATCCGAGAGAGGATTGTTAGCCCGATAATCTAATTACCTTAAAAGGCTGTACGCACAATGGCTGTCATGCAGCTCGATTGAGAGGGAAATTTGGCTTGATAAATGAAAATGGCAAAATTTGGCTCCGGGCTGGCTATATTAAATATTTGGATTTATTTTCTTTTCCATGTGGAAGATTAAATTGGATGTTTCGCCTTGTGAGGAGAAATGTCGTAAGAGCTCGGCATCCTACGACGCAGCATCTTGGGATTCAATTCAAGATTGAGACGAAACACAAACATTTATGAAACCTTGCGTTTTTCGTAGTCCCCACAGTTGATTACTGAAAGAGACAAGCAGATAAGCTTCCTTTATTGAATTGGGAGGGGCACAATTGAAATTAACTGCTTGTAAGAGGATGTTTTCATTTTGCCCGTAATTTAGACCCGATTGTTTTATTTTACAAATGTAATTATGTCGAGGTAATAAAAGAGGGCAAATTCAATTAGTGAATGGTGGCAAAATACTCCTTTCATTGCTGCGTCCCTCAGCAGGCCAGCCGGAAAATGTTCAGCCTGGACTCTTCTATTAGGATAAATGAATAGCACTGATGAAATTGTAATTCTGCATAAAACAGAATTCAGCACCATGTAGCTTTCCATATCAAGGACATCCTACTAGTTCAGAGTTTTGTCCGAGGCTGAAAAGCGGAAATGGTTTAATAATGCAGTCTTCAATTTACTTCACGTTTCTCTTTATCATGAAAAGAAAAAAAATGCACCAAATACAATATGGTCTCACCTCATAAAAATACATGAGGAAGCAAAAAGTACAAAAATAACCCTCAAGACACGTGAGCCAATGGATAGCTCGTGGGCTGACTGGAGATTCTCATTTGAGAAATAATTTGGGCAAACTCGGGCTGGTGTTCTACTCTCAGAGAGCGCTAAGAGAGAGACTTGAGAATTGGAGTGAGCCACGAATGCAAGGCCTGTAAGGCATGCCCAGAATTTGGCCGCCTCTTTCTCAAGAGCACTCGAGAAGCAACTTTCCATGAATCCCGCCGATCATTTAAAATGCAATCATCCCAAAATTGCATTTTTTAAAGAATTATAATCCGCAAGGAATTCTAATATCATCAAACTGGTATTATCGGGGAGGCCCCCCTCCAGGGGCAGGGGAGCAGGTGACTGTTTAGTGACTTTTTGGTGCTGTGTAATATCTACGTGCACGCTAGGATATGCCCAGGACCGCTGGAACTTAATTACGCTAGCATGCATACACAATAATTTCAATCACGTTATTTTTGTCGCTGGATCACCACAGGGGAATTTCAGCGGGCATAGATTTTCCGCACAGCGCATATTTCAAATGATCTTTACACTTTACATAGTCACAAATTCTCTTGTAATTTTGACGTGCGTGCCTTACATTCGCCAAAATTTACTCCACTATTCGAGCTCGGTTGAAATAAAGTGAGCCCTGATACAAGCCTTGCACTAAAGAATGTCTCAGGAATTTGAAGTATTTGAGGCATTCAAGTGAATTTCTGACATGGTTTCAATCCAACGCTCAATACTTTCTTGCTCATATCACCAATAACACAATCAGTCTTCATTCTATCAAAAATAATACACATCTCGAAGACAAGAATGGGCAACAACTGCTATGGTTGATATCCTTCAATTTCCTATGCACATCAGAGCTGAAAATCTGAAATTGCTTAAATGCCTCACATTCTCTAGCAAAACTATCCGATTCGGGCTTCAATCAGGCTGGCTATTTACAACTTGAATTCCAGCTGGGGTAAAGAGAGACGACCTGAACTCTCGGTACATTCCAACAGTGTATTGGCAGCATAAGCGGGGAATAGAAATATATATCCTGCAACGGTATAGTCGTTCCACATGTGTCTTGCTTTGTTTTTAATTTTGATGAAGTGTTTGAATGTAATCATAGAATGACATCCCCTTCTTTTGGCCCCTTGTGATATTTCACTTTGCTCTACCCTTACCAATGTCACCCCCCCCCCCCCCCCCCACCAGTGCTTTCCCCTTCACTACCAAGTTTGCTGGTGATATCTCCTTTCTTTGATTGCCTTTGCAGATCTCCCTGATCGGGAGTCTGCTTATGGAATTCACCATTCACCTCAAAACTTTGGTAATTGTTCTAAATTACCGGGGATCAATGCTGCAATACCACCAGCGGGTGTGTGTTATCTGCCAGCGATGATGCATTAAACATCACCCCAAGAATACAGTTGAGGGCAATGATGTTCATTAATGCACAGGCAGCTTGGGTGATGAGCAAAGCATGCATCATCGTCATCCCACCCCACCCCCTTTCCTCTCTTCATCTCTCTCTGGTAACCCCCCCCCCCCCAATCCACATCCCACATTTCTGTCTGCGCGGCTAAGCCTGCGCTAATATCGAATTGGTTTGTATCAAATTCCAAATTTGGCTTGCGCCGGTTTTTAGCGCGGCTGTTAATGGTGAAGCCAGGGGATACACACTCGCCTTGTTTGCGTTTGGTATTACTCGTCCCGGCCGGTACGAAAAGGTCAGAAAAGTCACCAGGTGAGAAAGGCAATCTTCCCCAGCTCTCACAAATCAAAGTTTCATGGTCACCTATGGGAGTCCACGACCCTGTGGGATGCCATATTGACATACATGCAGTAGGGATGATTACTGGATACAATCCCTTTCCTCCCAGCATAAAGTCGTCCGTGAAATCAAGCGAGGGCACCTCTCATCTCCTTCTAAGAAAACTGTGTCATTATCATTTTGAAATATTGTCAAGAAATTCTGACTCATTACGGGACCACAGCAAGAAAAGACACACACACACACACGCATAAATAACGGACGTACACTTGTAAGAACTGACATACAATATCATCAACATTGAGACCTGTCCTCTGTTTCCTGTATCAAACAATACCTGATACTCATTTCTGGATATTGAGTTATGTATGCATTGGTTCTTTGATATCTAGACACAATGGCCCGAATTCACGAAGGTGGTACAAATGAAACCATGGTTTAAACCATGGACAAAAACCATGGAGCGCCAAGTGTCGCATGGAATATTTCGTTACGAAATTGGTCATTTCGTCGACAAAATGACCGTTTTGTTTAAACGAAATTATCATTTCGTGGATGAAATGTTCATTTAGTTACAAAATGCTGTCATTTCGTTACAAAATAATCATTCCATCGATGAAATGACTGATTTCGTAACGAAATATTCCATGCGAAACTTGGCACTCCATGGTTTTTGTTCATGGTTTAAACCATAGTTTCATTTGTACCACCTTCGTGAATTCGGGCCTAAGTGTGTGGCAATTTTATCATTGCTTTTCTGGTGCAAATATTGATTATTCCAGTGATTTTAAATGCTTATGACATTGGTGATGACCATGATAATTGCAGCAATGTCAACTGTGGAATAATTACATACCGAGGACAAGAGCGATACCAGTACAGTAGCAAATGTAATGATAACAAAAATGAAAATGAAAGATAATTACTATGAACCAGTGAATAATTTGTAACTTAACAATTCAGTTTTTGCTCCAGTGTATAGATTTTTTTGAAATAATAAGCAATTGATTCATTAACATTCATTTGACCTTTAGGCCATCAATTGTTTGGGAGTCTCTGATCAGATACACAAATACGAAAACATGAAAGAATTGATTTCTGCTCTGATTTGAAAGAGGTTCCCTTATCTCCCGAAGTTTGGCGGAATCCACTCTCTGGAGGGAAAATGGATGGATGCTGGGGCAGATAGGTTGAGCCTAATTAAAAGTGCTCACCAAGTTCAATTTGACATTAAAGGAGGCTCCGTTCTCCTAAGTTTCAGCGGTTACACCGAGCCGCCCGGAGAGGACTTTTTTTTAACTCAAGTTGTGTGGCTTCATCCATATCGAATATTACACGCCCTGCATCCCTGCATGCTGTATAAACACACAGCGCACTTGGATTTGTCCAATATTTCAGCACAGACTAAGGAAAGATAAGATTTCACAATTTCAGGGATGTTGACCTAAATTATTCCCCTTAATGAAAGAAACCCGAGCCTGAATTTAGTAACTCGTATTACGTGCAGGAAGAGAGGAAAACTTCTTTCTTTTTCTTTTTTTCCTACTTTTTTCTTCTCTAGAAGTCTTAGGAAGGATTTCTTAATTAGATAGACAGAAGGTAGATCAGAAGTAAGGAACACCATTTCTCTCTAGATTGTTTTCAAGTCTCACATTTTCCCTCAAACTTATTTTGTGGCTTTTTCTCTTATCAATTTGCTCAAAATCTGGACAGTTTACTGGATGATTAATGCCGTAATTGTGTGGCTGAAGAACACGAAATGCCCTTGATCAATTTCTGCTAATTCAGATGACACTTATGCTATGTGACAGACACTTTCCATGTTGACTCTTTAACGGTGTCAGTTCACCTGTCTCTCTTATTGCTATAAGCTATGTTCACTGTGATGAGCCAACATAAATAAAGACACGCACATTTATGTCGCATTAGAAAATATACACAAGAGTTGAGGTGAGAAATATATGAAAGAAGACATTTAGAAACTCACTCAAAAAGACTTTAAAACAAAGAAATGTGTGCTTTTCTTTTTGAAGAATGAAATTTTGTGGAATTCTCTTTATACAATTTTCTTAGAACATTCTATATATATCACAAACTGGGATAGCAGTGTTTTTATCCAGCAATAACTGTGTAGAAACTTTAAAAATTCGTAACTTTTGAACTGATTGTTCGATTTTCCTCAAACTTTCATTAATGTGTTCTACTAATATTGCTGCATTCATTCAATCCACATGCTCCATAGCTCACATGAATATTTCTCTTTGTTAACAATCTTTCAAATTCAAATATTAATTGTAAGATTTGTTTTGCACAGCTGAATGAAACCAGATGCTCAAGTGTTTACAAAAAGCATTTATATATATTTAAAAAAAGGCATTTGCTACTATTCTACATTATTCTCTATAACTCTGTTGTTCCTTGGAGAGACTCAAACCTATTCGCAGTGCAAACATGCTAATAATACGTTCACATGGAAGGGCCTACAGTGATTTCAAGCTGTGCTTTACGCATTGTGCATTTTAGGAGATGGCGATACGCCATGGGTGGAGAATTTAGGGAGGTTAGAAATGACTCTAGGGATGTTGACAAGACTAGCAGACATGGTAGAACGTAGTTAAGAAGGGCACACAACCTGCAAGTCAAGCTGGTCTGTACAGGACTGTATCCATACTGCGTGGTACAGATTACAGACATTCCATTCTAATATTTGTGCATCTAAACTTATCTGGCAGCATAGCATACTATGAAGCATAGATGGTGAATGCATACAACTATCAATATCCAACCAGCACCCATTTTCACTTTCAAAATGAAAAAAAAAAAAAGAAGAAGAATAAGAAGAAGAAAGAAGAGATCTGAAATTAACACACATGTACTGGCATTATTCAACTATGTGAGTATATTCTTACTAAGACAGATCAAATTTCAGTATAATTTCTTTTAAGAAGAATAATAACAATAGCGGTACATGCGAGAACAGTTGTTCAGGTAGTCCTACAACACTTACTCTACCAACAGATCGTTCTAATGCCTATACCTGTATCGACACTGAAATGATAGAAAATAGGGTTGATGATATCGAAAACATTGACAATATTTTGTTAGCCTTGTCTTCATTCTTTCAAAGCACTGAAATATTCAGAAGAAATGATATGATAAAACATTGCACTCCACACATCTTGACATATTCAACCCATTTGCCTCCTAATATGACAGAAGAAGCTGAAAAGATGCAGAATAAAAAAAAAAAAAAATCCTTGTTTAATAATTGGATGACACTGGGGATTTCTTTTCCCCCCATCTATGCTGCAGCCCTGTGTACCTCTGTACAGGACATGTGTGAATTTTCCACATTATATTTCCTTTTCCCACACTATGGGAGTAAAAAGAACAAAAAGGATCCTGACAGTACCCCTCCCCTCAACACTCTATGGAAACCACGGCAACAATGAAACGGAGCCAACATCTACAGTACGCCACTGTGTGTAGAACGAATGCAAAAAACAAGCCATTCAACGGGTGAATACCTTACTGCCTCATGGCAACCAAAAATGGCTGCAGTATGAAAGCACTCAGTTGCTATGGCAATGGGAATCAACAAACTGACTTGGGGGTAGGCATATTATTGGTTTGCTGAATTGGGCATGTGCACATAACACACAAAGAGCCAGTGGCTTTTCTCTGTGTTACATAGAACCAGCCATACATACCTACATGGGTGCATGTGAGAATACACAATGGGGCAGTTGTTTGCTCTACTGCATTGTTCATTTAGAGAAAAAATAATATGCTGTCTGTACAGATTCACTCCCTTTTCTGGCTCACGAATCCTCAGGTAATCTTGTGTAAGTTATAATCACACAGTATTTAACAAAATCACTCCATAAGCTCTATTTTCTTTTTCCCTCAATTTGTTACCCCAGGCTTGTCATGGGGAAAATGTGCAACTGCCAAAATCCATCCATTTTTAAAAACTTATCCTCACATGAGCATTTTGGAACTCTTGCATGACTATACCAATTGTACATTTTTATTTTAGAAAGATATCTTAACCTCAAGAAAACATCAATTCATGACATCATTTTCTAGGTACAACGTAAACTGAACCTCAGTGGCATATCATTTTGTGAATTTGAGAAAAAAAAATCCACAATATCTGGCTTTGATTTTTTTTTTCATTATCTAGTTAAACTGAACCTTAAGCCATATATTCCTTTCTAGATTTGAGAAAAAAATCCACAATATCTGCATTTATTTTGCCAGAGCAGTAAATAATATACCACACTACACTGCTATTAAATCAATCATTAACATTCGCATAATTACAGTATTGGGGCTGTCATCAAGCAATTCCACTCTGGTGAGACAATGATAATGGATAAAATCATCAACAGGAATATCATTTCCCTTACGTCTGTCACTAACCATTATACCAAGCCATACATAGCGGATGATAGCAAGGCAAACAAGCCCTTCATGCCCATAAAATAGCGCTCAGTCCTTGTGAATTTCTAATAAAACTGATGCTGTATGGGAAATCCTGATTGGACATCGCCAGGGGTGATAAAATATTCTGATGTCACTATGAACGGAAATAATGACTTTCATTTTGATTAAGCCAGGTTGCTGTAGCAACGGTATCTGAGTAAATGTCATGGAAATACCAAGTGTGCATCTATTTTTTGCCGACGAGGTGTGACATTGTTTTGATTCCTGATGAAAAACAGTGTTCATAGTCTTTGTCCTCATACCCACCCCTACAGCCTGCCTCCAAACATATTTTATTGGGGAAACTGAAGGTTGTTGTCAGAACCTTCCCATCCCTGAAGATATTGCCAATATTCCCTGCAAAATCCTGGCATTTAAGGGCTTTATATAGGCCAGATTGCAAAGGTTTATCCCTTAGGTATGAATTCTAAAAAAAATTTATTGAATTTGATAATCAACTTAAGGGGACAGTGCCTACAGAACAGTTGGAGCAATATCTGTAATTAAATTTTTCAGAAAATGAATTTTGGAAGTCTTTCATTCCTGAAGGTTGAGGCATTCCATCATAGAAGACAGTTTCAGGAAATTGATATTATTGCTATCATATTCTCTCTATTTTTTTTTTTTTTTTTTTAGTGGGTAACATTAAAATGAAAATATCTTCAGGACTACCCCACTCTCCCGTATGCAATAAATCTGCAGGTCTGTTATTACCTCACATTATTCGATGTTTCAAAGGGAAATTACCTACTTGGATGAAAATACTGGTTGTAATAAATAATTTTTGTTACAAAATTTTGTAATACGTGTTTTATGTGCACTAGTGCATTTATATGTAAATACCCAAAACGGGATCCAGTTGAGTAATCTTTCAACATTAAAGTAAATACATAAAAGCGATATGATTACCATTGTTATGCCTCAAACCTGAAGTGCATCTGTGGCATTGCTTTTTTATTTTCCTTTTTTTGGGGGGGGGGGTGAGAAGGGTTTACACTCACTCAAAGAAGGAGAGTGATACTGCAGTGTACATGATTGAAGACTACAAGAGGAAATTTGAAATACAGTGGACTCCCTTTATAACAAAGTCCTCAGGATAGGCAGTTTTCCTTCGTTATATCTAAATTTTGTCATAACCGAACAAATAAGCAACAAAAATACATACATTGTAGAGTGGATAATCATGCGGCCTGAATTTTTACTTCGTTGTAACCAGAATTTCGTTATAACCGTGTTCGTTATAATGGGAGTGCACTGTATTTGTCACCTCGCTATTCACAAAGTCTTTGTTACTTACTGATGTGATCCAACGGTAGCTCCTCCTCCCTAGCTCCGCCCCCTTCCTCCATGTAGCCGTACATCCCAAGGAACTCCTTCATGGTATCCGTAGCATACTCCTTGACTGCTTCCAACCCATCCACATCATAGGAAGTCGTTGGAGCTGTCTGCCCCTCCTTAATGGAGTGTGATGATGTCGGAAGCGGTGATGATGATGATGATGTTTCCACAGCAGTCTCCTCCTCCTCCTCTTCCACCACCACCTCCTCCTCCTCTTCCATTTCTCCGTCTTCCTGAACATCTACCTTCTTCATTTCCTCATCATGACTCCTTGTTTCTACCTTCTCTCCATCCCTCTCGACCGTCTCCTCCTGCTTGGCTACCTCGTCTCCCCGCTCCTCCACCGCCGCCTTCACCTGTTCACTCAAACTTGGTCTCCCTCGCCTCCTCCTGGGTTTCGACTCCTGTCCCTGAGGTGCTTTGCCACTCTCGTCAATCTCACATATTACAGCACTCGTTTCTAACCCTTCTTCGATTTCAGTTCCGTGTTCATTGCACCAGCTGCGTTCAGCATATTCCATTATTGCTCGTGGATCGTAGGTTGCCTCTCCGGGAACCTCCTCTTCATCTGAAAGCCCAGTTTCGTCGTACATATGTACCTTGTAGCTGCTGCGGACGCGTAAGTCGTGTCCGGCAACCTTGTAGGCGGACATCTCTGCCGCCGAGGAAGAAGAAGGGGCATCGTGTCCTGTTTTATTGCCATGATTTGCTTTTTGATTAGTTGCATGCGAGTATGGGTTAATTTGCATAGATACATTGTCATCTTCATGGTTGTGTTCCTGAGTATTGTCATATGAGGTGGTATCGGGATCTTCCCGATCCTCCTCCCAATGTTCTAGTCCGTTTATCTGGTCCTCTGGCTGTGAGTCCACCACACCACTGTCCAGACTCTGGTCACAGTCTTGGTAGCTGTTAACCGAGCTACTCTCCCAGTCCTCTGGACTATCAGGCTGGGCTGTTACCCTGGTGAAGCACTGCCTCGATTTCCTCTTGCTGGCTCCACTCAACACCTTGGGGGAACTGCACCTGCTGTCCTCACCATCCCTACCGGTGGCTCGGATGGCATCTTTGTACTCCGGTAGCTCACTATCTCGGTAGCCGTTATTCTCTGTTGCCTGCAGCATTGGCAGTTGAGCACTAGTGTCCCGTGTGATGCCTCCATTGTGGAGAGCTTGAAGATTAGTTGCTCCACCATCGGGCTTGCATGCTTCCCTGCCCTCCTGTGTGTAGCTACGCGAGTCGCTACCACACGGAAGGGTTGCTGTGGGACACTGTGCCTCCTGTGGTGGGAGGCCCGACAAGCCCTTCTTCAGCTTGGCGCATATTGCGTCAAGTTTGAGAGTGTTCTTCTGCATGGTGTAGGAGGAAGAGGAGGAGGAGGGAGACAGATATTGAAGAGTTCTCTCATGAGGCTTGGTCCTGGCTAGCTAGCTTTCCCAGCATCATCTGTAAGGTTGAGATAAAGCAAAAACATGTCTTTCATATTTCTTATCCAATTCTTTCAAATCTCCTTTGCTGCACAATCAGAACTGGTTTATACTTTTGAAACTTTCTTGACATGTGCAAAACTTTCGAGGCCAATTGTATTAAACAGAGAGCAAATCGCACAAGGTTAGTGGAATAGTACTTGAAAAAGCTCAAGAACACACTGTCACAACAAAACCAGCCCTTCCATGTACTGACCCTTCAAGGTTGGGTGACAATAATCATAATACTTTATAGAATATTCTTTCACATACCCATGAGAATTCACAATCCAAAATAATATCTTTTGCTCCAGGGACAGACAGGCAGACAAACAGATAGACAGACAGACAGACAGACAGACATTCATATATCCATAGGTGCACGTTTGTATCAGTTTGTGTATTTGACTGAAAAACTTCTCAGAGAATTATTATGTCTGCTAGTATCCATCCCAGTGGCATCCCCTTGCTGTATGAACAATCCCTGTAAGAATGAAACTCAATGGCTGTATGGCACTCGGGGGGTTAATCAACTGAAACTAAATGAGGTACACTAGGGTACTGCAAATGACAAGACAAAATAACTGTCAAAATATCTACAAAAGACTATCCAATGAGTGTTCACAATAAAAGAGCTTGCCTTATCTTATCAGAACATTATCTCGTAAGGTGAATTTTTCTATGCCATGTTCAAAGGCTTTCAAGATTTTTCCCCATCAGTCGCCTAAAATGAGTGAATCGTATTTCAAACAATATTGTCAATAAGGCAAGGCATTGTCTCACAAATTGGGTTATCATGAGGTAAAATGACAAAATAAGCCCTGAATGAGATAAAAAGCTAAAACATACAAAAACAATGACATTTTTTTTTTTTTTTCTAGTGTCAGTGTTCACCAAACTTCCCTATTTTGAGACGGCCTATCTCATGTATTTGGCCGAGTATCAAATTACCATGAAACATTTTAAAAATTCTTCTCTCACATGAAAACGATTACCACAACACTCGAGGGAAAGCTGCTATTGTATAAATGACCTTTGCTTTAGGGTCTCTTTATAGAGTCTTTAGAAAGCAGCTCACAAACTTTACATACTTCATAAACTTTACATCATGACACTTCTTCCCTGCTGTAAATCATGTTGTGTTCATATTACTTTTTAACATCATTTGTCAGATAGATTCCATGAATTAAAAAAAAAATGATACAATCAAACTTACTAGCATTAGAAAAGAAACGAGACTCTCTATATAGGTACATTTACATCATTGTCAGGTTTTGTTCGCTCTGAGAATATCAGTTTCTTTGCCCCCACATTGTCTGGGGGAATATAACCAAGTCATGGTTTAAACCCAAACTAATGTTAGTCTGGGTTTAAAATCAGACTTATGGTAGTCTTATTTGAGGAAACATACAGTTCATCATAAATGTCTCTAGATAACCATGACTAGCACAGGCCTACTGGAATAGAATTGCTTGTCAGTGAAAATGTCCTGGGACTGAAGCATAACGCTGATCAGAAATGTTCGACTCTAGTTGACACTGACTTTGGCTGCACAAGTGCTGAGTATAGCTGTACATGATTTGTTACGGGGATTCCCAAATGCCGTATGTGAAAAAATTCAACGGGACCCTCCGCATTGATAACTTTGAAAATAGTGAATCAATCCAAACACAATTTCAGGGTATGATACTATAACTCATTGCCCACGTACATGTATCTTACAGAAAACCCCATCTCATTTGCTTCAGTGGTCAAAGAGAAATGATGATTTTTGTAGAGCATGATGTCAGGAATCCCTTCCCTTTAAGTTCTATTGTGTTAACACATTAATATGCAGTTCCAAGAGCATCCAAGTGCTAAACTTGGAAAAATCAGACTCATGACATGCTTTACAACAATCCACATATTTCTGTGACCGCTTAACCAAATTGAATGGGGTTTTCTGCAAAATAGAGCTAAGATGTTATATATTAAGACCCTGAAGTAGCATTTCGATGGTTTAATCATATTGGGTGTTATCAATGCAAAAATCTGATTGTAATTTTTTTTGGACATACTGTAGATCCGAGTTGGGCAACCTTCCCGTGGCAAGGTCTTCGTATACCACTTGGTCTTTAATGCTGTATCTTTTCCCTAATTCCTGTGCAGGCCCTCATCCTCTGCCATACACTGGATCCCGCCTAGTCATTTTAAGCAAGTTTTCCCTCCAGACGTACCTCGACAGGTTTGCCAGTCAGCTGGAGGGATTAAGATACAGGGTGCACTGCACTTTACAAATAGTTCTCCAAATCATAAGACACCATTAGAGTGAAAGGCAAAAATAATTAGAACAGGCAAAATGAAATTCAAGGTCAAAAACTAAACAGCGGCTCTGAAATGGGATATTTCTTTTTTAGTCTGGACAGGAGCTTAAAATCATGACTTTTCCATAAAACAAACATAATTTCTATTATGTGAATATGAATTATCATTTTCTTTCCTTTTTCTTTGGACTCCAGTTCTCATAAGTAATGACTATTAAGCATTGACCAATGAATATGTATGGAGTGTCTGTAATGTCAGCATAACTGGAAAATAGTACAGCTCAATTTTTCTCTGCTTCCTTTTATCTCCTCTCTTTCTCTCTCTTTGTTTTTCCCTTTAGCCACTCAATCAAAAACTCCATATCAAAGCAGTATGGAATGATAATCATTTCTAACCTTTCTGGAACCGCAACAGCTTCATATTATGTTAGCTATTATATGCATAAATATTTTGAAAGGATACAACAGTGTACTATCGACTGCCATAGAGACCTAACACCTCAGTTGATAGCAATACACATTAATGCAAAACACCCTGATGCAAATATAGCAGGATCAAATTTTGAGATTTGCATCAGGATCCATATTTTGCCTGTCTGGGAATAAAAATCCCACTTGATAATGTGATCAGCATTGGGATCCAAATTGCAAGAAATCTTTGTATTTTAGAATCCTGACAATTACTTGAGAAATAGTACAATGATTTTCACATCAGCGAGTGTGTGAATATTAGAGTAAATCCTGAGATTGTCCATTCCATCATTTAAAACACACATTACAACAGCACACAAACAAAGGGGCAATGATCATCATTTCAGAAGATTTCAGGCGCGTGCAGTTTGGTCAACAAAATATTGCAATCAGCAATCAGCAAGATGTTTCTGTATGTTTGAATGGGTGCAAAAAATTCAGAGTGCAATCCAAATCGTGCTAATGTTTCTCTGTGTACACCTTCCTATCACAACTGAAAGGGAAACCCCCTGCTGCATGGTAGAAGAGGATAAAGATGAGAAAGAGGATGAAAAGATGAAGAGGAGAAAGAGGAGGAGGGGAAGAAGTTTAAGAAGAAGAGATCTGGAAGGGTGAAAAGAGGAGGAGCAAAAAGAAGGAAGAGGAGAAGCAGGAGGAAGATGAAGAGGTGGAGGAGGGAATGAGTGATGAGAAGAGGAAAGAGAATCCTGGTAGAGAGTAGTGATGCTGTAAATCCTATGTGTAACAGAAACCATCATAGCAGTCAGACAGAGGCTACACAGTGCTTAGCATCCTTAGGAATGGTGTGACACGCGGATGACGGTATGTGCATGGCCTGCTCTCACTGCCTTCCTTCCCATCTTATACAACGAAGTCATGTGATGGCAGTGGAAGTATCAGGTGTCACTCATGGACCCAACAGTTTGGGAAAAAATACAGGAGACATATCAAGTTCTCCAGCAACTGGCAGAACCATACTGAAAGTCAATAGCAATAAGGCTGTGTAAAACTGGAACCGGAGGTACTTGTAATGCCATTCTGCTTCTATACCGCCGCCGTAATGTTATGTGGCAGTGGTAGTGGTAGTGGTAGTGGTGGTGTTGGTGGTGTTGGTGTATTACTGATTTATCCAGCCATTAATCTATGTATGTAGTCAGTAAAGAATGCAAAAAGCCAGTGCTGTTTGTCAACCCACGAGTCCTGGGAGAATTTGCTGCTCATTATCTTGTCATCAAATTGGCAACACTGATTTTTACTGCAAACATCTAAATAGAATCTATTAAATTCATAAAATTGCCACAGTATCAAAAGCAAATTCATTTCAAATTTTGACCAATCTAAGAAAGAAACAGTAAGTTTAATCTCCTAGCATATAAGTGATGTTAATTGAAGAATCACTTAAAAATCTAGCAATTCATCAACTAAAACAAATAATTATTGTAACGTAAGAACATGACATGTACAGCAAAGGGCAGAAATGATCACTTTTTTTAATAACTAAAATATATGAATATTTGATGAACAGTAAAAGTTACAATGAAGATATGGCGCTTAACCATGACATTGTGATTATGGGGGACTTTAAAGCATACATAAGTGATGTTGATTGAAGAATCACTTAAAAATCTAGCAATTCATCAACTAAAACAAATAATCATTGTAATGTAAGAACATGACGCGATGATGTCACAGTCTTTTGTTATAGCTTGGGTTGGAACCAGGTGCGAGCACAAACACTCGGGCCAGGTGAGGTTGTTTAGAACCAGTTTCCATGGCGATGAATGGCTATGACATCACACTTTAGTACTCTATTGTTGAACACACAACAGTTATCACCTATGAGATCACATTAAATATTACAAGGCCTTGAATTATTGGGGCATATTCTTATGAATTTACATTTTATACTGGTTTGAATGGTTGCCCATGATAGCATGAAAAATGGGCATCTAAAGTGAGGAGGCTGTATTTGTCACAGTCCCCTAACACTCTATCCACAAAATTCAGATAGGAAAGACACCAGATGGGTGCTGTTTTTTAGTACAAAAATAATACTTCAATGATGAAACATAAAATTGTCATATCATTTGTCATTATCTATTTTCTGTGTGTGCTTGAGGTAGTAGAGATCCTATAGAATCAATGAATTCTCCTGTAGAACATCTAAGAATAAAGGGGAAATCCAGTCCAAAAATAAATTAGTCTGATAAAAAAAAAGAGTAAAATCTTATGAATTTCAATGGTAAAATTTTGACTGAAATGGGATGAAAAATAAGAAGTTATAAAATTTTTAAGTTTTGCTAATTTCTGCAAAACAGTTTTTGTACAGTGGATTTATATAATATGCAAATGAGTGAGCTGACCATGTCATAACCTCACAATTTTCCATTGATCGTGTACAAAAAATGACGAGAATGCAATGTTTCTGTCATTGAAGTCTAAAACATGATGTTATTTCTGGTTGAATAACTTCAGAATAGTGATCACTTTGTATCAAGATTTGAGCCTCGGGCATAAATGTGTTTGAATGAAAAACTGAAAATTCCGAAATGTTGTGTACAAACTATATGGCAATTTGTCAGGGGATGACATGCTCACTTTGCCATTTGCATATTCATATTGACTATTCGAGAACTGTTTCCTGAAAAATTAGCAAAACTTCAAAATGTCATAACTTCCATATTTTTCACCCAATTTTGATCAAAATTTTACTGTTGAACTCTTGATCAGACTAACTTATATTTAGACTGGATTTCCCCTTTAAGAGGCATGATGCAGTAGTATCATCTCTTCAAGAGTCATCAAATTGTGACGAAGGACATCCTATCCCTAAAGTTCATAGAGCAATGTTTGGGACATGGGACTTGGACACGAGATACTGCGCTTTAATTTGAGCTGTCAACCCATGAAAAAGACCTTCAATATTTCTATGGTATGCCAAGCGTAGTAATGACATGAAATGTTCAGACCTAAAAATAAGAAGAAATGATGATGCTTTCTAAGATTTCATGACGTCACCACAATCCTCACATTCATTACTGGTACACAAGAGTGCCATTGTTCTCTGCTTATAAATTCAACTATGGTTTCATAAAGCCATCTCCGCTGATGAAAAGAAGTGCGTATTTGGAGAATTCCCCAAGACGTTCTGAATGAGGTAGCATGGCACATACTTGTCAAATGTTCTCTGGTTTAGGAGGAAAGTCTGTGTGTAGGTTCTATCTCCATTTATACTTACTTGTCTAGTGTTCTGTTACCATAGCGACTGAGAACTGACAAAGATAGATGAGCTGAGTGAATGTATACAATTTCATGCTCCATACCACACAGTGATTATTCAACTACATTTACATTATGTACGTAGTAATAAGTTATACTCGGATGATGCGAAAGGCAAATTCATCGTTTGATTTTGTCTGTTGCATAAATGTGTAACAACTAACCCTGTAATTTGCTTAATGTTATCCCTGCATGACCTTTTGAAGTTCAATATAATTGATATCTACTACATTTCTCTTTACAGTGACACTGCATTTCATATGGACAAAATAACAACACTGATCTGCAACGTAATGGACTAGCCATGTCATGGAGAACGCTACTTATAGTGACATTATTATATTTTTGCAATGCAGTTGAGTAACAGAAACATTCATCATTCATTGTTCTAGGTCACTAATGGGGAATTCCAGGGCTGTTGCTCATTCCTTGTATAACAAATGGGATGAACAGTGCCCTTATACACACCACCTCCAGGTAACACATCCTTCACTCACATTTATACTAGCAATTTACAGAATCTTTTGCATTTTTGATTTCCTGCTGTCTATTTTTTTTCACTCTTGCACACTTGCAGTATATTTCAAATATAAATGATGCAAAATCTATTCCAAGTCCCTTGCATGTATGCATGAACAAATTGATTTTCAAGCTTGGCATCCAGTGTGTGTGAGACAAAAGCTAACAAAATTGTGGTATCTGCCAGAAAAGCATGCTAGGCTGAGCCAAAGGTACTACATGGCAGAAAAATGAGAGAAAATAAAAGAAAAGAAAAGAAGAAAGCATTAAAACATGCAGTGCATGAATGGAGTCACAAGGAAGCAAATGGTAAAATGGAGTCATCTGCTCACACTGTATGAATGTCTGTTGAGTACAGCTACAATGTGAAACCATGAGCCGACACCTTTTCAATGAGACATAAAATCGTCTTGTCACAGTGATTTCTCCTCTTTACAAGCAGATTGTAAAATACTTCAGAGCGATGTCAAGATTGAAGTGCACTCAGTGTCTTGGGTTCGGTGATGATGAACATCACTCCACTCAAATTGCTATACTACAATTCTTCACTTCGTGGAGTACGCGTCGCTAAAACAATAGACACGTCCATCACGCCATGACAACTTACAAAAGGTACAGACAGACAGGAGACAGAATAGGCAAGGCTTCTTTACTTTCAAATTCATGTGAAATGTACTTTACGCTGCAAGACAGTGATATCATGCATGTGGTATGGAATGCCTAATGAGTTACTAGTTCCCAGACACAAAGAATGATGCTGTCTTCTGGTCCAAAGAAAGCCACGCTTCACAATTCCACGGCTGGCATGATGACAAGATTCTGAACTGTCTTTCAAATTCCTCCGCGATGTTGTGCAGCAAGAGTCTCGCGGAGCAATTTCTACAATGTTCATCATCCACCGATTATCATTATGCCACTCTCAGTACAGTATATGAGATTTGTACTGGTCTATGATCCCCTCCCCTGTTACACGTGTAAGAAACATCAATAACAAACAAAGCTCATAGCATTAGGTTCGATATGAAGAGTCATGTTTCATGTATGACCGTCCTACATTTGAAATCATGGCTTAACGAACACAAATTCTGTTGTTTGGATAGATGGTCGCCACCTTCATGCTAGGACATGCACAATATTTAATTCGTAAGTGCCAATGCAATGTACATTGTTAACGGCACATTCAGTTGTTTCGATGTTAGGGAAGTTACATTGCAGCTTACACGATGCCAACAACTCAAAACACATTAATCAGCAAACCAAACATCCACCATGGCATACTGGTATAGAGACTACGGTTGATTTTACCAAGGAAGAACACTATTAACTGAAGTCTGTCTGCCATCACCTTTACCACAAGTCATCATTTACCATGGAGATGTGTCCCTTTATGGTCAAAAGATCAAATTATGAGCATCAATTCTTCCACAATGTTGGGTGTCCTACACTGTTGTGCAGCAAAAACAAACAGAGATAAAAAAAAGGAAAAGGACAAAACTAAAGACTAACACAGCAACAATAAAGACCCACAGATAAAATCACAACATTTGAGTTCCAATTACAAAGAGTCTGACAATATCTTACTTCACAGGAAAACTTTGCATCACATTGTTCATTACATTCATCATTAATGCTATTCTTCTGCTTTCATGGACATTCTTCACTGTAACATTTTTTTTCTTCCTTTTTGATATCATGAGACTTTTTTTTTTCTTAGGTTCAGAGCTTGCTTAAAAGATATCACATCGCCCTTGA
Organism: Diadema setosum; assembly: GCF_964275005.1. Taxonomy (NCBI): domain Eukaryota; kingdom Metazoa; phylum Echinodermata; class Echinoidea; order Diadematoida; family Diadematidae; genus Diadema; species Diadema setosum. The sequence goes on along the minus strand of NC_092699.1, from coordinate 37,719,122 downwards.
ATTTTTCAAGACTATCTTTTTTTGGAATATGAAAAATATTGAAAACAGAGAGGAGACAGAGGGTAGATAGAACTATGTGTATATAGTAGAAAGAATGATGGAAGGATAGACAGATAGATAAATTGGTATTAAGTAAAGGAATGAATAGGCAAGAGAAAGAAAACACAGAGGAATGATAGATTGGTATTAAGTAAAGGAATGAATAGGCAAGAGAAAAAAAAAACATGGAAGAATTGGATATCTGAAATACTCGGATCACCTAATAAGAGAGATACAAATATCTACAAAATAAAAAAAAAAGAAAAAAGGGACAAAAAAGAAAAGAGAGAGAGAAAAAAAATGAGAGACAAATGAATGTCAAGATGGAGAAAAGGAGAGAAAAATGGAGAAGGGTGGGTAAGAGAAAGATATGTGAGGGGAAGATGGGTAAAAAGGGCTAGGAGTAACAAAATATGAAGAGAAGAGAGGAAAAATGATAAAACTACAGGAGGATGAATAAAGGAAGCAAGGTACGTACTGTAAATCTTCAGGGAGATATACTTCATTGATGGGAGGGTGAAGTTGGCTAATATTGCACGAGTTGGCCCAAATCAGTGACTGACGTCAATGTACACGGCTTTCCCCCCTGGCGCAGCGGCCGAGATAGGTGCCGGTGCATTGAATGATGTGAGGAGGATACCGCTGCACACACCGATAGGGAGACTGTCACCCAACAGCCCAGAAGGCATCTCCATAAATGGTAGATCAAAATTACTCTCACTCGGGCAGGGAACACACAGGAGTCACACACTCTGTCGTGGGTTTTCAGACGAGCTGTACAGTCATTAAAGCTGAGGGAATGCTCTCTTCTCTCTCACACTCCCTTTCTTCGGTATCTTTGGGGTCATGACAAGCTAAAGTGTCTTTCCATTGTGACCTCAACACCGTCTAAATTCATCAAGATGATCAATTTAACATGCAAAGTTATTTCTCGTGTCAGGAGACCACACCACAGCTCTACTGCGACACATGATTTGCACGCAGGAGAAACTGACATGTGTGCTCACACAATACTGTGTGTGTAATTCACACGTATATAAAATCCTGCTTTGCATGATGGGGGGGGGGGGGGGGGGTGTAAGGGGATGGAGAGGTGTATTTGTCATTCATTTCTTTTTTTTTTTCATGAAATGTCAATTTTCAAAAAGAGCAATATTCCTTTTTCATCCTTCAGATGATATTCATTGATTCTTCACTGGTATTTTTTTTTATTTTTTATTCTGCATCTTGCACATTATATTGCTTGCTATTGTACCAAGTACATGTACGAAGGGTGAAAACAGAATACTGTGAACAGTTTGGAGTTATCACCAAGCTACTTCTATGTGGATGTTGGATGGAATGGCTGTTGTCACTGAAAATTGACATTTTTCTTTATTATTTTTCCTTGACAGTCCAGCAGTATCCAAAAAGAAAGAGACAGCACAAAAGCTAGTACCATGAAAGCACAAGTTTTCAAGTATTTCATGTGACATGGAACTATAGAGCATGAAAATATAAAGTATGTAGATTTATTACTTGTTTTCATGTTACAGCTACGCTATATTTTGATTCCGTGAAAATAAACACGTATAAAATTCATCTTAACTGCACAGTAGGAATGTAGTGCAGTTCTGTGTATCTCCTAATTGCTATGCATACACATGTGCAGTGGTTATAGTGTGACTGTGTAGTCCTTGTACAAGTTATGTGACACAAACTCTTATTTATTAAGACTTCTATTGTACATGTATCTCTAGGATTAGAGGCAACCTGAATATTGACACATCACTCTGCCTTCACCCATACAGAAGAAAACATTCCCCTCGAAACAGTAACAAATTCTGAAGAAAAAGAGATTAGATAATTCATTCACGCTCCACAGAAAATGGGAAAAAATTGAATACCAAATATGTATTAATCATGAGTAGAATACACATCTCAAAGCCGAGTTCATGCATCACAATAAAAAACATTTGCAGGTAGAACAAATCATGACAACATTCCCCTAGAGACGGCACATAATTTGGAGAAAAATGATATGAATAATCAACATTGTGATTAAAAATATGTTTGATGTAAAACATGGCAAAAATTAAATATCTTTTATTAATTAAAAACATATATATTGGTAAAAAGAGATCTCAAAGCTTTGAGAATATCTACAGGTAGAAAAAAAAAAACCCAAGAGAATACTGTCCTCCAGACATGACATAATTTTGGGGACAAATGAAATGAATTATTGTAGGAATTAAGAATATAACGTGAGGTATACAAGAGGCAGTTCAAATCAAAAACCTATCATAATAAATTATCGGTTTATAAAAAAAAAATCTCAAGGACTTGAGAATATTTGATGGTAGAAGAAAATTAAAAAAAAAGCAATCTCCTTGAAAGAGTTCAGAATTTAGGGACAAAAATGAAATGAATTATTATTGTGATTGAAAATATGATGCTAGGTATATAAGAGGGGCAAAAATAATGTGTAATATGAATTAATCATCGTGTAGAAAGAAAATTCCCAAGGTCAGTTCATGCATTCTAATGTTTTTGCGAACATTTGCAGGTATAAGAGAAGAAAGAAAGGAATAATAAAAAAAGATAACAGTTACTGAAAAGGAGCAAATGAATGCCGGTGTACGCTGAAAACATCCTGGCAGTTTAAGTTTTAGTGTACAGAATACAAACGGTTCAAGACCATCTCGTACATTGTAGCTCATATAACTATGATAATTATGATGGTACCAGTTATTTTCAAAACATCCTCATTCAATAAATAAAAAGACATGGTTTGGAAACTTTTGGCCCCTACATACTTCCTGTCTGAAGTTAGGAGACCTTTTTCCAGTTTTTTTTTTCTTTGTTGCTTTCTTTCATAAGGACAGAACTTTATAATCTACAATCTATATACTTTAAAGAAAAATATCATTATATGTTCACCTTGAATTCATGAAACTCCCTGGTCTTACAGCATCTCCATTACAGATCAAGGATGATATAATTGCTCATAACTTTCTGAATGACCAGTTTAAACAAACAACAAAAGTTTACCTGAACTGATCAGCCATGTAAACTCCCACACACTTTTTATCGTGGCATGAGCAAAATATTCACAAACTCAGACACACTCGCCAGTAACCTGAAAGCTGCAGGTCATTATAAACCCATACTGTAAAACTTAGAAATTTTCGCGTGCATGAAATAAAAAAAAAAAATTGCAAGGAGCCAACATTTGCCATAATTATTAAATTGCATGCAAAAGCTGTTGTCTACACTATGCATACATTTCATGCTTCAAAAAAGGCTGTTGTCTCCAATTTGTGAACATTTCATGCCACAAATATTTTTGGTTTACAGTTACGTGGTTGTGTGTGGGAAGGGGGGGGGGGGGAAGGAGCAGAGCTAGCCTATAGCACTTGTTGCACCTTGAACGTCCTTACCTTTCTCAACCAATGTAGTCTTCCTTGTAATTATTTTTCTTTTTCAGGAAAATATTAATTTGATCATTAAACATCTGATCTTGGGAGACATGCATCATAGCATCAGCCCTGAAACAATGATGGGTGTGTTAGACATGCTGTAGGTACAGTACGTTGTTAACAGCAATTTTGATAAAACTATACACAGGTTCAATAAAGGGTCTTGGAAACAGTAGCCCACCTGATCTGGTTGTGATTTCTGTTGAAAGGTACTGTAGGCTGATCAGAAGAGAGCCCTTTAAAGGTCTTGTTTACCTTTCGGAACAGTGATTTAAAAGATTTCCAAGATATGACATTTAATGCATACGTGTAAGTCTGTAGAACCACAAAACATCCTATCATATACAATTTTTGCAAAAAAAAAGCCTAAAACATAAGGAAATATGTGTAAAGCACTAATGCTGGGTTTTTGTTTCATCTGCAAATAGTAAATTATGCTTTTAAGGACTTGGAGTTGGATGAGGAAGTTTGAATGCACCCTGAAAACAGTCACACACAGAGATTTGAGGTTCCTTTATATTGGCCATTTCCTCACTGCTTTAGATCAAGGACTATCTAGGCCAATGATAATCACCTCAGAAGTGAATTTGAGAAAGAAACATGTGAAGATGTTAAATCCTCAAACACACTACAACCTAGCTGAATACATCATTTCAGACAGTGTTCTGAATCATCACAGCACTTCATGGCAATATTCATGTTCCTGTTTCCACCAGGGAAATGCAACACTACACAGATTTGTTTAGAATAATTATGATGCAAGGTAAATAGCAGCAATTTAACTGGGCCAGGACAAGCCCACATCCTATCGAGAAAACCGATCGAAAAAGCTGATGAATTCCCTCTTAACAGTCTGGAGCACTGCCTCAAGCTGTACGTAGAGTTGACTGTCACATGTCTTTGCACACGTGCATTTTAATTACAATTCCATGCTGGCACAGATGAAATATCTTCTTTCATAAAAAAATTCAGTAAAAGTATTTGAACACCAGATGTAAAAGCACTAAAAATTGCAAACTCTTTGGCAATGTTCCTTCCTAAATATTGCATAAAAATGATTAACAAATACTAGTTCTCAGTGTACACTGTGTACTTCTGGCTTGGTTTGCCTACTGTTTTAGAGAACATATTTTTTTTTACATTGCACATTGGGAATCATAAGACGTACAGCAATCACTCTAAAAAACACAACAACACATACACAAAGATAAATAGTGTACATCTTCTTTAAGCTATGATTAACCTTTGTACTACCATTTTTCCTTTGCTTAAATTCAAAACCTCTCCATCTACGTATACAATGCCATATATTTGGAAGTATGCAAATGTGAGAAATGTACAACTGATAAAAGACATTACTAAAATGACTTCTAGTATTACCTTCCTCTTGCCACAAAAACTGTGATTACTATACACACTGCATCTAGTCTTCATTCACACAAATATCTTCAAGGACATCAAAAAAGAAAGATGACACATTCTGGTTAATCTCAAATGCATCCATTACAAATTCTGGAGGAAACATTGACAATGTGGGAATACACTATGACAAAATAAACTATAGGCTGAGGCCAATGTTGATCAAACAATTCTTACAAATAAATCTCACCCTACATCTATCTTGAATGGATGGAAGAAAATAAACTTGCGACATCATGATTGCTTGGAGAAGTTAAGAGTCGATGCAGGGATAATAATTCCCACCTCCAACTGTTGGCCCACTTCAGCGTACAAATGCACAACTCTAAAAGAGAGTTTTAGTCACTCCGCTGAACAATATATTCATGAAATAGAACTTGATGACATTCATCGATCAGGGGGAAACTCATTCCCCCTCTGGCCGTGCCCCAAACTGACCGAATTCGACATGCCACGGTGGGATCGCCACAGCGTCCCGGACCAAACGGACTGCCACGGCAACGAGAGCTGCAGCCAGAACTGGAGAGAAAGGTACGGATAAGCGGCGGAAATGTATCTCACTTAGTGGCAGTAAGGAGCAATTTGAAAACAAATCCGCTTGTCTGTATATTCACACAAGCCTCATGTATCACTGATCTGGGTAAACACGAAGGGTAACATTAACTTGTCGTTCCTTGATCTATGGCTTCTGTCTGTTACCTTCCACGGCAGAAACTGACGTGAATCAGAAATACTTGACATTCTTACAGAAAAATGTAACTTGAGCGAGAGAGCAAATTTTCCTCACCAGAGCCCCACTGAAGTATCTGCGGAGCGCCTGTGAGATACATAACAATTGTCCCTGCTGCCCGCCGCCTGGAGGGGTGACTACAGGCTCAAGGAACTTTGTGTAAATACTATTGACATTATGAAATATGAAGAAAATAAATGCATGCGAGCTAATGAGACTAAGAAGGCTGGGGTTGAAGGCTATAAACCCTCCGTAAACTCCAGGCTGATATATCTCCAACACTGTCTGTGCATTCATCATTTCCACTGACAAATGATGCAGTAATTTAGAACTTCTTTTTTGATTTCAGCAAATGTATATAACCTTTGTTACACTGCAAAACAAACACACGTCTAGAAGCTAGTGAAGATGGACGCAGTGGCTATATGAGCCCAGATTAAGACTGGTTAATCGAATTACACAGCATACGTAATGATGTGGTTGTTTCTACTCTTCCTAGAGACAATTAACTCCATAGATTTACATATAAATAGGACACATGAGAGGTAATGAATGAAGACTTTCAAAGCTTCTGATTTACGTGCAATTTCAGAGGTGCCCCCCAAATATAAACTTGAAAAAAAAAGAGATTAAAAAGCCAATGCAAAACAGAGATAAATAAAGTTCCAAATTTTTGTCTTCTGATTATAACTATCACAGAACAGGAAACATTTATTGGAGTCTGCATATTTCAGCAGCGAAGAATTTTGAAAGCTCCGCTACCTGGTACCCTATCTGGTGGAATGACGAGTATATAGGTGGTATCTCTTCACACACACATACACACACAAAAAGAGGGGGGAAAAGAGGCATAAAATGGATTGAGGGTAATGTGTAAATATCCTATTCTGACATGGGGCATGTTCACTCAATAGATAATACATGCCTGCAAAGCCTCTTTCACTATTGATTTTCTACGCAGGCTTTTATGGCCATGCATTAATTTATGTCCCTTCTGCCATATGGCTCTCCAGGAATATTGCCCCAATCAGTGAATTAATTCAAAACCAGCCCAGAAAATTACAAACAAAAAATACAACACGATATTGATTTTTTCCTCTCTTTTTTGCCCCCTTTTTGACTAAGGATGATGGTCAAAATTAACTACATTCTGCCATGCCAGTGACAAGAGGCGGGTAAATGAATGCATTGATTCTATTTGAAGTAGGAGTGACAGCCTCAGCTAGTGCAGATAATCACATACATGTAAGTAAGGTCACTTAAGATGCAAAAGGATGTCAGTACAGCAGACTTTGACCCAACAGTTTTCCATTGGAAAGATTTTCTCCAATGTGTGCAGAATAAGACTAATGTAACTTCTCTTAAGTGGTTCCGTTTATGAAACTTTATTTTAAGTGTTAACAGGCAAAGACAGTTTGAAAATACACTACTCTCTTAAAACTGCTCTCAAGACATTTCTGTTCAAAAAGTATTATGATTGAGTTTGGTGTTGCGTTTATGGTTCATACATTGTACACCATGTTTCCTCTTTCTACTTTCATCCCTCTCCCTTGAAGCGCATAGAGACACCACGGTAGTGATATGCGCTATATAAGCACTGTGTTATATATATATCATACTCTTAGGGCCTATTTGAGTATCCTCACAAAAACAAAACAAAACAACAACAAACAAACAAACAAATAAAACAAAAAAATGCTAAAATGAAGCATAAAGTGCACATCAGGTAAATTAAAAGAAATAATACTCTACATAGCATCACCACACAAACACATACAAAAACACACACACGTTAATAAAAGAGCATTAATAAGGCAGACAAAAGGAGTGAAATACTAATAAAAAAGGAGAAAATTTCTGATACAAAAAAATGAGGCCAATGTACAACTGTAATACTCATGATTCTCTGCCTGTACAATTTACATGTATATTAGAGCCACGCATTTCATTTTGACAAACGTAAACTAGATCTTGCTAATCACTGAAGGTGATTAATACCCACGCTCCAGCAGAATTGAACGAAGGTTTGATAAAAGGTTTAGCTTGTGTGTGTGTGCGTGTATGTGTGTGTGTGTGTGTGTAAGCAGTTGGATCCACAAGATACCTGCCAAAAATGTGGTTACCATGGCAATGCTTTGTTACACACAAACACAAAGGTTGTTTTGCATAGCGACATTATCACACCTACCAAACTTGACTTTAAATGCTTCAATAATGTGAAGTAGTTTACTCTACAAAGTTTCATTTCAATCAGGTCTCCACATCTATACCTCAATGCCATAGCGTCCATCAAATTCGATTTCAATTGTTTCGCTATTGTGGACGCAGTTCATCTTGCAACATTTTCAAGAAAATATGCAGTTACCATGGCAATGCCTTGTCTGGTACAAACACAAAGAGTGTCTTGCATAACTACACCTATACATCATTATACATACCAAATTTAAAATGAATTGCTTAAATACTGTGGAGGTAGTTCACTCCACAAGGTTTTAGGAAAATTGTGGTTACCATGGCAACATTTCTCCAACAAACACAAAAAACATGTCTTGCACATGTACACCTCAATGTCATCACATACCTTAAGTTTCATCTAAATTGTTTCAAAACTGTAGGAGTTTGCGCAAGATTTGCAACTGACTGCCTGACCTACCGACCATACACTGATTCCTATCAAAGCTGTTATTTGCATGAATTTCGCGAATCACAGTTACATTGTAGGTTGCGAATTTAACAACACACGAAAACGTCGCCATGCACTAGGGTAACAATGCATTTAGATAGCATGGATGCCAACTCATGAAAATAACAGTTTGCGAAAATGTCTGTGACCTCCTAATACACGAAAATAATAGCTTATACAGTACCCCCTTAAATACACTTAGTGTATGCGGGGGTATAATGACAGGCGACATTATGTACGAAGTGCATGTAACTCTGGAACAAATCACATGTCAAGAGTTCTGCCCTTAATACACTTATAATCAAAAACCTCTGGCAAATAAGACATTTCAATCAATTAGACAAAGACAAAAAGATAGCAGTGGTGGTGGTGGTGGTGGTGGTGGGGGGGGGGAACTAATTAAAAACTTTATCTTCTCCCCGAGAAAACACAATTACGGCACAAATGGGATGGAAGCAATTGAGCCAAAATTTGATCATTTAGTGTCTCTGTCTCCGGCAGATGTTTCCGGGGAAGAAAATGTAATTATCCCATGTGCTAATTTCCAGTGGCCTTCTTATTTACAGGGTGGGAGAATACAGAAACATCATCTAATTAATGGTAATGAAACTTTGTCCATTTTCTTCATCCTCTTTGTCTTAGCTCACCAAATCACCCCTCTTCTCTCTCTCTCTCCCTCGCACTCTTTCTTTCTCCATCTATCTATCTTTTACTAATCGTAGTTGCTCTAAAATTTCTTTTCTCTTTTCTTCCTTTCTACATGACCTCTCCGAAGGCATACTTTGATTGTTCAATCCTCACACTCGGCACTCCACATAACCAGATGTATTATGAGAAATGCTTATATCTGCTAGTCATGACAACATTAATCTTTTGTTTGTCAATGCCATTGTTTTTTCCTCCGTTAATTGATGGTTTTCTCAAGGAAGTACAAGCGTATACCACTTTATCTTTCTCCTAATCTTTTTTTTTTTGGTCCCTTTTCTCTCTCTCCTCATCTTTCCTGGTCTTCTTTTGGCATTCCTTTTCTCTCTCACACATACACAAACTTTAATTTCATTCTCTCTCCTTGTCTACCCGAGTTTTTTCCCGACTCTCCCGATGTTTCAACCCCACCCTCCACCATCCTCCTCACTCCCATTTTCGTCACAGGCTCCGACGCAATTTAATTAAACTGATGTAAATGCTGTCTCCCGGATATTTTCCTGTAAGAAAAACTAATTCCGAGACATTGATATCGGTATCAGATCCTTCAGTTCCATTTGAGACAATGTCCTGAGGGAACGCAGGAAAACAAAACATTTGGGTGATATCAAATGGGAGATATTGACAAGGATAAACACTGGCATGATAAACTTCGTCATCACTTTATAAGAAGGTGTTTTCTTTGCAAAATCAAAACTAAAATAACATTTCTTCATCAAAAAAAGGAATACTTTCCGGAGGAAGAGGCATATCAAAGTAAAGATAGACAGAGATGAGTAAAGGGGAAGGAGATAAAAGAGAGAAAGGGAGAGAGAGAAAAAAAAAAGAGCTAACCTACTTTAGTCAATTCGTAGTTCTTAACTTCTTATTCCATATCATTTCATTTGAATGTCTTTCATCATCGTTGGAGATGAAATGAAATACTGGGATTGAATTAAATCATTCCATAGTTTTTCCTTCTTATTTGAGCATTATAAGGCTTCTGACTGGCACAAACCCTATTTCATAATAAGCAGTGCTTTCCTTTCCTTCTCATTTCGGGATAAATAAGTTTTCAGTCCTTTTGGGCTGACCTTCTGTGCACTAAACCTCCTAATCTTTCTTTCGGATGCATCTTTCCACAAATACCCACTTCGGCATAATCTCCCCCTCCCCATTTCTGGGATTTTAATCTCTAATTCTTCAATCAATCCTCTCTGATTTAATCTGCTCTTTTAAAGGTAGTAACCTATGATTGTTATGGGAAGGGGGGGGGGGGGAGGGAGTGTGGATGGTATTCCATGCAGGAACTAGCTGCCATACTGTACCTATAAATGATAGTTGAATGATGAACTGCACAAACAACATTTCACTTCCCATTTCAAAGAAAAATGTGGAAAATACATCATAAATCAAAATATTTCTATCAAATTTTACAAGAGACAGTAAATTAAAAGAAAAAGATAACCATTGGTCTAGTTTTGCACAACTAGGACACCAGTCACCTGCCTTTTCATTTTACCTCTCTTGCCTGCTTCTACCAACCTGAACAGAAAGGATTTCAAAATATGCCCTCCGATGGATCCTTGAGATGCTGAGCAAAGGGGGCTGGGGCACATCCTTTAAGGCTTTAGGAGAAAGAGAGGAAGACTCATAGCTACAACCAGTCTTACACAGACCAATTATACGTGCTCTTCAACTGACCTCTACCCCCCTGTACTACTTCTTCCCTGATTGCTCCGTCTCGAAATGCACTCTCAGTTAGCGAGAAGCGTCACTGTACATGAAATTAATTGCACGTTAGATTCGCTGCATACCTCTGGTAATGGCAAAAATATGCTTATGATAATGAACGTTTGTAAAAGGTCACGCCGGCATTTATGGAATTGAGAAACAAAAACCCGGCATTGTGAAATTGTTTGCGATAAGGAGGCAGGAATGCCAGCAAATTGCTCAGAATGCCCCGAAGGAAAGGCTTCATTTAAGGCAAAGGAATGATTATTGTTTGGATTTGCTCTTCTGCTGAGGAACGGAGAGATTCCGTGCTGATACACACCACAGTCTCTCCTCCCATGGAAAGTGAGAAGGAGGAAGATCATAAAATATGAATATGACCATTTAAGACCGGGATGTTGATGTATTATTTATCAAAATGCCATGTCAACATCTGTTAGGGGGAAAGGCGGGCTTACTACCTGGCTGCAGGGATGCGACATTAAATCACAAAATGAGCAATAACTGCAGTCTCTCTAGCTACAGCTACAATTGACATATCCCGGAAATAACCAATTTACATGGAATGTCCCGTTTCTTCCACAAGTTATCTCCAATCCATCATTTGGCAAATGCTTCCACAAAAAAGGATATTTTACTATTCCCATTAAAGGATTGAGAGAGAAAAAAAAAAAGGAAAAGTACATTCACAAACAGCCTTCGACCTTTTTCTTCTTTTTTTTTTAGACAAGGATATCACAACACGAAAGTAGATACAGTGAGCATGTCTACACGGGACACATTTCACTGTGACACTTCCATACAGGACTGTGCCAACATTTGTGTATGAAGAATATACGCCACGCCAGCATATATGTATTATACATTGTACAAAGCAGTCATCTCTGGGAATGTGGCGATAATACATATGAACCTTCACAACGTAGTGTCTCTATAAATAATGTATAAAATTCTGGCGAGAGGCCCAAGGAGGTAATGTCAAGATAGGCCAATTTCTTGGAGTCCCATATTTGGTACGGTGAGCTACAAAACGTTATTAGTGATTCCCGGCCTGATCAAATTCCAGGCGAGAAGCCAGCTGAAATTGGGGCTTCTCCGTTGGACGTGGTTCCCCCAACTTCCCCTTCGTGTCGTCTCCCTGCCTCTTTTCTTTTCCCCTAGCTCCTGCTCCGAGGTGGCGTATCAAAATGCAGCAAAAGAACCCCAATGTGGAATTTCTGGAATCCAACGGACTGGGTCGCCGTGCAATTATCATTGTGGCTTCTCCGCCAGGCGCTATAGGGCCTGGTTAGTGCATGCTAACAACCAATAAAACATCACACAAACTAATGTAGGCTCCACTTGGAGTTGGAACAATGCAATGGTCTCTGTCCCTGTGTGTGTGTGTGTGTGTGTGTCTATGTATTGATGTCTCTACATATTTCCATAACCTCATCCATTAACATTTCTATCCCATTTCCCATTCGTATGAACGGAAAGATGTCATTTCTCACATGGAAATTTGTAAGAGACAAATATTTGATGTAATTTCATTAATTTGATATTGATTTCATTTGTAAAAAAGTATGTGATACACACAAATTTAAACATACATATTATACACGCAAACAAACACATAAATATCATCTTTTCATATCTACACATATGTGCTGATGTTCACATACCTTTCTTGATAAATACATAAAACACCCCCACTCATACTATATGTACATACACACAAACATACATACATACATACATACACACACACATGCATTGATATACATTTAAATATTTTTCTTGCTTGGAGGCAAACTTTGGTGACCGGACTTTCACACATAGTCTGGGTAGAGACTGAGATTCCAGAAATAAGTCAAATTCCAGCACACTCCAATTCGGGCATACAAACTGCCGAACAGAAGGCAGTGCACAAAAACAATACATTTTTACCATGCGTAGCTTCTCATGTCGTACAAATTATGAAGTTGTCAAGAGCATGAAATGTTAAAACAATCATTAATTATTCTTCTTCTCAAATTCTCTCCCAAACTGGAGTTAATTACCATGATACCTTAAAGATTATCACCCTGTATCCCATAAAGCTTGCATTTTCTGACATGAGCCTGCAAAAATGGTCTACCCTCCGCCACCATGCCATATGCTACCTGAATCACACATTGATGTACTGCTTAAATCTCCATTTACAAGTGTTGACTGTGCAGGAGGGGAAAATGGAATCTTAACACAGGCAGAACGTCAATGAATATTTCACAACCTAGATGCATATGCCAGCCGCACAGCTGCAAAAATTATGCAATTTTGAGCTAATCACCCTGTTATTCTGCACTTTAATGAGTTAATTAATCACATTATCAGATGTCTACTTCAAAATTACACTCTAAATAAAGTGAAACACAATCTCAAACAAGAAAGAGACGGTAGAGAAAGAGTGAGAGAGACAGCAAGGGAGAAAAGAGAACAATTAAAAAAAAAGAAAAAAAAAAACAAGACACCAACAATCTTTGCCCAGAGTGGAGAAACACAAAAGCAGGAAGACTATTAACATAATCCCAGTTAAAGCAGGTGACAAAAACATATTTCAAACACATTACCCAAACCTCCCATCCCCTTTTCTGTCTGAATAAAGTATGGCCTGAATGTGATCATAGAGAAGCCATTTTATGGTACAAGGGAGTCATTATCACATTTAATACGCCATTCTCTGAAGACTAGTATACAAGTGTGCAATGTACAAGGTCTTTGACATATAAGTGCATGCGGCACTGCAAGATCAATATTTGCCACCTAATCTTCAGTATGATTTTGGTGAACCATATGCAAAAAATTATAAATCTTTCTATTTACCCATGCCTATGCGTATAATGTGACATGTGAGAGATGAGAAAATGTGAAATTTCCTTGAAAAGTACTATTCTAGCCATCAAATGGTTACCAATGTTTCAGTCTGCAAAGCGCAATTCTTGTAGTCCCACATACCTACATGTGAGTTGGCACTTTATATGTCTGAGGTCTCATTCCAGGAGTATGGATTATGCCATCAATTTTACCTATTCATGAGCACATGAATGCACGTAACTTTCCTTTATGATATCCAATTTGATCAAAATTATATCCACGTTTTATCAAAAGTAAGACTACATAATTATGAAAGGCAGAAAAGAGTTTATTTGTCTGTACACAAATCAAATTTTCCACTTCCCGGCAAAGCATAAAGCTGTATTATAAGAATCTTAAAAATTTGAGTACAAAAAGATATCAGAAAGAAACATGCCATGAACTTTGAAGGCTTTCAAATCAAACCACATCAATTCTAACCAATCATCGGTGGATTGAAACTGAGCAATTTTATCTGTCATCATACACAATATAAAATACATCTCAAACATTTGAGTTTCAGAAATCTGATGCACAAGACATATAATATATCATAAAAATTGCTTACTAATCACTGAACATTTAATGACCCATTTGATGAGTAATTAAAATGCGAACTCAGGGAGTGAACTACATCTCAATATTGACGCATAAATATGACACAGACAGGGTCATATTAATTGTGTAGTATTCTCTCAGACTTTGTGGGAGATACTTCAGGATCTCAAGGAAACTGAAAAAAAATTTGAAGTGCTTCGGGGTTTTTTTTTTTTACCACCTCATCAGAAGGAAGCCTGTGTAATCCAAGTTAAGAATAACAATCAAATAACAAAACAGGGAAAAACAAAACTACTGATAGTATTAAAAGCAGTGAGATCATCTATGCTAGCCAAGTAAACCTTCAATAGTCTGCAGCCTACCCAAAATAGAATATGTTCTTATGTCTTTTGAATTTCAAATTCAGGGTATATAACTAATCCATGCATGCTTTCTAATAAGCTGTGGCAGTGAAACTTTGTGGTTTGGCAAATAGCTTGAAGACAACTCCCATGGTTATGTAGATTTCTTATTTTACAACAAGTCTAACATTATACCGCTTTCATCATTAAGAGAGGATGTTGAGAAATATTTTGTCTACATATTATATCATATTTTATAACATGTGAACATCACACGCACCAACATTAAATGAAGAAACTGTTCAACAGTTCAGTTTTCTAAGATTGGATTTGTGTTTGTATATTCTTTAATAAAGCATTTAGTTGTTACAGGCAAATACCAACATTATCAAGGAATTTCTTTATCACTTTTGAAGTTGGGGGGGGGGGGTGTCTTTTGGATTTGAGCAGCTATCTTTAGTAGCTTTATAGTGTTGCTTTCATTATAGGATTATGTACATGTGTGTCCATGTAATCACTTTTACATAACATACCTGCAAGGGGGAGATCTGATGTGCTACATGTATTTCAGATGTTTATCCATTTTTTTTTTCCAGTGGTAGTTTTCATCATGAGGCAACATACAATTGAAATACCAGCCAAACCCAATGATGCAAACAATGTAAAATTTTGTCTCTGAATTATTAAGTTGTTCAGTACAAAATACTTTTGATTAGCATAAGTAATAGTAATAATAATTACTTCACAATTTGCTGCTGCTACAGCACTTAACCTAAATTGTCTCTTACTACTTCTACTAAAGTAGACAACTGCACAGTGGACAAGTACTAACCTGTAGTTTGGGCCTTCGTCATTAGTTGAAACTACTTCAAAGTACACAGGCATGCACATTACAGTGTTGACGACTAATCAGTCCAATGTGTGTAACACTACCCACGCCGCATCAAGCGCTATGAAATGGCATATGCTGGGCTATATATACATATATCCCCTCCAGTTTTGATATGCTAGCGTATCTTTTCACTCAATTTGGTTCACACTTTGGATGCCTAAGATTTCAAGCATTCTTTTACAGTGAATTTCCATATTAGTTCAATATAGCGGGTGGTACATGTATTGGATTCTTGCTGAAATGAAGTATGTCTCCATGTGTAATTACCCCTAAATGACAAGAAGCCCTGATCAAACTTTCAAAAGAATTTTAATACGCTGATGACTTGTGGCAAAGGATAAACCACGACATCATCATTTCATACATGGATTTGAGAACCAAAAGTTAGCCATCACTGACATGATGCACATTTTAACTAGAATTACTGTTAAATGTGGTTGCTACCTTTAGATACCATTCAAGAGTGGAAAGAAAAGTGAGGTGTCATTTAGATATTTGAGATTAAATGGTAAAATATAGAAGTTTGGTTCTGAAGTTTTTCCAATTTTTTCCCTACTTGCGGTTACCATGTTGAAAACCGCTGTCCCGGATGTGTTCTTATTGTAATTTTGTTTCTTAATGGAAAACATCGCTTCCAGCTCTGGTTACAAAAATAGGGTCCAATTCAATTTATGACGTGTTAAGATTATAAATCATTTCATCAAAGTGAGATTTAACAACTTGAAGATTCATGTAGAGTGTTAAACTGTAGATGCTCACTCAGTCACACATTGTTGAACATTAAATGCCAAAGTATCAAATCAAGTTTCTTAAATAAAGCATGTCAAGTCCACATACAATCATCATGTCTACAAACACATCTTGACAATCAATAAAGCTCTTTTCAAAATTCTTCTTTTAGAATTCATCATATCCAGTATTCTTATATTGTCAATGGCACCCCCAACCTCCTACAAAATGGTAGAAAATGAAATCTCCGCTATCATAGCACAGCATTTCAATCTCAAAAAGATGCCACTCCGGCATGTATTAATAGCAAACACTGACACAGAAATTAATAATTAGCTATTACGTCAAGACGAAGTTACAAAAATATCTTGCTGATTAAAACTGCCACAATCCTAATGCATCTTCACCTGCTTATATCTCTTTCTCAAACATTCCCAAACATACACAGCATCATCACCATCGTAATTGACAAGATCAATATTGCCATGGTAACCAATCCTCATCTATTTTTTATTCCCCAACACACATCAATATTACTTAGGGGTTACGTTCAGAGGAAAAATGCCCTGTTTCTAATGAGAAGAGAGAAGAAAAATAAAGCGTATGTAATTAACACATTATGGCCTTCGTTGATGGCGTATAATTACTGGTGCGTACCAGAGAGCCCAAATTGCTAAAAAGCCTGCTTTCTGCAGAGATAAATTTCATATGCAAATAACTAATGAAAAGGAGGGCTTTTAATTAAAACACTTCATGGCAAAGCAGATGCCGCAAATAATTAATTTCTGGCAAAACACCCTGGTTGCTTTGGCAGCCAAATACATTTACTCTGTCATAGAAGACAATGAGACAATGGCATAGAGGGAGAAATATGTGTGTGTGAGAGAGAGAGAGAAAAGTGAGCCTGAGATATGAGATGGCTTTGATATAGGCAAGAAAAAAAAAAAACCCAGCAGAATTGCAACAAAATGACAATAGGCTGAATGCAAAAGGAAAATAAAAAACAGAAAAAAAAAAGACAAAGTAAAGCCTGAGCAAAAGAGACAGATATAAGAGAAAAAAAAAAAGACAAAGAGACTGAAAGGGGGGGGGGGGCAAGAGGAGAAAGAAAAGAAAAGCAAAGATGGAGCAGATGGAACAATAAAAAAAAAATAACTTACAGGGGGTTTTCAGACCAGTTTAAAGTTAGTCTGGAAAGAAAAAGTAAAATGTCTTAAGCACAATAGTGAAAATTTGATCAAGATTTGAAAATATTAGGGAAGTTTGTTCCTGGGAAAACCCAATCATTCTTTAAATTTTTTATTTTTTTAATTTACTATGAACCAAATAAGTTGATATCAATATTATCATTAGAATCAACTCATAGGCAGGTAAGCTCTGACTGTAAAAGTGATGTGAGTTCCTTCAGTAGTATTAAAGATCTGATTGTGAGACATTGCCCCACATACTAATATCCATGCTGGTGGTCTGAGAGAGAGTACATTATCCCCAGCAAGCTCACATTTCTAAAAGACTAGTTGTCCCTTTGCCTGCCACACAGTGCATGTACAGTAGTTCACAAAGGATTCATCATTTACCATGTTAACGAACTGCTTCAAACCTTGATGAGACAGTTCAGAGGTGAAACATGCCGTCATAATTTGCCATGGGCATTATGTAACCTCGCTAGAAACAGAGGTGCTAACATATGTATTTAACAATCCCATGGAAATTCCAATATCTTGAAGACAAGTGATTTACCTGATATCCCCACATCACCATTGGAAAAGTTTGGAGTCATCGTTACAATATCGCACTGAATTTCTTGATTTCATAAAAAGACAAAACTGTTGCAAAGCTAAAATTATCATCCGTGGAGGATTTGTTCTGTGAAACAGTGACTTTTCATTATTGTAATATACACTCAAACGTGTCCATTCTTTTTTTTTTGTTTTTGTTTAGAAAATCAGATATCTACGGTATAAGCCAAATGATTATGAAGTAGCAGTATGTGCATGTTTTGAAGTTCTGACAATTGTTCCAGCTACCTGCGTAAAACCGATACCCCTGTCAGCCCTGTGACATACATTGTACACAATGTCATTTCTGTAGCAATGGGCGCTGGATGTTGACGCAGGAAAATTTACGATGATTTCACTGGCTGTTTGACGGACGTCTGGCCTCATACAAGATGAATTCTTGAAACTCAACAATATTTCTTCGTGCATCGCTCAACTGGCAAATTTCAATGTTCAATGTCATACATCGGTCAGGGTGAACAAAAAGAGAGAGAGAGAAAAAAAAAAGAAAAATAGACAGATACAGACCAAGATAGGCAAAGTGTGACATATTTGGGATTTTCAGAGGCTCAGTATAAACTTGATAGTCATGACACATAGTTCATAAAAGCTAAAGGCACAATGGTTTGGCTTCTATTGCTTCATGCATCATGCAATAGTCACAAAACAAATTGCTATTCATTGAAAAGAAATTCCATGAAAATTACATTTTTGGTTTCGCTAATGGGAAGATACCACAAGCTACAATTATTCCGTCCCAGTAAACACTTGGTAATGAAAACATGGGTCATGAGACACTGTTTAGAAGTTGCTTACATGACTAACTACAAATTGTATGTAAGCTAAAGATAAGACTTCTATCAATATGAGCCGTAATGACAGACTAAATCCGTGAAGCAAACCTACACATTTATGTTGAAGATGATGTAACCTTTTATACAAAAATATAAATAGGCGGGACAAGACATTTTTTTTTTCTGAACAAATATCTTAATTCACTTATTTTGCCTTCTTTTCTATAAAATATCTATTTTGGGCATTTCCTTCATGATTACTGCAAAATGACTGGGAAACTTGCAAACAATGTTCATTTGAATTCTACAAACCATAACTGAAGTTATAAAGCCAACCATGAGCTGCATGTGCTATGAGATTTTCACTGGCTCTGCACGGTACATATGTACTCTGGTTAGAAGTCACAATAAATTGACTTCTCTGAAATGGTGACAACATGACAACTCAACATGAGTGAATCAAACAATGATATTTTTCGATGTCCATTTAGAAAGCAGTGCCGTACTTCCACTTTCTCTTTATCATCCTAATGTCATCTCAAATACCCTCATCTTTTTTTCTCTATCTCTGTCTTGTTTTGCTACCATCAGGAGCCTCTGAAGTCAATGTCATCATCGCCTCTTCCTGAATAAAAAGGATGCGGGTGAAGCCTTCTAAGGTGACAACAATGCCTGATGATGAACAAACTACTCTGCCTCCACATTCCACTCCTTTTCACCTCTGGAGAAGTTTTTGGTGAAGACTCTGTGATCCCGAGGACCTGTCTCCTTCCATTCATCACTCACCCTTGTCTGTGCCAATAAACACCCTCTTGCCCTCTAATGACCTACTTTCCTGCATTATCCTACAACACTCTATTTCCATCACATTCTTCCAGCCGACCCCTCGCCATATTTGGGAGCGCTCGACTCCAGAAATATCCAAAGAGCGTGCCCGCTGGTGAGGGGGGAATGGTTTCCTCACATTTGCTTTCATCACACATCCAGCGCCTCGCATTCTCCTCCACAATCCATCCATAGGCCGGGCAGAGAATGGCACTAGCCCGCTTGGGCAAGCAGATATTGAGCTGCTTTCTGCTAGTCACCCACACCCCACCCCTTCCTCCACCTTGCCTGCCCCACCCTGCTACCCTCCTAAGAGAGATGCAATCTGACCCAGCCTAGATACAGGTTGCCATGGAAATGGATGATGCCTTCAGTGTAGCTAGCCACGTGGCACTGACTTTACCACAGGACCAGTTTTTACGTCTTTGAGCCCTGAGTACATTTACGTTTTTACCGTCCATAGGGGAAAAAGTAAGCAGAACAGCAAAGTCATGTGCGAGTTGGTCCTTATACAAACTTGGAAAGAAATACAGTCGTATAAATCTTGTATTTCTAGTCATAAAATTGCAACTATAGGTACTAACAAGACTTTCACTTCCGATGCAGATAAATGGTCATATACAAGACAGTTTTTGAAGGGAAAATGACTATTTCTGTACTGTAAACCAAAGTAAAGACAAATATACAAACTTACACCAAGGGAAAGAAAACAAAAAAGAACAACATCTGAAAAAGGTATCAGGTAGAAAAAGTATGTTTTCTGAGGGTTTACTCTGATTTATGTTAGAAATAAATATGAAATGAACAGAGAACTTAGTAACCACAGATAGCAAAAATCAGCACAGTGCTATAATTCTGACTCTACAGTCTCAGCTAATTAGTGATGAATTGACTTATATATGACTGAGTTCAGGAAAAAGAGAGGACAAAACTAATGCACAAATGTGTACTCTTCAGATTAGAAAAGCACACACGGTATGATTACAATCACAACTCTGAGTCGGATTACCAGTTTTTGTCACAGCTTATCACTCACATCCTATCACACCTGAGGACTTGCTAAAAGAATGAGAAAGGGGATTTAACCATGTATTTTTGGGTGTTTTCATGAGGTAGCTATAAGGAGGTAAAAAACTCACTGGCTGGTTATATTTAGGCATCCATGGATGGATTTTGCCATACATGTAAATGCTCAACATTCTTGAGTACTGTATGACTGTTGTAGTCTTTGAAGATAGACGGTCTTTTCCTGAGGGGGTCTTTCTATATCTCCACTTCCTTGCAGGAAAATCAGTCTGGCATAGCGATATCTCAGCAGGAAATTAAATCGCACACATTTCTCATCAGAGAAAACATACGTGTACATCTTTTTTTATTTGAATTACAGGAAATGCAGAAAGATGTATGCACTTGCTTCACCTCATAAATGAAAGGTAGATTAGCAGCTTAGGAAGCTTTCTCTTCGAAATAAAAGAACGAAGGCACTCAAGGAGATAACTTTATTTCCTTGGACAAGCCTTGTAAAGAGAAATACACAGACAGGGACTAATAGCAAGGTATTCTCCTTTTACCAGCCAATTTACCAAAAATTCTTACGCCCTTCCTCTCCAAATTACTAAAGAAGAAAATCTATGAAAATTGCAAAAATCAGTGACTAAGTATGTAAGAGTTTGCTTGCCATTAATTTGGTTAGGCAGGAATTAGGTGTTTAGTATACAGAGGGGAAACCAGCCATTTATCATATAATTTTCAGAAGGAAATTCATCCTTGTTCAAATTATTAAAAGGTGTTCTCTGACGATGGGTGGGGGGGGGGGGGGATGTTTTGTCATGATTGAGAAAAGTGACTCCCCACTCAGCAAGGGAAGTTTGATTCAAAAAATTCTCACAAGTTTGAGCTGCTAATGAAGAACTGATTATAGGGTTAGTGTTTCTTGGAGATTTTGCCAGCAAATTTCACCGAAGGTCCAGACCAATTATGAGGTAATTTACGCCAGTGTTGCCAATTTGTGTGACTCACTCACAGGCAAAGCTGAAAAGTATCGGTCACTTCATTTGCACTTTCCTATGTGCAAAAATAATACAGCTGTGTCAGAGTGATTCATGCATGTGGCTTATCAAAATAATGGCACTTGAGGAATAAACAGCAATTGACCAAATGTTTGACTTCTATAACTAAAAAAAGCCAGTACCATGGTATGAATCTTTATCGACCCTAAATGGAAAATAAACACATAGTTTTGAAACATGGATCCATGCCAGCCATCCAAGTGTAACTTTTATTATCCACCCCTGTCTCAATGCTTGAATACCTCACCTAGAAAAAATGTTAAAACAGGGCTGCACACTAACTCATATTATATACTGGTCCGACCTGTCTGTTGGCACCCAGTTTTTCCATTATTTGCTGGTCTATTCCTGAAAAAGTTACTGGTCCGACAGTGATTTTTACTGGTCAGAAACCGTTGGACCAGTGCCAGCGTGCAGCGTTGGTTAAAATAACACATTTTCATAACTGAGCCTTTAAAATTGTGTGCACATATAATGATCCTGGCTTGATTTGTAATCAGTCAATTTTTAACGCACCCTTGCTGTACTTTTTACTGATTTAAGTTGGTTTAAAATATGAAGGGTTTGCTGTTTCATCTCGACTACATAGGAACAGGAGGAAATGTGGTTATGAGATGGAGGAACTAATGGAAACAAAAATAATAAATCCTAAACAGCTGAACATATCACTTAAGCAACAAGAAAAACTATGTATGGATATTGCTGAATAAACTGGCAAAGACAACGAAAACAAGACTAGAAATGACCTCACCAAAGACAGACCACTCTGGCACCACGGCAACATACCCATGGGATGCCTTCCTCATCTCTACCCCTCCTCCTCCTCCTCCTCCTCCTCCTTTTCCTTCTGATGCAACCAGAGTCTTGCATCAACATTCAGGTTATCAGAGATGAATGCCCATCCAGCAAAATTGTGAATTGTTAAAAGACAAATTGTTTATTGGGCATGCCCAGGCCCAGAACAGACAAATTCAATAAACTAGACTCTGCATCAAGTAGGAACTAGCAAGTACGAAAAAAAGAGAGAGTTACATCAGGGAAAAACAAAACAAAAACAAGTGAGCTCCGGTGGATTTATGCACTTTGAAACATCAGCCAGTTGAAGTTCACGATGGCAAATATTTTGTTTTCGTTGTAGAATTACATTCCGTGGACAGCCGAGATCAATTTTGATTGTAACCGTAACCTCATCAATTTCCGATAAACGAGCCAGAATTGCCAGTTTAGGGCCAAAAGGAGATCTCACAAAGCTTGTTTGCCTTTTGCTATTGATTAAGTCTCACATTTTGCATCCATGGACAAGGATGCTGTGGAAGAGAAATATCTGATTGTTGACGTGTTAACAAAAGCTGTCTGATAATGGAAGAATTGGTGAAAATTAATCTCCCTCAAAAAAGGGGGGTAAAAAACAACAGCAACATCACACATATCAGTGAAAATTAATCTAAAATATGGGGTGGGGAATGGGGGATAAAAGTGATATTGTGGCCACACTTTAAACAAGCCTATTTATGAACTTATCAACACCTTTCCATTGTCTGAAATAAAAAAAATCAAAAGGTTTACGTAGTATTCTTTGTACTATACTATTCTGTTGTTAATAATATTTTGCTTTACAAGGAAACTCTAAAAATAAAACCACACAAAAAACGAAAAACCATTGCATCTATCTCTGATGCTCGCCCACAGATGCCAATCTTGTAAACAGCATATAAAAATATAATATATAAAAAATGGCTGAAAAGGCATAATTTTAGTGGAAAACATTTTTTATATCTTTCTTGCAATAGACATGTTTTATGTTAAAATAAAATTTGAGACAAACAGCATTTTCCATGAAACCTGCAGTATTTTTGGCAAAAAAAGAAGAAGTGTGAAATACTGCCAGCAGGTAATAGTTGACATCCTGTTTGCCCATATAAACAGACTGTTTGTGTAAATATAAAAGTGGGAATATACTCAGCCTTTTAACAACAAAAAGCTGTTTTTTAATGATTAAACCTTCTTGGCAAGAAAGGGACCAAAATGAGGCAGGTCCTTTCTGAACAGATATAAACTGGTTCTCTGAAGTGTTCTCTGACAAGCCTAAAGCCCCTCGGCAAATATTTGTGAAGAGCCTGTTTATTAGTTGTTCTTTACTTGTAGATTGCACACCTTTTGGAGGCAAGGCAAATAAAGTCTTGCCCCTATTTGAACGAACAACCCTGAGTCACCAGCCATCAGGCAGACATAAAACTACACAAAACTACACAAAACAAAACAAAAATACATGACAGAACAGTATAAAGACTCTTCCAAAATGGAAAAAAAAAGGCTGAATATGAAATTCCTACAAAACAACAAAAAGCCCTGATACTGTTGAGGACGAGTCCCGAGTACACTCGGGCAGGGGTCTATGGGAAATGTGTGTTGACGCAAAATCAGCCCATCCTCAATGGATTAATACATGTCACTTGATACTGATTTAAAACTGAAGGTGCCTATAGTCAAGACATGATGTATCCAAGATGGAAAGTAGGTATTCTACTCCTAGAGAACATAGCAAAATCAATGTCAATACAAATTGTACATGCACTATAGACAAAGATTTTTAGATTTCATGATTGGTTCACCTTTTTTCTTTTCTTTTTTTGAGACACTAAAATATGAAATAAACTCTGAAGTCAATCTGTGAAATGCATGTTAATGGAAGCATCTTCATTATCTGTATCCATAGTAATCTATGTGAAAACTGTCTGCAAATGTTTCCACATTACACGACACCTTTCATATAAAAGACGGAAGAACAACAGTCTTTCAAACAGAGGCATATGTTTGTCAATTAAGCACCAGACGTGGTAGACATAACTATCCCATGGAAAAATGTTACAAAACTTCATGTATATGGAGAGACAACTGCCTTTTTAAGCTTTCCAAATTTGTTAAAATCCATCCAGAGTGAACAAGATTTCAGCTGTCCATGTTTTTTTCAAGCATGAAAATCTTGACAAATCTTGCAAATTATAAAACAAGTAACACTTAAATTAGCTCTCTGCACAAGCACATCGCCTTGAATCTGAACCGCTGTAGTGACAGCATACATTCTGGTATCTACAAACTATCATCAAGCCAATGACAAAACTTGTCTAGATCATGGTAACATGATTGCATTAAGTATTCAACAATCAGCACTGCTTTCTTTACATTTATTTACTGCAGAATTGGACTTGAAATTACAATTGTAGAAGTTTTTAACAAAAAACTTAAAATGTGACAGTTCTGCCATTTTTCTAAATTTTTGCACAGAATATAAAGGGCCTAGTGGAGATTCCATAAATTTTCACTTATGCAAACAACTAGTTTTGCCCACTATGCTCAACAGATTTCTAGTTCATTCTTATCTCTTTTTTTTGTTTGCTGATATACATGATAACGGTAAAAATAGTAGTAAAAAGAACACATTCAATTTGCATTTCTGGTATCAATGTAACGAAAGATGATGAGCAAAGTTCAAAGTATCGATAAATGTATGCATAAACAAGAACAGACAGAACAATGATCTCTAACCTCTGATGGTAATATCATTGAATAGCTGAATGAGCAGAACACAAAGAGAGTAATATACTTAACAGTCTTGTGAAATTTTCCTTAACTTACGGGCAAAGACCTAGAGATGAAAACACTCCCCAAGAGAGATTAAAAGCATACGGCTTTCAAGGATTTTCATTCAGAAATGACACCACTGAAAGATCAAGTTTTTACCTTGATACAGATGGGTAGAAGGTGACACACAATGATCCGCTTTCCACAACACTCAGATCAGCTCCACTAATTAGAGACGTCTTCACCTTTGTAAACCCCTCACAAGAGTCCGGCCCACTCACCACGTACCCACCTCTGAAAAAAAAAAGAGCACCTTCTACCAAGAGAAGAGATCACAAGAGTTCCTCCCCGACCTGGAGCTGGTCACACATGTACTCAATCTTCCAACCCTCTACCTTCCCCTAACCGGCTCCCTCGATTCACGCAGAGTGCGAGAGGAGAGTACGGGAGCGAAGAGGTGAAAAAAAGGGTGACGGGAAGAATAAAGAAAAACCCATATACCAGGCATGTTCAGTCCAAAAAAATGGGAAGGAGTGTATTTGTGGTAAACCCTATACTATCATTGTGTGTTTGCATATGTATGTGTGTGTGTGTGTGTGTGTGTGAATGTGGGACGGCATGTCACCAACCAAGCAATCAGCTGAGCTTGAAACAGGCCGATCAGAGAAGGCCAAAAATGCAGGAGAAGACTACAGTCAGGAAAGTGAGTGAGTATGCAAATGAGAAAGGACGAGCTCAGCTATTAGGTCTATATACACATACACACACAAGTTTATGTGAACACACAAACAGACTTGGGCAGGAGGTGTGTGTAAACATGTGTGTGTACTACGTGAATCTGTGTGTATTACTGGGCCAGTGTGTATGTGTGTGAGTGTGTGTGCTTCAGCTAGGTACATGTACAATTTCAGGGGCTCTAATTTGAATAATCAGATTATTTTTGTAGGGGTGGCTAAACGCTGATTGGCGATAAGGAGGATGAATTCCATAAATTAGTGACATTTTCTTTGGAGCTCTGGTCTCTGTTCTACTGTCCCATACTGTGGGGTGGTAGCGAAGGATTCCTGGCTGATGTTTCCATAGAGAATAATGGCTGGAGTTATGATGGGATGGTTTCAGCTTCTCATCCAGTGCTCTTCTGCCGGAACAAGATTGACAGAAATAGCTTCCACTTTTTTTTAATATTTTTCTTTCTTTTCTGAAAATCTGCTGCAGCAGAAGAAAAAGAATTATTACCAAAAAAAGCATCTCTCCACTCTTTGCTGGAATGTGAAACGTATGAGGCATCTACACTTGAAATATTTGATTTTCAAGGCCTCTGAATTGCTGTTAAACTTCTGGCCATAAGACATCTCTTGCTTGTAGTTACAAAATTGGCATTTGCTGGGAATGAACATTTTGTACATTCCGTGAATGTGACGCGACAAATTTCATCAATTGCACATTCTTGGCAATTCACCTATTTCTGGATTCACACAAAAGGAAAATGAAACAAAAATATATATGTAAATTGATGGAATGCAGCAATATTTGTAGAACACTTCAGCAAAGTTTGAGAATTTAATCAGACAATGCGCTCAAGCATTATGATTTTCTAAATCTATGCTGCTGCCATCACTGGATGACAAAAATGCAACATTCTGTGTCTCATGTACAAAGAAAATGCAACATATTTTCACTTTTCTGCATAATTAAAAAAGCACCTGACTTGCCTCTTTCAGAAGGTATGGAAAATATTTCCCTTGACATCTGCCAGTAACAAGTTGAGGGAATGTGTACTTTTACTGAAAATGAAATTATGTGTGGATTTCTCTATATATTTTCCTTATTTTGTTTTATATGTAATGTCACATACTGTATTAAAGTGGAATAAAAAATTGATGCTTAGGCCTAAAAAGCAAAAGCCTAAAATTGACTGGTGACCAATGGGAAATCGACAGGGAATCTCGTCTGCTCGACTTCTCTAAAATTGTTGGATGATGCCTAAATTCCAGCCAGGAACAAGCACGCTACGAATCGACTGGACCCCGCCCATAATTGTGACCTTAGCCCAACCAACTATTAAAAAGAAAAAAAAAACAAGAAAGAAAGAAAGCTTATTTGTACTGATGCGCATATGAGCTAATGGTAAATTGGCATTGTAATCAAACTGTTTCCATAAAACTTTTACTGAGGATGTTCTTTTGATGTTTATGTAAATGTCCTTGCGTGTATGTATACTAAAAATGCTTTTGTTTCATTCTTTCTTTAAATTTTTGTCCAGTAAAAAACATTTTATAACCGCAACTATAAAAACTGGATACAAGGTATAAAATGTTATTTTTTGTACTTTTTTACAGGTAAGTTTATTCATCAACTCTTTGAATGCCACAGTGTAGACCCATGTGTGCCACATTATTCTAAGACCACAATGAACATGCATTTGCATGAATACTCCTGTTTTTCAAAGCCATGTAACTTTTCATAGAATCACAGAAATACATACATTTTACGTACTTATATCAAAATACATTACATAGATATTTCATATAAAAGAAATGTAATGCAGCAAGGATGAAGAGAAAATACAAGCTTTGCTGTGATGTGCATTTTATGACAAAGCTGCAGCTATGATGATTTCAATGCATTGTGGCATACTGCAATTTATTAATCGGTTTGTGCACGATGGTGCGTTTGAGAACACTATGCAAAGTTGGCAAACCATTGACCGAAATGGGCTTCACACAAAGAGTTAAAAAAAAATAAAATGTACGCATGACGACAATGCCAAGAGTAAAGCACTTGTGCAAAGATTTAGAGGACAATGCTATTTCAATTCTAGACAAATTTTGATTTGCTTATATTCACTTTTTTCAAGGTGAACTTGAACTCTATACTTATGCCTTCTGTTTCTCAGATGCAAATATCATATAACAATCACTTGGTTAATTCATTACAAAAACACAAGAAGATGAGGGGACTTTTAGGAAATGTGGCTTGTATAATATGGTCATTCAGAAAAAAAAAATGAACAAATGATTTTAACCGCATCTACCAGCTATTCTCAAAGTTGGTAATTGCTGAAAACACAGTCAAGCAAAATGACGATATTGAACGTGTATTCACAATAAAGAGTGGAACAGCTTGGAAGAAGACAGAGATGGGGGGGGGGGGCGATGAGAAAGGAGAGAAAGCATGATTGAAGGCATTATCTACCATTTGCAGATGAAACAAAAACTAAGCTTTAGTGTTTCAAAACAGTTCTAAAATGTGAGTTGGGGATAGAAACAACCAATGTAAAAATTCTAATCAGTACAATCAATGTTAAGTATTGTTAGATATACAAAATGTGAACAATAGTTACAATAAAAATGTTTCTAGATTATCAAAGTTAGCTATGCTTATGGTTTAGTGGGGAAAATAGTGATATCTCCCTATATCTTCATTAGGCTTTATTACAAAATTCTTATATGGTAAGATGTTTTGTGATACAACTGACCTACACATTATATGCATCAAATGTGATACCTCAAACATATTTTAATTAATGCTCCCAATGGTAAAAAGAACCTTACAACATTAAAGGGTGTGTACAGTTCTGGTCGAGGTGAAGATTTAGCTTTTAACGTTTTGTGAGATATTCAAAAACCACTCTATGAGATGTCAAAGAGCATGCAGTTCTAAGGGGTATCAAAAGTTTATTCGATGAAAATCGGTTTTGAAATGGCTGAGATATCCAAAAACAACGTGAAACAAAGAGATACTAATAAAGTTGGGGCATGTCGCCTTTTATTATTAGCACTTTTTTGGATATCTCGGTCATTTGAAAACCAATTTTCATCAAATAAACGTTGAATCCTTCTTAAAATTACATGCTCTTTCATATTTCATAAGAGGCTTTTCATTATCTCACTTAGGAATGTTCAAAACATGAATCCCTACATCAACCAGTACTGTACAGTCCCTTTAAGAGTAAGGAAAAATTGAGGCTTACACGATGACTACTAAGAGTGCAATGAAAATACTCCTCAATATTTTGAGAATTCCAGCGGTTGAAAGTTAATAGTATTGGTAGTGCATGGCAGGTTGGTCATGCTATGTCTTGGTTTTGATCACTTCTTCTTCTCTCTCAGTATCAAGACATCCCGTCTAGTTTTCTATTTTTTCTTCTCTTCCTCTCTTTGTCTGCCTGCGCTATCTTTTTCATTCCACCTGGACCATTGCAATCTCACTGTGACCTGCAAGAGTGCAAGAAACGTACGTAGGCATACTCATGCAGAAAAAAAAAAGAGCACAAAAATATAAAGTTAAATCTAATAATCGGCAGGAATCTGGCCCGTTAAGCCAAGAAAAAGTCCATTTGTAGACCAGCAGCCGCATTTAATGAAATTTGTAACATCTTAAAATTTTGGCTTGCATGTTTAGGAAGAGAAAGAGAGAGAGAGGGATGAAGACGGGACAGCAGGAAAAAAAAGGAAGTAAAATATTTCATGGAAGAAAATGATTGTATCAACCTGCCTTCCACATTTCTTCGGGTCTCCTAAAAGCTGGAATTTATTCCATTAGAGGGATGAAATAAAATAACAGATTTTACTTCTTCTACTTGATCGCGCCTGCGAAGGTTTTGTTTCCTTTTCTTCACGGTAAGTATTTTTCTTAACCTCCTTTTCTCTTTTCGACCTTTGAAGGTATCAAATTTGTGCATCAGGAAATTCAATTATTCCCTACATGGACTCAATCTCCTCTAGAACATTACACGGGCTCTCCTTTGGAGAACAGGCCCTGCTCTCTTCGGTTTGTTTCAAAATGCACATGGCACAATTTTTTTTAAAGGGCCTGATAATAATGGCAAAATTGTGTTATAATGAAGGTTTAGCTTCGATGTTGTTTTACTAATTATGCATGCATTTAGACATGTAGATGTCTTGGCAGCATCAAATGAAATTGATTCTATTACTTTTGGGCTAAATTGTCTCCTATTATCCAAATTAATGTCCGTCTTGTCCTTGGTAGAAGCACGGGAAAATCTTTGTTTTAATCACCAGCGTGAAGCATTCTTGAGGCTGAACTAATTTAATATCGCAATGTGGAGAAGCTCAATTTGGTAATCATCGTCCCTGATACCTTTTCCATTTGGGAAACTTTCGTGTACTTCCTTGCACTTGCAATGTACAGCACAAAAGTCTTGTTACCCAGAAATTGATGTTTTATTAATGAGTGCTTGGTGTGTAATGCAGAAAAAATGAATACATGAAAGGCCTAGGATGGCTTACCTTTACCTGTATTGAAGGCTCAAGAGTACTTCACAAGTTTACATCCAAATTCTTCTCCTTTGCTTCTCTACCATCCTACGTCCTTTTCATTCGGACATGATGACTGCATTATGGAACAAGTTTTATTCTGTGATTTCATGAACTTTTTTTTTTTCACATAGCAAAAGAGAATTATTGCTCAATACAGAGCAGCCTAATGGTGTTTAATAAACAAATTGCAAGCATACTGTTTTGTCATTCTCTCATTTGCTTTTAACTTGTCTTTATTTGACTCTCATACACCATGTTTTCTCTTACGTCCCTGATCATTCACCACACACAAAAATCCTTACTTCAAATATGCAACCAAGAAAAAAATCTTATGTCAAGCAAAGACTATCCAAAAAGTAATGCAGGGTTTGGGTGTGTTATCCAGGTGGGAATTAACCCGTTGAGGACAAGTCCCGAGTATACTCGGGCAAGCGTCTATGGGAAATGCGTGTTGTAGCAAAATCAAACCGTCCTCAATGGGTTAATGTCTCCTTGAAACTGTTGCTATGGTTAAATAGTGGTTTTCTATTCATCTATTCTGAAGAGACACAACTTTTGTTCAGATTGTCCTCTTAGAAATGAATCACTCTAGACCTACATGTAGTTCTGTCTTGGTTCTCATTCAAGAAATATATGATAGTATGAATCTACATCGAAAGCTGCTTTTATTTAAAGGCCAGAAAATGAGACCAAATGGGAGTCGTTGGCCTACCTGAAAGCCCATATTGATGCCACTAGCTATCCACAGATATGTATAAATAGTTCGAACTAATTACTTTTTTTTTTTTTTTTGCAGAATCAATGGCTTTGAATTGCAAAAGTTGCTGTGCTTCACTTTCCAACCGATCTCCTTTAATCCTACCTGCCGATGAGCATTGTAAGGGAACCAGCAAGAAAAATACAGACAATTTATGGAAAAACACAGACAATTTATGCAAAAATATTGTCAGGCATCGACTGTCACGTACTCACAACAGGAAAGTCAAGTTTTGCAATAAAGTAGGCACGTTCATGCAATAGAAGGAGTGAGATTTGGATATTGATCCAAATCGCGATCCAAATCTCACTTTTCAGTTCACCGTTCCAACGAGGAAAAAATTCTACGGAATAATCATGAATGAAACATCAATGGTTTTTTAGCAGGCGTTCACATGATGGCCAAAAATCTCACTAACCCACTCAAGTGGAACGCCTATGTAACCCCAGCCCGACTCCCAGCAGCTGGAGCTACCCAGCATGTAGCACGATTGTGTTGTGTGCATTCATGCATCACAGCACACTTAACACAGGCCAGGCCTGAACACAAACACTCATCATAATTGGCGTGTGTCATATGCACTCACTGCTAATCTGAATACGTGTGACTCGTGTGGCTCACTGCAGTGAAAAATGGACCACAATCTGGCTGCTCCAGCCATCAGAAAAATGGCTGATGCATTGTGGACTTAAAAACATCAAAATCCAAATCACCATTCCAATGGGGCATGGCATGGAGCAATCATCACGATTATTTGGTAAAAATCACACAGATAGTAAGATTTGGATCCTTATCCAATTCAGCTTGCCAGGCATTCACACTGCAAATGAGTGAGATTTAGATTGTGTTCCACACATTGATCATCATCTGAATCCCACTCCCACACTGCCGTGTGAACACCACTAGTGTCATGCTTTCCTAGAACTATGCTTGTATAACTATGCCGTGCACAAACATGCGTGCACACACACACACACACACACAAACACACACAATCTTGCCATAAAGAGCTTTTAAAAGGGAAAGTACCCTCTTCCCACTCTAAGGTAACACAAGATAGGATACTAATAGTCACCTGAGAAGAGGTCTTCCAACCTTTATGCAGGTTGATGTTAAATAACTGGCCTTTTTTCTTTAATATAGAAGCTAAATCGTAAAAATCAAGTTTCAGTCCTTTTTTACTCCTAGCTGTGACTCACACAGCAGGGAGTATTATGAATGGGATTCATAATGAAATTTCTTTGCACAATTAGTGTATGGGATTAAAAGATAGATTGAGTGAATTGATGGTGTCACACCCTCACTATTTTTCATGTATGTTATATGTGAAATTCAGAAAAATAATAATTTTTAGCTAATACAAGTAAAGGCATGTTCTCATACCAAGGTACTGTATCAGAATTAACATATAATTTGTTCTTTTTTTATTTTGGATGGTTTTAAGGCAAGATTTCCATTTAGGTAAACATCTGAAATACAAGATTTTTGTCATTTCTGTACATGAAATGAATACGAAATTTTGAGAGCATGACATCGTCAACTTGGTCATTTGAATATTCATACAGAGTGGTCAAGAAATGTTTTCAAAAAAAAAAATTGAAATTCAAAATGTCATATCTTCCTTATTTCTAAACCAATTTTTGTCATTTTTGTATCATTCTGTAGGGAATATCTTTATCTTTCTTTTGAAGTTTATTCATTTGTTGGGGTGGATTTCTCTTTGAATATGCACATGTCAGTGTGGCATCATTATTGGATCTATTAGCATACACAATGTCACATGAATTTATGATATCATATTCTGCATAAATCTTGGACTACCCATGAAATATCTTAGTAGATTTTGGGAAGTATGTCTGATCAAAGAGGTTCAAGAATTGCCAGGAATAGGTGTCATGATCATTGTAGTGAATACAGAGAGCAAAGGATTCTTAATTTGAGTTTCCCATGTTAGGGTCAAAAGATGCCATATCTTTAGCTCAGCTCATGGGGACAAGGTCCTTTTAGGGAGGGAAATGTCGGCTGTGTCCTTTGCACGTTATTACCACAACGTAAATAAATTTTTGTGATGCTGTAAAACTCTACCGTCTTGGGCAGTGAACAAGAGGGAGAGAGAAAGCAAGGAACATTCATATTATCTGCATTACAGTCTGGTGGTATATATATTAGGTTCCATCGACCTTTTGAGAGTTTGAGCGAAACACGATCATAGTCCTCTATTCGTCCTTAAACATAGACCGCGCAGCTTTTATTGCAGTCATGAAGTTTACTACAGTGCGTAACAAACAACGTGGATTTCTCGAGAAATGCTTTCAGATAGGTAGGACTTGGGTTAAAAACAAACAAACAAGGAAAACAATATAAGGTCACACTCAGTCAGTGATATTGACCAGAGACGGAAAATCTAGGACAGTTTTTACACAAGACATAAACTTTTGATGCAATGCTGCATTACTGTTATCAATATGAATTATAACTCCTGTTCAGACGCAAGCCAGTTTACAACAAATTTCAATAAAGAAATGACGTATGAAGAATCATTGTATAGCCGACAGATCATTTAGACACTAATCTTGACCGTTCTGGAAAACGTCGTATAGATGTGCAGTTTCCTGTGCATGCTGCTATGGTCATGAGTGACAGCTATGGGGCCACCTTTCGTACGCGCTCTCATTGAGCCCAGCCCAGTTATACCGTTCTGTGGTCGCCATACGTTCAGACGAACAATGGACATGATGGAATGCCGATTCGTCATCCAGTTCTAGAATTCTATACCCCATCTACAGTGCGGGGCTGGACCGAGCCGCGGCCTCAATTGCGGGGTGGAGCCCTGCAATTCTGTCCGTTTACAGTGCGGGGCTCGGCCTGGGCTTTTCATTCAAATTTTTCAATATTTTGTTGTAGTGGCGCTCTGCATGTAAACAAACGCAATTTGGTATAGTCCGGTTTTCAGACCCTTTGCCAACTGGATTTACAACAAATTTCAATAAAGAAATGACGCATAAAGAATCATTGTATAGCCGACAGTTCATAAATATCTCTGCTTGTAAACAAACGCAATTTGGTATAGTCCGGTTTTCAGACCCTTTGCCAACTGGATTCTGTGGCAATGAAGTCGCCAATCGGGCAGAGGCCTTTGCCGAAGGAAAAATCCTTTGCAGGACAAAACCACCTTAAACTATACTAGTTTTTGATGTTGAGGGGGCTAATATCCTGAATAGCGAAATAGTATGGGCAGAGGGTCTGGAAGCCAGACTAAAATTGGCCACGCATTTGGCCCAGTTTGTGTTTACACTGAGAAAAGGCCGGGCCGAGACCACCTCCAGAGCGTGGCCAAATGCGCGGCCAATTTTGGCCCCGCATTTGGCCTTTGCGCATTTACACTAGAATAAAGGCGGGCTTGGCCCCAGCCCACACTGTAAACGGGGTCCTAGTTCGAAGCGATGCTCTGACTGTTGTTTCGCTATATGTCGCTTTGTTAGTCAGCGATCAGACGTATAAATTCATTTATAGCTATACCGTTCTGGTATAAAAATTTTTTTTCTGCGACTGACCACCATGTCTGTTCACACATATGTCCAATGAAGACTTCGGATTCTGTAGTTTTGAATTTCAGAGCCAAAAGAAGAGGCGTGGCTTCTTTCTGGGTACCCATCAATCACTTTTCAAAAGGAAGCTTGTGACGCCTTACGAGCGGCAAATTTGAATTTCTCTTTTTGCTGTTCAGCAGGAATCACTCGTACACTGTAGACTCTAACTTGACTAATGGCAGGATTTCTTCTGGTGTCCATCCTTTCTTTTGTGAAGAGGCATGTGTAACTAAAAATGCTTCAAAGCACAAATTTAACATTTATACACATTGTATCAAAAGTCTGATGATACTAAAAGTCAGGCTCGACCTCCTGCACTCCTGATACAGCACAGCTGCACAGCTTCACATGCAGTGTGTACATTTGTGGTGCGTGCTTTTTTTGTGTTTTCTTCGGCAGAATTGGTTGACATGTCACCGAAAGTTCTGCCCCCTACAATACTTCATGATTTGGGGGTTAATCTGTGTACACGACCACTTCATTTCATCATTCCAGAAAATTGTCACTGGAAAACACATCTCCAGACCATCATTTGAATTGTACAATTCAAATTATGCTCCGTGATTCTAGTTTGTGCACATAGTACGTGCCCAAGATGTGTCATTACAATGGTGATTATAGTGACGTCACTAGACTCAAAGAATGTACATTCTTAGCTTGTGTGAAAATGGTCTTTCAGTCTCAGCCAACAAACTTGAAATCAAGATCCATACCTTGACCTACCTGAACATATTCACAATCACAAATACACAAACTGTATGTTTCATAAACACATAAAATCATAACTATTATGTAAAGTTGATAGTATGAAGATGATTAATACTGGCACCCTGCATCATTGCAACATTGCATCATAAAAGCAATTAGGAGAGTTTAGTGAATGTAATCTGAACAGAAGTTCCGAACAGCCACAAGATTAAATACATTATAAAGGCCACAAGAAAAGCAACAGTCTACACACATGAATATGATTTTCATGCAGACTTCCGGCAAATTTCTAATGAAGGGGATTTTCATACAAACCATTCTCAGTTTGGCAACCAGCATGATTTAGCATCTGTATATGTACCTATATATTTGCATGATTAAAGAATAGTTATCTCTGAATTTTTTGTGGTATATTCTAGACAAGGTTTTGGATGTTTTACATTTTTCAGATGTTTCTCAAATTCTTTGTCATGAAACTCAATCAAAACATGAGAATGTAATTTTTGCCTCTCTTCAAACATGTGTCTTGTAAGTCACAAACTCAAGACTAGCATGCACACTCAATTTCATTTGCATTTCTAAAAAAAAAAAAATGAAAATGAGGAAGTTATTTACCAAGCACGATAATTCCCTGATGTTTTTGCCACAATGCTGTTACCATGGCAACATACTTTTGGCACGTTCTAAACATGTCTTGCATATCGATACCCCAAAGCCAACACATTTGCCAAATATCATATGATTTGCTGAAAAACTGTGGAAGTTCTTTGCTGTGCATGTTTTTTTTTTAAATCCTGTTTTGTTTTATTTTATTTAATTTTATTCAATTTTTCTATTTATTTCTTTTTTGGGGGGAGGGAGGGGGGGGGGGGATATTTTGCTGTTACCATGACTATGGCTTTTGCTTGGAAGAAAATACATAAATGTAAATTCCACTACTCTTACTTAAATTTGTTATGGACAGTCATCACGTGCGCCATTCTTTTTAAGACTTTAAATCTGCAAGGCTTTTTACCGGATTTGGGGGGACATAATGCCCTGTTACCATGGCAATGCACTTTCTAGCACTCTTGAAAAATGTGTCTTGGACAACTTTACATGAAGTTTTTTATGAATGTGAGCCAGTTTCCTTGTGAATTACTGAAAAGCTGAGAGAAGTAGTTTGATTTGCAAGTCCTTCACCTGATTTGGAGCCATTTGATGTGCTGTTACCATGGCAATGCACTTCCCACTAGGGAGTCTTGCACAACTTTACAGTTTTTTGTGAGTGCCAATTTTTTAGTGAACCACTGAAAAACTGGAGAAGCAGTTTGATCCATAAGCCTATATCTGATTTGGAGAATGTAATGTGCAGTACAATGGCAATGCACTTTCCGCTACAGTAGAACTATTGAAAAATGTGTCTTGCACAACTTTACTTTGGTTCAACATGCCTGCCAAATTTTGTTTGAATAGTTGAAAACTGGGCAAGTACTGCAATCCCTTTACCTGATTTTGAGGACAAAATGTGTTGTTACCATGGCAATGCACTTTCCACTACTGTTGAAAAATGTGTCTTGCACAATTTCACACTGAGGTCAACAAGTGTACCGAATGCTGGAATCGCTTGAAAACTGGAGGTGTAGCTTGGTCTGCAACATTTACAACAGACTCCAACCCAAACAATGACTAGGATGGTCCACAACTTGATATTTGAGCAGGTTACAAGCTCAAAATCTGAGAATATTGCAGAGATTGTTGAGTGCAGAGTGCACATCAGTAGCATGTAGTATGCAATATTTCGCATGTTTTGCACCCAAATATCTAAGTACCAGGTAGTTTGATGTTTCCTGTATGTTTTGCACATGTTTTTCACATGTTTGTATGTACATCTTATTTTGAGCTTGTAAATTCTTGATGATGTTGTACAGCATGTTGCTGGCTTTTGAGGATGTTGCACAAGAATTTGAGCACATTGCAGTGACATGCTGAAACCCCTCCTGGACCACCCTGCAACCAACATTGTTCCTACCCATACCGTCTTCACACTTCATTTGGCGGAGGTATGATAAAGACAATTCCACAAAATTTCATTTCTTATGAAAAGCGCACAAACGTTTTAATTATCACTTCCATATGTCAAAAGTGAAATCATTCCACCTTCCTTCTGAAAGGGAAGTCAAGTGCTCTGTAATTATGCTCGAAAAATTCACACATCTGGAATTTTCTTCACATCATATTTCTTAAATTATTCAACGACTGGATGACATTATGAACTGTTGTAGGATTCTTATCAAGTGATGGTGGAACCAATACTCGAAACAAGAGACCCGGGGGTCTTGCGCTCACCTGAGTATCACAAGTTCACCTTTCACGCAGTCACTTATCTAAATTACACACAGCTCTACCAAAATTTGACCAGGCATTCTCAAGTAGAAGATGAAAATGTCCAATCAGGGCCCCGTACACTCATAGTATCAATTTTAGCTCTATCACTTTTGGTTCTAGAGAAGAAGATTTATTTAAGATTCCTTTATTTTGGGGGATTGTGGCCCCCCCCCCCCCATTGT
Organism: Diadema setosum; assembly: GCF_964275005.1. Classification (NCBI taxonomy): domain Eukaryota; kingdom Metazoa; phylum Echinodermata; class Echinoidea; order Diadematoida; family Diadematidae; genus Diadema; species Diadema setosum. The sequence continues at coordinate 37,681,047 of NC_092699.1, read as the reverse complement.
GCCCATTCTAACAAATTGAGATCCTACCCCCCTAGGGATGCTACCTGCCAAGTTTGGTGAAAATCCATCATGAGGTTTTCAAGAATAAGATAACAATTTAGGCCATAATTTGGACCTCCCCACCCCCTCCCCCCCCCCCAAGGGGGCACCCCTGGATCTGCTATGAACAAACTTGAAACTACAGTCATGAATGTACTAACTCATAGTATTAACTTCTGATTCCAGAGAAGATTTTTAAAGATTCCTTAATTTTTGGAGGTGTGGGCCCCTTGCGGAACTCCAGGTTGGACACGGTGCCCATTTGAACAAATTGAGATCCCATGCCCCTAAGGATGCTACCTGCCAAGTTTGGTGAAAATGGGTCATGGGGTTGTCAAAAAGAAGATGAAAATGTACAATTGAGGCCCCATTAAGACCCCTCCCCACCACCCCCCCCCCCTTCCCCTGGGTCCCAAGGGGGGCACCCCTGATTCCGCCATGAACAAACTTGCAACTACAGTCATCAATGTATTACAGCAACTCATAGTATTAACTTAGCTCTATCACTTCTGGTTCTAGAGAAGAAGATCCTTAAAGATACTTTAATTTTGGGGGTTTGGGCCCCCTGCGGGCCCCCTGGGTAGGGCATGGTACCCATTTTAACAAATTGAGATCCTAATCCCCTAGGGATGCTACTTGCCAAGTTTGGTGAAAATCGGTCTTGGGGTTTTCAAGAAGAAGATGAAAATGTAAAAAGTTTACGCACGACGGACGCCGGCTCAGGTGAGCTAAAAATTGATAAATTTTGAACATACAGTACAATTTTCTTTAAACTTCACTGATGTTTTAAACTGATATTCCTGCACTGATTGAATCCATGTTTAAAATAAATCTCAAAACTCAAGATTTGACTTTTATCCATCAATGCAAGATACCTGATGGGGTCAAACGATCTTCTTGAGAGATGGTTAAAACAGAAATTAGTATGCAACACAACATAACATACACAAAACCAGAATGCCAAAAACTCACAAAAGTAATTCTTACCAGTGGAGTTCCTGAACGTCTCTTGATTGCCACGAAGCCATATCGTTCACCCTTTCTCACATCTGAAAAAACAAATACGTATAAGGATACTTGAATATGGATCTTACAACGATCACTGCAAATTCACATAAGACAGAAAGCTTGAGTAGAAAATAAAAATTTCAGACACAAAACATGAACGTTATCGCCTGGTACAGCAGTGCACAAGAGCAAAAGTGCAAAGAACGGCACGTTTCAGAGCGAGTCATATATTAACATAGCAACAAGCATCGAGTGCATTCCAACAGACTTGTGGTACACATAATAATAATTGATGGTATGGGAAGTGGAGCATATTGTGTCATAATCCATAAAACAACTAAGATAAGACCAAATCAGATGCTAATAATTCACTATTTCAAAGCAAAAAAGCCAAGTCTATAGGGTTGACACAGTAAACATAAGAGGCCAAAGTACAACACTTGTGAGGAGCAATAGATTATTGGTAGAAAGAAAAAAACAGAAGCTTTTTTTTTTTCAGCACAAAATTGTTCAAAATGTTTTTGAGATAATGCAACCTTTGTAACGAGACAAATTAAAGGCGTTGCATATTTAGCATCACAATGGTAGCTAATATTATCTCACTGGGTCACAGAGTCCCATGCACTTTCATGCATACAAATTATGCATAGTTGTTCAAAGTAATTCAAATGGCCTCCTTAACAAGGGTGTCAATTAACAATTTTCATGAAATTCTATAGAATGTAGTTCACTTTCATCACACACACATACATACACACACACATACACACTAAAACTGGATTTGAACTTCATTCCAGTCTATCTAAGCTTCATTAGAAATGTCCCATAATCATACAAAAAAAAGCCCCATCACTGTTTTATTGATACAATATTCAAAATGGTATGAAAAGTGATTAATATCCATCTTCGGTGCTGTCTTGAAAGACGGTGATCAGGTTACCATGGCAACACATTTTCCACCGCCCTTATAAAGGTTGTCTTTCACGTCAAAACACTTCTAGAATAGACTGCAAAACTGTGTTTGAAAACCTTCCAACCTTAAAAGTGTTTTTATTTCCCTGAATGGTTTGCCTATATTTTGCCAAAATATGTTTACCATGGAAATCTACTTTCTGTAACAATTCACTCAAAGAGGCATCTTGCCTTTCAAAATATATCTTGCACAAGCATCATGTGTCAAATTTCTTGACACATGTACAACACAAAATACAACAAATGCCCTGTACTTCTTTTTTTTTTATAAGTGCAACATCATTTTCTCTGAATTAATAATTTCTTTATTAAAAGGCAACCACATTTTTTTTTTCACTTGACAAGCTGTTGATCAGAGAGGACAAAACCTGCCCTTTTTTTTTGTCTTGTTGATGGAAGTGGTCAATTAAAATGACCAATGGAAACTTGCCAGTAAGAAGAAAGCAACAATAGCAGTAGGATAGCTTGAAACCCAGACTTTGGCCAAACTTCAGAGTGTGTCCATCTGGAGTATCTTGCCTCCAGTGCAAATCTAGGGCCATTTACATTTCTAGTAAGAACTCATAAAACTTCTATGAAAGCAAAGTCCCTTTTTCTTTCAAAGCTTCACATGACATTTGCTGCAACAATTTGCAATTCAAGGCTCAAAAATGGACAATGTCCTATAACTTGCATTCAATGTTTCAATTTCGTTGGTTAATCCCCAGAAGATTGCTATTCCAAGCCAATTGTACATGTACATCAAAACAACAGAAACCTTGACCTTAATTATTTGATAATCTTTCATTGCAGTGTGAATAAAAAGTTCAAACATCATGACTGTGAATGGAATGACAGAATATTCTGCAATGAGAGTGGGCATCAAATGATTTACTTTGGTATCTATCATTATGTTTTCTGGCAAATGAAACCAGTGTCAACAAATAACCATGGTACATAATACCAGTAATCTTAATGTTAATTAATGCACCTTTTAATACTTTTTTTTTTTTTTTTTTTTTTTAGCTGAGTTTAGATCATGACAGAAGATACTGTACCCTCAACTTTAAAATGTGTTTTTCATCGAGTTTGGATGATCCAAACCCTGAAAATAAGATGATCAGTGCAAAATCAAACATGTAGGAATATTAGGATTTTTGAGGAATAGAGTTTTAGAATGCACCATCCTGCCCTTCACTGTGTATCAAAAGAAAAGTCTTTATAACTCTTTTGTAACCTTGTTAAATGGATTATCATATTTTGTGATTAAACTAAAACTTTGAGCACTTGCTAGTTTTATTAATAATCATGTAAAAAGGATTAAAGCTGGTGCTGAACTTTCTTACAGTATTTACAGTTTCTTTGTGCTCTCTTTCTTTTGTCATTGGTGGACAAAAGAGGGAACAAAGTTGAGATACATGTAGCAAAAGGTGCACCAGAGCACCATTTCATAACAGATGTTAAGATAGCAACTCTTTCTGGAATGACAACTTCCCATAGCAACAGCCAATCAGGAAGCTGGATTCTTGTCGTGACAATTGTCATTCCAGCTGGAGTTGCTATCAACTTGAAACGGTACTATGAAATGGGGCCCATGGCCCTGTTTTGTGAAGAGTTAAAATTGATTATTGAAATGATCTCTATCATAAGTCTATGGCAGCTTGTGTGTTCATAAGGAAATTTGAAATCAATTTATCTTTTGATAAAGCAAGGCTCTGATCAGTTAGAGACAGTATATCCTATACTTAGTTTTATGCTGCAAAACTCCAAAATTTTGATAGAAAATTGGTAACTGTCTGATCACAAAAAAACCCCCAATCCACCGAGTTGACCTTAAAAGGACATAATGAAATCTACCAGAATTTCAACCAACTAAGACCTTTTGTGGGTTCAATGAAATAAATTTACATATGAAGTTGCACAATAATATGAATGCCAGGCAAATTCCTTTATGGACCTGTCGTAAAGGAGACACAGTAATAAACTGCTTGCCTGAACTGGACTAGTATACCATTTTTATGCAGAATACCTCAAATTATGGAATGAAAAAGGAATCAAATTATGACTATCGAGAGTTATTTTTTTAAGACCTTCAGCTGTCCACTGCTACTGTATGATTATTCTCACTCTACCCGCAATTCTGTTTCAGGTGCACGCATGCACTTAAGATTATGATGCAGCATAATCTCATAAAGTTTAAATCTCTGCTTATTTCCTTTGCTGTCGCTTAACCTCTCTGTCTAGTCATACTCAGTAAGAGGACATTGCCTTTTAAGATACGACTGCCACAGTGAAAAAAAAGGAAAACAATTATTATCAAAGAGCTTATGAGCAGTTTCTGTAATAGTTAAAGTTTTGCATAGTTACCATTTATACTCCAAAAGGCGCCACTTCGACCTGGTAAAGTAAATTAATTTTTATATTCCCTTGCCTAACAGCATCATGCCCTCTGACCTCCTAAGGGTGATTTCTAGGGAATGTGGACAATGGAAAAATTTAGTATTAAGCAAAATGAAGCAAAATCCAGGCATGAAAGCAAGGTTACAAACATGAATCTAAATATCAAAATAACTATCATTTATAAAGCATGAATTACTTCAGTTCTAAGTGCTCATTTGGTAATATAAAAAATCATTTGGTAATATCATTTGGTAACTTTATTATTTGGTAATATTATCATTTGGTAATATCATTATTTGCTAATATTATTACTTGGTACCAGGGTAATATTAGCCATGTATTCCCATAGTATGAATGTCTCATTTCTTTCTAGAGTAAACACAGAGCATAACTAGAGCATAAAATTGGGGTTTTTGTCTCAGGAAACCTTTGCCTTAAAAACAGCGTACGTGATGAAAGGAAAGAACAAGGGTCAAAATCCTTCACTAAAATTGTCATGTCGTGCCAGCATCAAGGAAAAAACAACAAAACAGATTGTCAGGGATAGATAAAATCTATCAAATTGCCATACTTGTTTCTCAAGGGGAAGAAATATGTGAAATTACTTGTTTCATGATTTTTTTTTTTTTTGAGCGCTTCTGTGGTACAATGTTCAACACAAAGTTTGATAACACACTGACATAGAGAACTAATATTTACTCTTGCAGTGAATAGAAACAGTTCTCTATTTGGTTTCTTTTTTCTTTAGATTAAAAAAAAAATCCAGGCATGGTGCCTACTAGTCATGTGGTCATACATGAATGCTATATATCTGTGCTACAACGTCTCTTCTTCAAATGAAACATATAGATACAACATATATATATGTGTGTGTGTTTGGGTAGGGGCTGATTATTATTAGATACATGCATACTTTTTTTTCTTAAACTCTGTGTGTGTGTTTTACACTTATCGCAATCTCTCTTTCTTTTCCTTTACATCACTTGTAGATTACATTCAGTATAACTTGCATAAAAAAACAATATCCATGGTAAGTGCAAATTGGTTTTAATATCTACTCCATACCGCAGTAATATATCATTTCACATGAAGCTGATAGGTGTTTCTGAAAAGAACTCCCAGGTTTTTCCTTTCTCTTTCCTCCAATCTTCCTCTCACAATAACCAAATGTCTATGATTGTAATGGCACAATTCTCTCTCCAACCATATAACATTCCAGTGGACCTACAAACGTGTATCATGGAGCTAATGACAGAGTACTGATAGTTCAGGGATCATAAATGGCACATCACATCTCCTTGAAAATCTACATCCAATAACGTGACACTCTGTGCTTCAACCCTTTACATGCCCACGTATTCAGCTCAATCTGCAAAGCTTTCTATCAACATTAAAAATAAATAAACCAACAAACCCACAGACAAATGAATAAATAAATAAAAATATGAATAAATAAATAAATAATTAAATAATCAAAAAATTAATTAATGAAATAAATAAATAAATAAATAGATATAAAGATAGATAAATAAATAAATAAATAAACAAACAAACAAATCAATCAATCAATAAATAAATTGACTGAGTTGTAAAATCACCAAGCCCACTCGAGTGTAGCAACGTGCTTTGGTCCACTAGGATGGCCATGGTGACATAATAGAGATTAATGGGATTAGGTAATCCCCATTCATGGACAATTAGTTTCCAGGCATCTTTTCCTATCAGTGAACAAAGTACAGCAAGGGCTTAAAAACTGATGCAACAAGAACTAATTCTACAACAGTTCTTTTCCCCATGTACGTACTTTGAACAAGAAGTTTCTCCACTTCTACACTTTGTATTTTTGCACCTGTAGTGCCTGCTGATGGGTTGGCGGGGGGTTTCAGTCCTATGGAAATATAATCAGGAATGGCAAACAACGAAATCTGTGGAGCTTTCATCATCTGGAATTTGAATACACATATCTATGATTAGATCCAAAGTCTCTACAGATCATGTTCATTTGGTGACCAATTTCCATGGGTTCATCACCCTATGTTGGATATCATGATAAGCCTGGGAATCTAAGATTTGATGTTGTTGAAACACGAATGTGAAGAAAAATGGACAAGGTGCTTTTCTTTTTCTTTCTTAGAAGAGGCTGCTTTCATGGCGTACTATACAGGATACCAGAAACACACAGAACTGCACAGATCAAACACAATCAAACCAGAATCAGAAATATCACTGAAAGTAATTCTCTATTACCCTCAATGTCAAGAACAATATATCTTGATTTGATTTATTTATTTTCCATATGGTATCATTTACAATTTTTTTAAATCAATATTATAATCAAACATTATATACAAATGATACTCATTATACCTAGTTTCCACAATTTCAACAATGTTGATACACTTAATATCAAAATCACCTAATGTGCTAAAAAAAAAATTATGCATGGCTAGAAAGCTGGAGAAGAATTACAATCTGCAAAGGCTTTTTCCTAACTCAGGGGCCTTTTTCTAACTCAGACTCAGAGGCTAAAATGCACTGTTACCATGGCAACACACACTCAACTCTCCTTACAAATATGTCCTGCCAAACTCTGCATCAAGTTCAACCTAATTTATTTTGAACAGCTCAAAAACTGAAGATGACATTCTATCTGTAAGGATTTTGCCTGATTTGGGGGACATAATAGTACACTGTAACCATGGCAATGCACTTCCATTATTCTTCACAATTTGTCTCACAAAACTTCACGTCACAGTCACTGTCTGTGCCAAATTCCTTGTGAATCGCTGAAAGACTTAAGAATTTCAATTGCACTGCTTTTTCCTGATTTGGGACCATATTGCACTGTTACCATGGGATTCAGTTCTCTTAAAAGTCCAGTTTACCATTGGGAGCAGTGATTTTAAAAAATGTCAAAATATCACATTTGATTCATATGTGTAGGTCAGTTGTATCACAAAACATCCTACCATTTAAGAATTTTGCAATAAAACCTAAAATATAAGGAGATAACACTGTTTTTCTCAGTAAATGGTAACTGTAGACGGTTTAGTCTGGGAACATTTTTATTATAACCATTGTTCACATTTTGTATATTCAATAATACTTCATATTGATTATACTAATTCTAATTTTTATATTTGTCGTTTCTATCCCTAACTCACATTTTAAAACTATTTTGAAGCACTAATGCAAGATTTTTATTTCATCTGCAAATGGTAAATTATGCCTTTAATAAGCATATCTTGCTGAACATTATATATCAAGTTTTGTTTTTTATGCATACCAATTTTCTTGTAAATGGCGGAAAGACTGGATAAGTAGTTCAATCTGTAAGCCTTTGACCTAATTCTGGGATCATTGTGCGTTGTTAGCATGCAAACACACTTCCTGCTAAGTAGAACTATCGAAAAATGTGTCAATGGCACAACTTTACCCTTGCTCAACATGTGTGTAAAATTTTTGAATCACTCAAAAAATTGAGAATTAGACATAATTTCACCACTTGCAACAAATGGACTGCTTGTCTGACCACATGTTGATTGCTTTGTACTCCCTTCAAACTATATTTGGTGGGGCTTTAAAAATTCCATTAAATTTGAAAAGGGAAATAAACAGTGTAAAAAAAATATTGAAACTGCTCACATTCTTTATGAAATAATCTTTAAAGATTAATCTGAGGAAATGACAAAATAGGCTAATTACCAATGTTATTCAGGTGTATACATTTCAAAAATTAGACTATGAAATTGCCTTATTAAAACAAAACCACTTGAAGGAAATATGATGAATTACAGCTGCATTAAAAAGAAAAAAAAAATCAGCTGTTAAAGTAAGACAGTCATTGGACTGGGTTTAACATCAGAACAGAAATTTGATTTGATACGATTATAATTTTCCTTTCATCTTCATGATGAATGCTACCACAAAAATAGTTGACAGATGAAAGCATGGAAACAAAAGTATGTAGAACTATCACTGAAGGTGATTAATACCCCCACTCCAGCAGCTCAGACTCCTATGAAAATGAATTAAACCAGGGTTTGTCGGGTAAACATACAAAGGGCATTTTGCACAAATACACCTATAGATAGATCTTCATACACACCAAATTTGACTTCAATAGCTTAAATACTTCAATTTCATACAAAAATGTGTGGTTACCATGGCAACATTTTTTTTTCTGATACTAACATAATGGTAGATCCTGCATATCAACATCTATAGATCATGTAAATACTAAATTTGACCTTAACTGCTTGGATGCTGTGGAAGTAATACAATTCACAAGGTTTTGGTAAAATTGTGGTAGCCATGGCAACGCTTTGTCTGGCAAACACAAAAATCAGGTCACCACATCTATAACTTCTATAACTCAATACCATAATGTCCACCAAACTTGATATTTAAATATCTTCTCAATAGTAGAAATAGTTTGCTCCACAAAGCTTTGATAAAATTGTGGTTACCATCATGGAACAGCTTTAATTCTCTGGTACACACATACACATACACACACAAAAAAATTCCACATCTATACATCAACGCCATAATGTCCAACAAATTTGATTTCAGTGGCTTCAAAATTGTGGAAGAAATTCACTCCACAAGATTTTCAAGAAAATATGTAGTTACCATGGCAATGCTCTGTCGAGTACAAACACAAAGAAAGTCCTGCATAACTACACCTACAGATCATCATACGGTGTACATACAACGTGTACCATATTTGAAATAAATTGCTTTCATACTGTGGAAGTAATTTGCTCCACAAGGTTTTGGGAAAATTGTGGTTACCATGGCAATGCTTTCTCTAACACACACATAAAAGAAACATGTCTTGCCCAACTCCTTCACCAATGTTTTGGTGAGATGCCAAATTTTTGCAGTCTCTTACTGTGACTTGAAAAGGTTTTCTTTCCTCCTTGCTTGCCCAACTCTTCTATTTTTTGGCACTACCTTTTTCTACTCTTTTTTTTCGGTGTTAATAACCTCGCTGTATTACTCTTTTTTTCCTCTCGATCTGTGGCCTGTCAAGCTCTTGTTCTCTCGGTCACTCTCCAACCATTTACAACAAATTGCTTTCTTTCTTTCATTTCAGTAAATATTTCTTGTCTCTTCCTACAAGTAGTGTCCTCCCCTTTCTCCTTCATCCCTGGCTATCATTCTACCTTGACCTTTCTTTCGTTCATACTCTCTCTTGAGTCTTAAAGCTGTCCAAGTCTTTGTCTCTGTCTTGCTAATTCCTTTGTCCCTTCCAGTTTCTTGCCTCCACAAACTTCCCCCCCCCCCCACCCCCTCCCTCTGTCTCTCCACCTTTCTGAAGGATGGGGAGTTAGTCACTTTCAGGAAGTTATTCATTACACCAAGTTCCCATGAATAGGGTTTGAACAGCATGTTAACACGTCCCATACAAGTAGCCGATAATGCCGCGGCCACTCAAGCAACCTAGGAACATGTGGCTCAGACGAAAAAAAAAAAAAAAATAATAAATTGTTTAGGGAAGTTATTAACCTCATGACTTGGAGCAGAAATGATTCAACTTCAAGCCTTTTCCAAGAGGCCTACGATAAAATTTACCAGTCTTGACAGTTTAACTCTTTGCCCTCCTCCCTTTTTTTTTTTTTTTTTTTGGAGGGGGGGGGGGGTGGGACTGGAAAATATAGGAGAGAAAGACAAATTGAACACAGCACTTTCCTTTAGGAACTTGAGGCACAAGATGATAGTCTACAAGAATGTCTAAAAGGGAACGGAGGCTGAAAAAAATGTTTTGAGAATCGCGGAAACAGGAAAGGTGTGAATCTCACAATTTTGAAAGCGCTTTGGTTACCTTAAGATGAACATAATTATGCAGCACATTTAGTTCTTCTTGATGGGTTTGTGAATCACTCAGTACTCTCTAAAAAAATTGAGTGAAAATATTCACTCTGAAAGAAATGAATACAAAAAAAAAAAGAGTGGATTTAGAGTGAAATTGGAGTGAATTTTGAGTGAAAATGTTCATTTTCACTCATTTTGGAGTGACCTCAGGGATCACTTGAAGATTTTGGAGTGATCCCTGACGTCACTCCAAAATGAGTGAAAATGAACATTTTCACTCTAAATTCACTCTTTTTTGTATTTACTCCTTTAAAGTGACTATTTTCACTCAATTTTTTTTTTTTTTTTTTTTTTTTAGAGAGTAGGCTAAGAAACCTTTCCAGTCTTTCATTTTGCTGTAAGTCTGAGATAAAGATGTTAAAAGAAATTAGGGCCTACAAGACAAGATAAATCAAAACACACTTTGATTTTTATTTCTATTACACTTTTGAAGTATGTCTAGATCTAATGCCTTTAAGTTGTTGAGTAAATCTTTCAGCATGATCAAATTTTGCAACTGATTGTTTTCTAAAAACTTTGCACTTTACTTCAAAATCTGACAAACCACACGATGCACAACAACAATTAATATAACAACTGCCGTTACCACAATGATACATCTATGAATGGTATTATAGCAATACTTTATCATCCAATCACAATAGAAATCTTTAGCAATTTAATTAGGCATGTTGCATGTATGGAGTTTATATCATGAGCAACAAAACAAAAAGATGTAGAAAATTCAGATCAAATTTCTCTCTGTTCCTACAATCAAAGCTTCTGCCCGGACTTTGTTGTGTGAGTCATTTCTTGAGAAATAATCACCTGTCCACAATGGTCATTCAAAGTGACCCATTACCACAGAAAACAAAACCACCACCAAAAAAAAAAAGTCATACAATGCTGACTTGACATGCACTGTGTGAAGGCAAATGGTGTGTTGTAACATCACTAAAATCATTTCCACTATGAATTCATTGCTATCTAAGTGTCTAGAGCACAAGTGTTACCCTGTGGATGCTTATCAGCCATCAAGAGACTAGATTTATCGGTGACCAGGTTAGCTGTACCTATTCTGGGGCATCAACATTCGGATCTTGGTAATATGATCTCATTAGATAAGAAAACAATGAAACAAAATAGAGGTTCAAATTTGAATCAAGTTTCCAGAAAAGTCACAATTGCAGTGCAAAATGTAACCCAATCCAGAAAATCTCTTTTTGGGGGAAGTGTTGGCTTATTAAATTTGATTTCCCTGCCAACTTCAAAATGCTATCTTATGATCGAAATTATCATGAATTTCTTCCTCTTTGGCGACTAGCCCTCTTTTGGATGGCATGCCAGGCTAGGGTTGCAGGTTTTCAGTGACTAGGCCATTTCTTTCATCATTCTTCCAAACTTTCCATTGTGTCTTATGACTAAAACTGAAAAAAAAAACCCAACAACAACCTTTGATTGCAGCCATAATTCCTTGACTGACAGAAATTTCAGCATAAAAAAGAATGTGATTTCTTGCCACCACTCTTGCTGTAAAATTAATGCAGATCTCCCAACCTTTCTGACTGAAAAATAAGGATGATTTGGCACGGGAAAGAAAGAGTAGTTTACACAGGAGTGTGTTGTAAAATTGTAAAGAAAAATGGGAAACTCCTATTGAAACAAAAACTGGGAATGGTCAAAATTCAGATTCCCTCTTCCAAATTCACACTATTTATGTACATATATTTTATCTTTTTTGGTTTGAGGGCTCCAGCTACAAGCACACAATTGTTTCTTAGCAGTCCTGGCATGTATTTTTTTTTTTTTTTGTAAAGACTTGTAAGTTCTATATTGTTTTATATTTTACCAAATGAATGAATGAAAGAATGAATGAAAGCTATGTGAATGGTACTTTGCCCTTAATTCTGAGACCTTTAAAAAAAAAACAACAACAACACAACTCTCCAACATAAAAATTATATCATTTATGGCAACCAGCACTGCAGAAAATCTACAGAGCTAAAAATAAAATGCTAAACTATTTACCTCCAACGTAAAGATCATGTACAATTCATCCTTCCCCTCAAATAGACAAATCTGAACACAGGAGTAATATGATACTTATGACATAGTTATGAAATTCATAATTACACCATAGGACTGACTAAAACTACCAGTATCATTTTTTTCAAATTTCATTCTAAAACCAGGATAATTACCAAGGACCCTTTACAATGGAGAGGGGAAGACTGAAAAAAGAGAGAAAACAACAACAACAGCAACAGAGTGAGTTATGACCCCGATACGTCCTTCTATTAATGGACTGACCAAGAAGGGCAGTCCATCCAAGAAGGGCAAGGTTGAATCGGTACATAAGTTTTGATTACAAAAATGGTCACTTTGCAAGATACTATTGTATCTGTACAACTTAGCTGCTCTACGGGATGGCTAATAACTGATCAGTGGGAATCAGTGGGAATGCTGGGGGATGATTGTTCCAATCCTTGTGGGATTCATTTAAGAGTACATGCTATCTATTGTTGTGTGAAAATTACTTGCTTCGGAATGGTCTCATATTCAAGTAATGTGCAGTTTAATGTTCCCAGGTTAGCATGCCTGTACAGTGACAGGGCATTAAACTGCACATTACTTGAATATGAGACCGTTCTGAAGCAAATAATTTTCACACAACAATAGATATATAATGTACTCTGATCCCACAAGAATTGGAACAATCATCCCCCAGCATTCCCACTGATCAGCTACTAGCCATCCCCTTTAAAAACAAAATATCAGTGCAGACTTAGGTTCTTGTGATCGTAAACAGACCAAGAGATGTTTTCTGGTGTACTACCTGCTCTAAATGAAGAAATGGTATGCACAAAAAACATGTAAAACATGGAAAGAAAGATCATAAAATCTGAACTGGGATTGCACAAATTAGGCAGGGTGCATAGGAAATGTCACAAATCCAGTGAAATCTTCGAAGCTGGTAGGACTGAGTGTGATGAGTAATGGTAAACTGGGCGTTCTGTTAGCAAATTCGATGATTCCTGGGGGTTATGTAACGTGCTAATCCTTTTATATGCAAATTCCTGCTAGGCAAATTTCGCGTGATGATTTGTGAGGGCTGGGTAGTAAGTCTGCAAATCTTGTGAGACAAGAGGAAATGTGTCATTTTGTCTTTTAATGAGAGTGATTAATCAAATATAATTTATTGGATTGGAACAAAAAAAAAAAAGCAAAAGGGGCAGAGAGAGCATTGACCCTTGTGGTGGCTTGTCCTTTTTTCACACCCTGTAACTTTCAAAAGGTTAAAGCCCTCATCTTTGAAATCATAAAGAACTGATATCAGAGAGCTTAGTCAAAATGTGCCTTCTATCAAAGGGTTACAAGTGTGAGGTAATGTTAAAACTATTTTGACGCACTAAAGCTGGATTTTTGTTTCATCTGCAGATGGTAAATAATGCCTTTAAATATTTGTCTAATCTCAGTGAAGAATAGATCTTCAGAATGTCCTTCCAGCTCAGAATATCAACTAAAGCATACTATCCTGTAGCAATCCAAGGCAAAGCATGTCTACAGTATATGAGCTTTAATATCAGGAACAGTTGATTTGTCAATGCGATTGCGTTTCAGATAGAGCTCTACGGAGTTAGAGGGGAAAAAAGTGGGATATTGTTACATCCAAACCTTATGAGAAGAAAAACATAAAAAATGTGGTTCAAAGCAATTCAATGCAGTTATAAATTTCTTTTGTGTTCCTGTTACATCTACACAGCCACTAAGGACCGTTATCAATTAATCCTGAAACTGAAATCAAACCAGTCAATCACTTGTCATTTCTTTGTGCCCACAATATATTTATGACTTTCCATATATTTGGTTTCAAAAGTATGGTCATATTTTTCACTTGATCTGAAAAACTCTAAATGCAAAAATGGCACTTAAAACGAAATCCCCAAAGACAGAAAATCTTCAGCACAATGAAACCTCAATTACACTCTCTCCGACTCAAATTACTGGCAATTAATATGACTTGAGATTTGAGTTTTGCTTTCTTTGAGACTCTGAAAGGTTCACTCTGTCCAAATCAGTTAGCTGAATAAGAGGGAAGTTCACATTACTTATTATCTCATAGAAATAGTCTTGAATTGTATTATCAAATGTATCGATCAATTAAATATCTAGGATTCCTCATGAAAACTACACTTGCGGTTTCCCTCAACTTGCAGTTCAACATTCAACTGTTTACAAGGGGTAACCACTTATTACTCGTTTGCTGCTTAAAAAAAAACAAACAAGCTAAACAGCTGTGACAAACTGCATCATTCTCATGATATTAATGAATTGGCAATGATAGAGAAAGTAGAAAACACAAGAAACCAATACTGCTGGTCATTACATACAACAAGTAAGTTACGTTCACACGCAACTGCCAAACTCCAAAGTTCAGGTCGAAAACTTAACCGTCGATGATTAGCTCCCCTCGTGAATTCACGACGCGGGTTCACACGCGCACCTATTAAAGCTTTAAGTTACAACTTACGAGCGAGCCCCACTCGATGATTACAATAGAAGTGCAGAGTCTTTGCTAGATGACCTTATGCCCATACAAACTAGAAATATCACTGAAGGTGATTAATACCCCGTCCCGTGACGACAGTCTTACCCAAGGAAATTACAGCACTTGGTGAAAACATGCATTGAAGACAGTATATGACATGGCATAACACACACTGAGATAACTTATTTCAAAAACAGAATACATGCAATAACAGAGGTTAATGTGTATTGGTAGCCTGCTACGCAAGATTTTTCCAAGATTTACTGCAATAATTTGATGTCACGATGGAAGTAGTTCAATCTGCAAGGGTTTTTCCAGATTTATTGCTATTAAAATGTTGTCACCATTGCAACACAGTTTCTGACACGTCGAAAAATATGCGTTGCACTTCTTCGCTCCAAGACCAATGTGTGAGCCACATTTCATGAGCTTCAGTTGAATACAGAGGAAGTAGTTCAATCCGCAAGATCTTTCCTTGATCTTCTGCCATTTAAATGCCGTTACCATGGCAATGCAGCTTCCGACACGTCCGAAAAATATGTCTTGCACATCTTCCCACCAAGACTATTGTGTGTGCCAAATTTCATAAGCTTTTCTCAAAAACTGAGGAAGTAGTTCAATCCACAAGATCTTTCCTTGATCTTCCGCCATTAATATGCCGTTACCATGGCAACGCAGCTTCCGACACGTCCAAAAAATATGTCTTGCACATCTTCCCACCAAGACCAATGTGTGTGCCACATTTCATGAGCTTCAGTCGAATACAGAGGAAGTAGTTCAATCCACAAGATCTTTCCTTGATCTTCTGCCATTTATATGCCGTTACCATGGCAACGCAGCTTCCGACACGTCCGAAAAAATATGCCTTCCACATCTTCCCACCAAGATCAAGGTGTGTGCCACATTTCATA
Organism: Diadema setosum; assembly: GCF_964275005.1. Taxonomy (NCBI): domain Eukaryota; kingdom Metazoa; phylum Echinodermata; class Echinoidea; order Diadematoida; family Diadematidae; genus Diadema; species Diadema setosum. The sequence continues at coordinate 37,665,330 of NC_092699.1, read as the reverse complement.
AGCTTTGGTCAAAAAACTGAGGAAGTAGTTAAAATCTGCAAGATCTTTCCTTGATCTTCTGCCATTAATATGCCGTTACCATGGCAACGTACTTTCGGGTACTGTCAAAAAATGCGTCTTGCACATCTACAACCAAAGGCACACATCTGTACCAAGTTTCATGGAAATTGGGCAAAAACTGAGGAAGTAGTTTGCAACACAAAATTTTCCATCATTTTGGCTCATAATATGTGAGCTGTTACCATGGCAACATACTTTTTGTCACTGTCAAGAAATGTGTCATGCTGACCTATATCCTAAGACAAACATTCAATATGAATTCCATGAGAATTGGAAGAACACTGATGAAGCAGTTTTGCCATGAAGTATTTTGCACTGTATTTTACCAATAACATGCCGTTACCATGGCAACGCACTTTTTGCCACTGCGGAAATATGTGTCTTGCACATTAACATATTCAGATGAACATCTGTACCTAATTTCATAAAAATCTATCAAAAACTGTGGGAGGAGTTCGCGACGCAAGATTTGTACCCATTTTTGCCCATAATATGGCAACGTACTTTTGGGTACAGTCAAAAAATACGTCTTGCACATCTACAACCCAAGGCACACATCTGTGCCAAGTTTTATGGGAATCGGTTGAAAACTGAGGAAGTAGTTCGCGACGCAAGATTTGCAACAGACCGACCGCCCGCCCGACCGTCCGCTGATTCCTATACCCCCTTCAAACTTCGTTTGGCGGGGGTATAAATAACGCAGCAAACGAGACGCGAGGTTCACGCTAACTCACAAGCTCTTTGATTATTGTGTCCACATGGAGCGAAACTACGAGTGGGGACCCTCCATGGCTCCTGGAGAGAGCGTAAACCCCAAGATGTCTTGTGGTTCTAATCACTGACTAAACTTTAAGAATGCTAACTTTCAAGTGCGTCCACACGGTGCTAAACTACAAGCTAATCATCAAGCGTTAAGTTTTCGACCAAAACTTAAAGTTTAGAACAGCGTGTGAACCTAACTATATAATGCACTTGTCAGACTTACATTAGTTTAACTCAGCCAAATCACAATCATCCTGAAATATACAAGCTAAGAGAATTTGCATCTTACCCACACTTCCCTCTGTCATGAATACTATTGTCCGTTTCTGTAAGCAGTCACACATAATGGTCTTTAATCAAAGCAATATGAGAAGAAGAAAACCAGTATTTCACTGCCTGGCATGCATAATCTGCACAACTGTACGGATGCAGAAATGCAGTCATATAGCATTTGAAAACAGGCACCAGTACACGTCTAGAACATGATACGTGATGCCAGATATTAGCTTACGCAAAAAGGGGAAAAAAAGTGGTAAATACACCAATATTCTACAATGTGTCTTCAAGGTTGGTTGAGATATCATGCCACACCTCATCATAGTTTGCTGGTAGCCAAAAGGTGTTTTGTTACTTCATATAATTATGAAAAGCAAGATCTCACAAAAAAAAAAAAAAAACCAGTAAATGCCGTCTTCTGTGAATACTGTGTGCAAAGCAATATTATGTCACAATCCGTAATGATCATATACTGGTAGTCACGAGGCAAGTATTTGCACGCTGTAAAATAAAATTGAAATGTCCTTTGTCTAAAGGACTTAAAGGAGAATGAATTACAAAGATACAGGCTGAGATGTGGATTGAGTGAATATAGCACCATTAGTAGAACACATCAGTGAAAGTTTGAGGAAAATTGGATGATCTGTTCAAAAGTTATAAATCTTTAAAGCTTTGGTACAGCCATCGCTCGATAAGAATACAACATTTTGTGATGTATCATAAGAACACGGACACAAGAAATAATAACGAAATTTTAACAAATTTTTACTATTCTAGCAAAATGAAAGTGCACTTGACTTACCTTTTTCAAAAAGACAGAAAGAAGGTGAATTATATAAACCAAAATGTAACAAGGATGTGCACTTTCTATGAAGAGTGAAATTTGGTACAATTCTCTCAATATTTTCTTCATATCATTTTCCATACGTGACTTCACAAACGGCAGTAGTCTTCTAATCCAGTGATGGCTGCACTAAAATGTTAAAAATGCACAACTGTTGAACGGATTGTCTGACATTCGTCAAACTTTCACTGACAGACTTTGTTTTCTACAAATGTGCTAATATAGCTTCATTCACTCAGCACACATGTTTAATCGGGTTTTCATTTCCCTTTAATCTTCCCATAAAAAATGGCAACCACCACATAACAAAACAAATCAGCTCACATCTTCCCAGCTCATGCAGTAGCATGCACAAACAAAGTGAAACTATAGCAAACACACCATCTAGGCCCTATAGGATTAAAGTGACAGCAATTTGGGGAAAATGACTATGGAATAGTCTATGACTGAAAGCTAGTCAAACTTAAGATACCCAAGAGCTATTCATCACAGCCATCTTTATGCTCGTCCTTTACGTAAAATAAATCACTTGTATGAAATTGCCATTCTAGGAGACAGGGGGGGGGGGGGGCTGGTGAAGAGATGACAAGACAGATTAAGATATAATATCCTTGATCACAACAAGTGTACAAAGAATGTATGTGAACAACAATGCTGGTAGGAAATATTACCTACCGTACGGCTCATGAAAGTAGAGAGATGTATAGACAGTAGTATGAGGAAAACTGGCCTTTATATCCTCAGTTTGGAGCCACAACTTGCGTGTGGGGTTGAGAGCTTATATACTCTCTGTTCCTTGACATGTCTATGAAGATATCTGACTGCATATTTCTTTTGTGGGATTTGACAATTTTGTGTCTTTTCTGTGCATAAACAATGAACAAAAAATATGTATATGCCTATTGTGTAACCACAATGTATTGTTTTCTGAGAAATATGAAAATAAACTAAACTGAAATTGAAACTGAAACTAAAACAATGTAGAAATAAGGCAACCTCCTATGAAACTTCCTTGTTCTACTTCTAGTCATGTCTATATACTTTATCATACAAACATTTCAGAATTCATTTCAAGCACAACTTTATGTATCCAACTTCCTCGCACAACAAGATTCAGCTATTTACAATTCTACCACATGAGTGAGGGATAATAGGCCCGTTCACACACAAGGGAAAAAGTGCGATTTAAAAATCGATTTTCTTATCGCGATCAAAATTTCGAAATTTTTTCCAGTGTGGACAGAAAAATCTCACTAATTACCGCGATCCTTATCGCGATCCAACTCGCACTATTAGTGCGATTTTTCAGAATAATCGCGATTATTTTGCCAAGCGTCGTGTGTGTGAGCGCGATCGAGATTCGGAAATCGGTATTTTTAATCCCATCGTTCGTAGCGCGTGCGAAACTCTATTGGGACTGCGGACGGGGTCAGTCTTCGGTCATGCAAGTTTCACGCATGAGCAGTTTGGCCACTGATCGTTCTTTCCTTGCTGCGAAGTGCGATTTTTCCCTGTGTATGAACGGTCGAAAAAAAAATCGAAATTTGGATCGCGATTGAAATTTCGATTTTCGTTGTTTGTGAACGGGCCTATTGCCATGGCATTCCGGAATACATTAATTCAAGATGGACGGATGATTTTACTGTGAAATAGCTGACTGCGAACATGATGGAGTCTCGCTGATAAGAAGAGGAATAGAAAAAAGAGTGATAAAGAAAGAAAGAATAGAGCAAACAGATGCTTGTGTATTCCACTCACCGACGACCAAAATACGCTGGATAAGGAGGAATGTGTCACTCAATGGACTCTTCACGATCCGTGCTCACTGCGATGCTCCCGAAACTGGATACATACACGACCCTCGTTGACCTTAAAGGGAAGGTAAACCCAAAGAGCAATGTGGATTGAGTGAAAGCAGCAACATTAGTAGAACACATCAGTGAAAGTTTGAGAAAAATCGGACAATCGATGCAAAAGTTATGAGTTTTTAAAGTTTTGGTGTTGGAACCGCTGGATGAGGAGACTACTAGAGGATATGACGTATGAGTGGACAACAATACAAAGAAAATATAAGGGATATTCAACAAAAATTCACTTTTCTAGAATTATGAAAGAGCAGTGGACCAACCGCTTTCAGAAAGCAGGGGGAATAATTGCTACCCTTAACATATGTCAATATCAAGTTGATGGAATTTGTAATTTTCACGAAAAATGGATTTTTGTAGTATTTTCTTTATATTTTCTTGATATTGTAGTCCACTCATACGTCATAACCTCCAGTAGTCTCCTCATCCAGCGGTTCCAACACCAAAACTTTAAAAATTCATAACTTTTGCATCGATTGTCCGATTTTCTTCAAACTTTCACTGATGTGTTCTACTAATGTTGCTGCTTTCAGTCAATCCACATTGTTCTTGGGGTTTATCTTCCCTTTAAAACACAAGAGAGAGCTCACAATGACTTCCTACGAGAACCACTTTGACCGTGACAAAGAAGACAAATACTTGAAAATGAGAACGGCTGTCGCTGCTCACAGACCAAGGGCAAGATGAAAAAGGGGCGAAAAAAATTCCATAAGTCACAATATATCTCTGTCAGCACCACTCCTCCTAGATTCTCTCAGACGTCAACTTTGCAGAAACAAGAGTGCATACTGCAGCAGGGTGAAAAACACATTTGATGAGAGAAGAGACGAAGACAAAAAAAAAAACCTCCTGACACACTCCACACCTTCTTCTCCGACACCTGGCCAGAAATGGCAATGCCCCCAAACGGCTTGAATGAGTCGGTTACAAACAAATATTGTGGGTCACTCATTTACACATGAAATCTGGGCGGTGCACTTTCCACAATTCCGCCTAATGCATGGTCATTCGTCCAGGAAACCCATTTATCCCTAATTTAACTCTAAACAATCCTTCGGAGGAAGCAGTTACATAATGCATGATTCTTGACTCGGTTCTACTCAGGATGTCAGTAATTTTTGGTCTTTTTCAAGCAAACTTGGGACTTCCTGCTACCGTTCAGAGAGGCAGACAGAGAAAATGAATCTGGTTAGAGGATTTCACACAGCAAATACTGGCTGAAAAAAAAAGAGAGAAAATATATCACGGTCATGAGAGAGTTTGTTGTCAAACACGTTGAGCTCCAAGAGTGGTGAGAGAAGATAGGGGATCTACTGGACTGCTAATGCCAGGAAAGTATGGAGGAAATAAGGTTTGTTTTGAGAAGAAAAATTTTGGTCTTATCACCATTTAGCAAGGAAAAAAAACATGGCTCTCTTATTTTGAGTTATGATTTGATAAAGAAGAAATCCACTCCAAAAATTGATAAACTTCATAAGAGAAAAATATTCCCCACAGAATGATACAAAAATGAAAAAAAAAAATCGGATAAGAAATAAAGAAGATATGACATTTTGAAATTTCAATTTTTTTCGGGAAAAATTTCTTGACCAGTTCTCATGAATATTCAAATGAGCTAGTTGATGATGTCATACATGGATGCCATATCCATCAAATTTCATTTTAATTGCTTCATAATTGTGGAAGAAGTGCACTCCACAAGATTTTTAAGAAAATATGCAGTTACCATGGCAATGCCTTGTCCGGTACAAATACAAAGAGTGTCTTGAATAGCTACAATTTAGTTCATTATATATACTTAATTTGAAATAAATTGCTTAAAATACTGTGGAAGTAATTTGTTCCAAAAGGTTTTGGTAAAATTGTGGTTACCATGGCAATGCTCTATCTGGCAAACACAAAAATCAGGTCTTCCACATCTATCTATACCTCAATGCCACAACTTCCATTAAAATTGATTTCAATTGCTTCAAGGAAGTAGTTCTCTCCACAAGATTTTCAAGAAAATATGCAGTTACCATGGCAATTCCCTGTCAGGTACAAACACAAAGAGTGACTTGCATAACTACACCTATAGATCATTATACCAATTTGAAATAACTTGCCTAGATACTGTGGAAGTAGTTTGCTCCATACAAGGTTTTGGGAAAATTCTTGTTACCATGGCAATGCTTTCTCCGACAAACACACAAAAAAAACATGCCTTGCACACTACACCTCAATGTCATCACAGACCCTAAAAAAAAGAAAAAATCCTTCAAAACTGTAGGAGTTCACTCCGTAAGATTTGTAGCAGACTGCTGATTACCCGCCCAACCGACCACACGCTGATTCCTATATGGCACCCTTTTACACTTTGTGTATGCAAGGGAATAAAATATCTTAGTATTTGGATCGCGATCAACATCCAGCTATTTTGTCTACAGGTGTGAATGGCTCTAATATTTACTGTAAAAGTGGAAATTTTTGCTGTGTTGAAATTTTTGCGCATTTGGCACAACCAGAACTAGTGCGAAAATAAAAGCACCCGCATATTTTTGCTTGCCATATGTTTCAGTAGTTGATTTTTTGATTCCACGGAATTAAAATCACACGACACTTTTTACCTGGCTGAGCGCGAAAAATTAGTCACGTGAAAATATCCACTTTTACAGTATCTAAATTTGGGTCCAGAAAATCATCGACTCGACTTTTCAACTGTTAGCGTGAAGAACATAAATCACTGTAGGAGGTATATTGCTAAGGAGGAAAGAAAGATAGATAGAGAAAAGGAGGGAGAGAGCGTGAAAGAACAAAGTTTATTGTGAAAACAAGGTAATAGATCTCCATTTTGTTCGAAAAATAATTCAAACAGAAACAGCAAATAGTTTCAAGAGAGCAATAATGCCTGGTGTGAATTTTTTTTTTCTGTACTTTCCTGTACATACAATACAAGACAGTATATGCAATGACAATGCACAAAGCCTGATAAAGTGTGTACACTTGTATCATTTGTTGAGTGCCCCAAAGCACTTATGCAAATAGATTGTATGTGAATCTCCACAAATATTATTGATCAATTATGACCTGCATTCTAATGCACATGGTCATGTACAACATGTATGCAAGCACTGGAGTTTTCAAGACTTCTTATTCTTTACTTTTTCTGGTCCGTTTTTAGCCTTCGAAAAGCACATGGAACCATGTTACATAGTACTTGCATGTAATACATGTTATGATTCACAACTACAATATGTCTGGACCCCTTCTACACTGTATATAGCTCATATGACACGTGTTTAGAGTTCCCATTTAAGCTCTGTAATTCAAAACTGTGTGTTCTTGTTTTGGATAGGGAACAAAATATATGACCATGATGAAGAGTAAACTTGTTGGCAGCTCCGTTTTTCTGGCTCTAGCGCACAAATTATGTCCACAAATTCTGACAGCTAGCTACAAAGTCTGAAGTCTCTAGAACAGAACTCAGCTCACTTATTTCCTTATAGGCGAAGTTAAAAAAGAAAATCATAATTTCAAGATGAATAACATTTAAACCCATCCAGCAGAATCTAAAGCTCCATTGCAATATTAGTGCAATATATTGAATAAAAAAAAATACAGAATTTGGAACAGTTGATTGCAAAAACCCCAAAATATTTGATGAAATGAAAATGCAGATTAAAGAAGAATCTAAAAACCAACTCAGTAGCATGTTAAAGTGTCTTTTTTCTTAATGTGTTTTATGAATACGGATTAAGGTTATTACAGTTTTCCAGCGCACACTAAATTGATCTCTTTTTCCCAAATTTCACCCAGGATAACAGATTAAAAAAAATGAAAAAGAAGAGAAATCCCTATTTTCTCCTCATACCTATTCTTGTCACTATTTCCTGCCCTTTTGGAGACGTGTGTCTCACTACATGCATGCTTTTAAAAAAAATTCCTCCCCCCCCCCAATCTTCTGCACACATACACACATGCCTGGGTGTGGTTTGATTCGAAATGAGTTTAATTGCACAGCGAGATGAATATCTGCTGAATGAGGATCCCAGGTTCCCATGGAGAATGTAAGGAAATCGCCAAACTAGGTTGTTGTCCCATTTTTAGCCAACTTGCATGACTTGGATATCTTGGGGGGCATTCCATTTCCCTCGCGTCTCTTGCCCAATGCAATCATTTACATCTCAATGTAGCGCAGCAACCTTTGTGTGGGGAAACTCTACACAGCAAACTACAAACTGCATGAATTACACATTATCTTCTCTTTTTTTTTTCTTCTTTACATAGCGAGACTTGAGGGTGTAAGACTGTACTACTCAACCTGGACTTTCATGAGCATAGACAAGAAATCTGAGGAATCCATTTCATTTTCTTCATAATCATTTGATTTAATGGAAAGTGGAGATCCCTGCTATAGTGTTTCATACATGTTTCATGCATTTTTTTTTTTTCATTTCACTTTATTGTTCAAGTTGGCTTTGGAGTGAGCATCTGAGCTTTCCTCTGACATTGTCATTCCTTCAAAAAAAGGAAGGGAAACTGAAAATGACATCATATAATTCCAATTTAATAATAGCATTCCTTACATCAAAATCATAAGACATACTTCCACTAAATCCTCCTTGTACAAAGAGCTTTGTGAGTTTGCTGTTTTGTTTTGGGGTGATTTGTTTGTTTTTTTTTTGGAAAAAATAGAAGAATCACTGCAAGTGATACCCCTTTCATAAACTCAATAATGCGGATAATATCCGCAACATTTGGTCGTAAAATTGGAGCGGGGATAGAATAATCCGCATTATTTCGACCCTTCTATTATCCGCATAATAGCAGCATCGGGACCAGATTTTGAGTTTATGAACGCAAACCCAAATAATGCGGATAATTGCCGGGGTGCGGTCAAACGTCACCTGTCTTTCCCGCAGGAGGGACGTGTGCAGTCACCATGATGACGATTATCCGCCTTTTCCAGGACGGGCGCTCGTAAAAATAATGCGGATTATTTTCAGAGTTTGTGAACGCATTTTTTATTGAATTGTCCACATTATTCTTATGCGGATAATAGGAGGATGAGTTTATGAAAGGGGTATGAGTAACACCCCAACCTAACACTTCTGTAATGGCACAATGCTGAGAATGATAGAATGATAGTCCTGCACAATTCATCACAATCACCACATGAGCCTAACTTCTGAATTGCTTAAAAATTGAAGAATTTTAGTCTGCAAAAGCTTTTTCCTGCTTTGAGTCACAAATACACTATTACCATGGCAACAGACTTTCCGCTACTCTCACAAATTTGTCCCGCACAACTTTGCATAAAGTTTAACAAATGTTAAAAAAAATGTATCTGAATCATTTCAAAACTACAAAAGTTCTACCTTTAAGTCTTTTTTCTGATTAAAAGGCCATAATGCACTTGTAACCATGGCAACGCATTTCAGCTTCTCTTAAAAAATTTGTCTTGCACAAATTTATATCATAGCCACCATGTGTGCCAAATTCCTTCTGAATTGCATGAAAACTGAAGAAGAAATTCAATCTGCATGGCCTTTTCCTGATTTGGGACACATTATGGACTTGTACCATGGCAACGCACTTTCCAGTACTCTTAAAAAATGTGTCTTGCTCAACTTTACATCGAGTTTTTCATGTGTGCCAATTTTCTTGTGATTCGCTGAAAACTGGAGTTAAGTAGTTCGATCCAAAGCCTTTAACCTGATTTCTGGGCCATAATGTGCTGTTACCATGGCAATGCACTTTCAGCTAGTGTTAAAACTTCATTTGGCAGGGTATGAATCGTGTTCAGATATCTGCAAAGGGGATGTTAAATTTACAATATGTCATTTTGAGCAGAAGCTGTCTACAAAAGCAAATAATATGGTAATCAGCAAAATACTGAGCAAACCACTACATTTTCTTTTAACAATCAAGATGGTTTAAAAGTCAGAACAGTATGTTGTCAAACAAAAAAAAAAATCCCATACCACCATTAAAAGAAAATGTGGACATATATTATATCATGTGTCTCTTCATATCCCTCTAATTCAAGAAGACTGGAGACAAAAAAAAAACAAAACAAAACAACAACAACATATTTCTTTAAGTTGGAAGGATAACTAGAGTTGGACCATGGCATACTAGCATATGTATCTTGACCAAAAGTCCTAACCACACAGTCAGAAGATTGACCACTGCCGTCATTTTGATAGAAGGTAATATAAAACATTCAATGCTTTCCAACAGTAACAACTTAGATACCATATTTAGATCTGCTAAACCATTTTACACCAGTCACTTTTTTTTTTCTCTCTTCTCTTCTTCAAATATTTCCACCCCACTCTTAACTTTCCCTGTTGGAAAGTCTCCAGAACTCACAGCACTCACACAACAATTCCATGATGTTCAGTCATACTTTCAGTTGCTAATTTTTCTGTTGAAAAGTGAAGGCTGACACAAAACGCAACACATAGAACTAAAAACCCCGCCTCTGGTGGCTAAAATCATCCTCAAATTCATTATCTCCCCGTTGGATGTATAGCACATCCTCTGTCCTCTTCCAGAGTGATGATAGATTAGACATACATGCAGAGTGGAAGGACGAACTTATTGCCTACTTCCCCTTTCTATGGGTTTCGGCAATCCAGTATTTTGAAAAGAAAAAAAATGGAGAGAAAAATCAGCGGGGTTTTTGTTCAGAAATTGCTGAATGAAGACAAAGTCCTTCACATTTGGGCAGACAGCGATAATTTTTATCTCTTTCGTTCCGAGAGCAAGATAAAACTTTGAAGGGCGAGTCCAGATGGAATTAGAACTGTACCTAAGCCACATATCCATGTATGGACAAGTTGGCCAAGAACAATTCCTCCAATTTTTTTTTTTTCTCCATTGCTCTCTTGTTTTCCCCCATCCTTAAAGAGAAGTATCTCTCAAAACAATATTTTCTACAAACTAGACAACAAAAAAAGAAACAATGCTAGCTTGCTTCAAAAGATGTAGATTGCTTACAAAGATGTATTAGTAACGAAGAGAGGTCCTCAATGTAATAGATTATAACTTGAATCTTGGAAGTAATGAATGAAAATTTTTCCACAGAAAATCAAAATACCACATAAAGTTATACAACAAACAATTTTTATATTTCTTTTTATACTGAAATTGCACTGAAAACTGCTGAAATTTGTTATGCTAATACTCATTCTATTATCTGATGGTAGTAACATTAGTTTAACATCTCTGATATTAATAAGGGGAACTGCTTTAACAATAATAGCATAAATGCAAAATTGATAAGGATTGTGATTACATGTGACTAATGACCTTCTCACATACCATACTGAGAAGGAACACAAAGCAAAATCCACATTTTCCTGCATGGTATATGAACATGTTTACATGCCAAAATGATAATTTCACCCGGATTTTTAAATGAAAGTGGATATCATAGCAACATCGTAGCAAACAACAAAAGCACAAAATATGTCATGCAAATCCATAGCTTAAAAAAAAAAAATCACACAATTCACTAAAAATTGTGGTAGGAGTTAATTGTTTGTTTGTTTGTTTGTCAAAGTATTGCAAGTTATCATGGCAATGGCAATAAAGAATTCAAACAAACAACATACAATGTATGATTATTTCATATACAAAGTTCCTTACATATTGTAAAAACATTTTGCAGGGAAGCTAACTCATGAATAGATTTGCCCATGCAGTTACTATGGCAACACCTTGTTAAAAATATGCATTTTGCACATCAAAGTCAAAGGGCATAAAAGCTGTGGGAGTAGTTTGTGATGTGAAACTTTGGGATGGATTTCAAGTACTAGTAATGTAACAAAGATCAAGACACCTGTATAAAAATAGTAGTCAGAATCAAATGAATAGTGAAAGTTGTGACATTATCAATAGGTGGAAAACAATGACAGCGTGGGATAAACCAAACATTGTATAAGCTCTTATTTTTGTGAAGGTTTAATTTGGGGGAATTTTGCAAATCACTTTTGGACCACGAATTTAACAACATGCAAAAATGTCACCATGCACTAGGGTAATAGAACACTTTTAATGTAATAGACTTGGTGTCAATTCCCTTAAACATTTCATGAGAATGTCCAAGACCTCCTCATTCATGAATATCAATATCTGTGTGTAAAAATGACAGTAACACTAAGAAAAATCATGCCATCATTTTGAAACATTTTTAGACATAGCTGAATAAGTGTCTTTGCGTACATGCTATTTTTATCACTAAAAATATTATATCATGGATACCCAATTCACTATGATATCAAATGCATTGATTCATTCGTTCATTTATTTCCCTACAATTTCACTTTCAATTAGCTCCTATTCTGTTGTCTGCAGAACAGTTTTTCATGAGGAATTTTGTCTGCAAAGAAAATGCAGTGATGTAACTGAATATTTTGCATTTATAATCTTTTGTCTATTTCACGTGAGGAATAGTGTGCAACATCTTGGATTTTCACTTTATCACATTTTCAGGTATCCAATAATCTGACCCAATAAGTCTCCTTAAACTTCAGGGCAGGGAGAGACTCATATGGTACCATTCAAAGTAGAATTGACAGAGATCCCTGGTGATCAAGTGATTAATACCATAACTGCTTATTCTGTAAAACACAATATTTTCGCAGCATGAAATTTCACAAATTGGAGTCGACGGCCTTTTTCGCAGCATGAAACTTTCGCAACTTGCCTCTAACATTCAATGCATACAGTGTAGACAAGAACTCTCACATGCATTTCAATTTCGCGTATCTTGGCTCTCGCGAAATTTGTTAAATTAAAATGCACGCGAACATTCCACATTTTACAGTACCTCTCCAAATCGAGAAGCATCTTGGCGCAACAATACAAAACATGTACTGAAGGGGGAAAAAAATCATATTCTAATCTAAATATGTTGAAAACCTGCACATTTCAGGCATGTTAAATCAAATCTAAGAAAAAACAAAAGTTATCTTCAAAATTTTAGTCAGGGGTCTCTCTGTTTTTTGCATTTATATGGATAACTTCTAGGAAGGAAGCAATGCACAAAAATGTCAATACTCAGATAACAATATTTCGAAGCTGCGAATATTAATGACTCCTTACAATGAGGAAGTGTGGGAGAGGAGGTGACACTTGAGGCATTTTTCTTTTGTGTCAATACAAAACTGATGTTGTACTTAATCACACGCATATGAGCCACTTCTGATAAAAGATGTCTCATTAAAATTATTTCAGATCGCACGGACAGACATAATGAGTGATTAAAAGGGTTTAAGCAGTGACCATCTGTACTGGCGTGCAAGAAGCTTTACGTAGCTGCCGGCTTCCATTCGCTTTGAGCTAAGCCCAGTGGTGTGATAGGGTATCAAAGTATCAGTGTCACCCCCCCGGCCGATACCAAGTCGCTAGCTGTACACCCAGCTGCCTAGCTCTAGTCTCATTGATCACCGTTTGTGTACACTCGCCAGGCTCAGACTCCTCATTACATGAAAACATGGATATAGGCAAACGATTGTGGATCTAATGGTGTAATACCCCTTTCATAAACTCATCCTCCTATTATCCGCATAAGAATAATGCGGACAATTCAATAAAAAATGCGTTCACAAACTCTGAAAATAATCCGCATTATTTTTACGAGCGCCCGTCGTGAAAAAGGCGGATAATCGTCATGGTGACTGCACACCCCCCTTCTGCGGGAAAGACAGGTGACGTTTGACCGCACCCCGGCAATTATCCGCATTATTTGGGTTTGCGTTCATAAACTCAAAATCTCGTCCCGACGCTGCTATTATGCGGATAATAGAAGGGTCGAAATAATGCGCATTATTCTTTCCCCTCTCCGATTTTACGACCAAATGTTGCGGATATTATCCGCATTATTGAGTTTATGAAAGGGGTATGAGTTGGGGGTATTTTTACTCCCAAATGAAGGAGTAATGGGGGGGGGGGGGGGGCAAGGCGCAACTGGCCTAAAGGCCAAACCTGATACTGTTGTTTTTGTAACGTGCCAGGAAAAACGCGTTTTAGGGCGAAAGGATGGCAATTGAGCAGAAATCCTGGTGCGACATGCTTCATGTGATTGTACCAACGAAACCCACAGGGGCAATGAAGGTGTTGATTACTGTCCTGTATTAAGTAAATGGCAAACTTGGGTAATCTCTAACACCTTGTAATGGTTGGGTTCCTGTCTGGGACGGCAAAAGAAAGAAGAGGATGAAGAGGCGAGGAAAAAAAAAAAAGAAGAAGAGAAACCACACGCAGTTTTTGACTTCCCCCCTTGACGATGATAACGAGGTTGATGGGTGTCATGCCCCTGTACAAACTTGACCATTTTCTAAAGAATTTTGCTGCGAAAACAGCGCATATCAATCAGAGACAGGCTGGCTAGGGCTCATCATGGGTGAATCAAACTCGGACACGTCTATCATCGCTAGCTGGAAACTTGACATGTGAGAGGCGGATTAAAAGAGAATAAAAAGAAATCTTGAAGGAGGGAGATGGGGGGACAGAGAGACAGATAGTGTGAGAGAGATCGTGAGAGAGAGAGAGAGAGAGAGGAGAGGAAGGGAAATGGAAAGAGAAGAAACAAGAAAACCTAATATAGAGTTATTCCATTCCTCTTTAAAGACACACACACACACACACACACAAAGAAAAATCAGAAAAATGGCAACAAAGAGATCGGAACCAGATACCACACATCGAGATGAGCACTCTTCTTATCACCTGGCCAGATTATTCAAGGCCTTGTTGGCTCCAAATGACCATGCATGCTCGCTTTAGAATAATAACATTAGATCAAAAACGATCAGAGCTCACCTTTGTTTAGACAGGAGAGCAAGGATTACTGGAACACGCTATTTCCTGCATTGTTGTCATCAATGGACTGAAATATTGGGTGGAAAATTATCAATTTACATCAGCGGACAACTCTGTACCTCAAATTGCCGGCTGGGAATAAAAAAAAGGGGGGGGGGATGTCTAGGTATCGCTGTGAAGTCTGTTCCCATTTCTGAAGGGAAAAGTACTGGTAGATCTTACTGACAGTGCCGACATTTGACAACAAATACAACAATATTTCTACTGTAAGCGATGATTTTATAAAATATGAACTGATATCCAGGGGAAGTTGATGGCAATAAAATTAAAAGCAAAAGAATAGCAGAAACACGACGTTGTAACTGGAGGTATCACTTAACTTGTTACTGCCACCACACCCCTATGACAGAAGTGGCAAAAATATGATAACAAATGCACACACCCTAGCTACCATAGAGTGGGATTTGAGCATGTAAACATGTGGAAGTCATTCCCGTCAATGTTCTCTTTTTTTTTGTTTTGTTTCGTGCATAAATGCAGTTACCATGGCAACTCTTTGATGGCTAAAAAACATAAAAACGTGTCTAGTATATTTGTACCTCATAAACACCATCATTTGTTTAAAATAAAAATGATAATACAAAAAAAAAATCACTCAAATCAGCGGAAAACTATGAAATATTTACTCCAATATTCTTTTTCAACTTACCCTTTAGATAAAATGGGTGTCACAGCAACGGCTCAATGAATGATAAAAAAACACAGCATTTTGCCCATAAATAACCAAAGGTCACTGTATGCCAAGTGTGGTAAAAATTGCTTTCAAAACTGTGAATAGTAAGTCTTCCACTCCCTAGACATTTTTCCCAAATAATGTGGTCGTTATAGGAACCATTTGTCAAACACCCCAAAAGAATATATTGCTCATAAACAACTATTCAAAACTTTATCAAATGTGCCAAGTTCTATAACAACTGCATGATGGTTGAAAACCTTCAGTGACTGTGTCTCCATCTGCCTCATCTGTTTTCAATACTTTGAATTGTTGCCATAGCAACAACAAAAATATTCTCATTGTCAGTTATAAGCCCAATACGTATAAATTACTCTTAGTGACTATGACACTACGGTTGATCTATCATTCCTTTTTTTCTTGATGTTTTTGTTCTCTCTGCTTGTTAAAATCTAAATGCACATGACTGAACCATGAACACATAACTTGTAAGCTATAACCATGAGCCATGGGAATACAGTACCTCAGTACTTTTAGTCCATGATTTTATACGATTCACACAAAGAGTACTGTTGGGGAAATTGAGTGGGTTTGTAACGTGATACGATGCATAACCACAGAAAGAACCAAACGCTAAAGAGGATAGGATGCATATAACTGTCCATGATTAATATCATGCACTATCTAAACTACTGAATAATAGAGAAAGAATTAGAAATAGGTTACATGAAACAAAAGAACAATACACAAACTATAAATTGAAATTTCATCCCACTCTCTCTATCCAATAGAAACCACTTAAAGAAGTAATTTATCAGCAAAAGCAGTGTAAACACCCATTTTCTTTTGTTTCATTTTTTATCACTGAATGCCTAAGAGGCTTTTTCAGGGTATCATTGGCAAGGATTGAAATATATCTATGGCAGGCTGATTTATGATGTGTCTTGGTCCAATCATCTGAGAATTCGAGGAACCCTTTCACATATATCTCTTTTGAAAAATGGATGGTACCTGAATGAGATAAACTTTCAAAGTTTCAGTCTCAATTGGCAACGTGAGTAGGAGATAGATCTATATGAACTTTGTTCTATTCATGAAAAATAATGACATTTTCACAAATTTTGCACCAATCACTTTCACTTTCAATCTATAGGGAAAGAGACAAAGGGAAAGAGAGAGAGAGCAAGAGAGAGGGGAGGGAGAGTAAAGGGAAAAGAGAAAGAATGATCAATATATTCAGTGATGATATAAAAGACTTACACGGAGCAGCCTAGCACTACTTTTCTGCGTACAGCTGGGAAAAACCCAAAACTGCAAGAATACCATGAAATACTGTAAAGCTGATATGAACACACAAGTACACATATACCATTAATTACAACATCTAACCTAGCACAATAGACCAGTGACAAACTCTGACTGACCACTATCTTAAAACAAAGCATTGTCATTAACGTCAAGCTTTTTTTTTTAAGGCTCAGATAACCACTGAATATTCATGAGCAATGATTAACTGACAATCAGTCTGTAAACCTTGTCATGTAAAGTACACTGGGATGGTTCACAAAGAAAGCATGACATACAGTCTGCAGCAGTGAATGACCGCTGTTCAATAAATATTGGCACATCATCAAACCTGTGAAAGAATTTGAGCCACAATTTGAAGAATTCTGACAGCTATACACAATGTGCACTGTTGTTGTTAAAATACATGTACTATCAAATGATAAAATCAAGAGGAGAAAAAGAAAAAGAAAAGTCTGTACTGTAACAGACCAAGAAGTCAGAGAGCTTGTGAAGCTCTTGACAAGTTTAAGAATCTTCCATGCACCAGTACATACAGTATACAGCAGTATTGAGATGTACAGTGTCTTCACTTGATGAACACCGCTCACATTACAGTTTTCACCGACGCCGTTTGAATTCTTTGCAGCAGTATGAGTTGACATGAATCGTCGAAGTCCGGTCTTTTACACGAAGCCCCGCATCATCCCTTTGTAAACATATAATTGTAAATGTTTCATTTCAGGATGTGGGCCTACTGGCTATTAAGTATGTGATGCAATCATGGGAGTCAGGCATGGGAAATGGGGATTATGGGAAGAAGAGGGGGGTATGCTTCATGTTCATCAACCACAGGCAGAACATTGGATGCATTGAACAATTTAGAAATCAGTGACTAAAAAGGTTCTGAATATTATTTCTTCTCTCACAACCATCAAAAAAAAAAAAAAAAAAAAGAGAGCCTCTACCCTTTAAGACCATATCAGACTTTAAACACTTGCTATAAAAATAGACAGGATAAAGAAAACAAGAGTTGTCAGATCCATAAATCTGTGTAGGCCTACACTGTCCTCTTTCCAGAAATTCAGTGATATTGATTTCGATATAGGAACTAATTTGTCAATTGAAGTTTGAAAGTAAAAGGTTACCTGGAGCAATTCACTGCACTGTTAACTACACTGCACAATTAGTCATACTAATGCACAATTATCAGCACATAAAAGTTATTCAAGGTAATGTTTCTATAGTGCTCTGTGCATAGGTAGTTGTGTACCTTTATAAAAAAAAAAAAGTTTCACATTTACATGAATCCAAAAAAAAAAAAATACATCAAACAATTCTCAAGCGGTATAAGTCCACTTTTGATTCCCCGTCAGTCGGGCAATATCATGGCAAAGATTTCCCCATCTTAACTTGAAAATGTATTTGTGATTTGAAGAGTGGGGTGATGACTTTCTATCATTGATCACATCTCACTCAGAAATCTGTCTTATTCTGACACAAAGAGGATCCTGGACCTATGCCCAAGGAACATGAAGACTTTTTTTCTTTTCCTTTTTTTTCATGGAACATGAAGTCCTACCTGTATCCATGCCACACAAAGTTTTATGACTTCACGGCGCAGTAATCCCCCGTCCCTTCCCCTGTATGTATATTGTCAGCAGGACGAGTGGACTAGAAACCAGCAAAAGCACCAATACTTGATACTTTGTGAAGAAAAAAAAAATCCTTGGCGTGATGTAAGGAGGTCACTATATTAGTAAAATACCAGCAAGCTGTAAAAACTGAGATAGAATAACACAAATTACCCTTGAAAGTAGCATGTATCTCGTTAAAACATCATCCCCATTAACTTATCTCTACTGGTGCTATCTTGCAGTACATGAAGAAAAGTCTTTTGGGCAATCGCAAAAACTTATGGGGTCAAACGTCCTTTTAGAATACTTTATATTGATAGATACAGCTTCTTGCAATAACTGTGTTGAAGGACATACCATGGATCTAGTCTGCAAATTTGATGTCAGCCTTATAAAAAAAAATTGTACAAAGACTAACATTGCCATAATGGTAATACTAAACTAAAACCACAGCAATGTTGTACGTGTACATGGAAACAGTTGTATTTATCTAAACTTGTGAACTATGAAAGTCCATATCATACATTTTTAGCGCACATCCGTTGATCATTTTTATTTGAAAACTTGTCTGTCCAAATGTTGTTTCAGTACCCAAAGCTACCTGCAGCTCTACCGCCAGTCACTTTTTTCGCTTCTTCTGTACTATTTCTCTTTTCTTTTCTTTTTTCTTTCCTCCTTGGAGAAACTCTTCTAGCAAAAGCTTACTGAAAAACCATACAGAAAAGATATAATTTAATCCAGTGCATCTACCTACCTATCTCTCTCTCTCTCTCTCTCTCTCTCTCTCTCTCTCTATCTATCTATCTATCTATCTATCTATAACCACATCTATCTATCTGTAACATTGTGGTTTTTGTTATAAACACAGAATAAAACAAAGATTTCTTAGAATCAAATGAAAACAAAAAGTATACAAAACAATAAGTTTCCTGGAAAATGAGTCATCTGGCATCATTTCAGAAGTCCAATCCTTCCCGTCGCATTCTCCACGTTTACTTGCCAAATTTGGGCATAATGTCCACTCTCAGCCCTCCTTGGGTCAAGCTATGACCTCATAGCCCTCCACCCAAACAAAGTGGTAGCAAAAGTGATGCAGAACTGTATGTCAGTGGATTGGAATTTTAAAGGGACTGCACAGTACTGGTTGAGGTGGGGATTCATGTTTTGAACATTGCTAAGTGAGATAATGAGAAATCTCTTATAAAATATGAAAGAGCATGTAATTTTAAGAAGGATTCAATGTTTATTTGATGAATATTGGTTTTCAAAAGGCTGAGAATAGTGAGATATCCAAAAAAGAAATAATAATAAAAGGCGACAGGCCACACCTTTTATTAGGATCTCTTTGTTTCACCTTGTTTTTGGATATCTCAGCCATTTCAAAACCGATTTTCACCAAATAGACTTTTAATACCCCTTAGAATTGCATGCTCTTTGACATCTCATAGAGTGGTTTCTGAATATCTCGCAAAATGTTAAAAGCTAAATCCTCACCTCAACCATGGACCTATGGTCCATGCCTCAACCAGAACTGTATGTTTGGAAGGGTCATAAACCCAATGAATAGAGAAGTTTTCCTCTCCTCACTTCATATTGACATCTTTGACAACGGGAAGCACCAAGATATTGTGAAAGCACAGAAAGTCATGTGGAAGTCAATTATCTTTGTCTCCGGCTAGAGGTTCGGTTTGGTATGAGACCATTCCAATCAATGATCAGAACCTGCAAATAGAGAGAATCTCGTAACCAACACTGCGAGTCCTAGCTACATTTGTTGCATGTTACTATAAATATATATCTATCTATCTATCTATCTATCTATCTATCTATCTATCTATCTATCTATCTACTTACCTACCTACCTATCTACCTACCTACCAGGGTATTCAGACGCAAAAAATTTATACTAGAACGGTATAGCTATACCTATACCAAAACGGTATAGCTATGCGATGAAGTTATACGTCTGAAAGCTGACTAACGAAACAAAGTATAACAAAAAGATGTATAGCGAAATGACGGTCAGAGCATCGTTTTGAACTAGAACTCGATAACAAATCAGCATTCTGTGTGCGTCTGAATGTATGGCGACCATAGAACGGTATAACTGGGTGGGACTTAATGGGAGCGCGCACAAAAGGTGACCCCACAGCTGTCACTCATGACTATAACAGAATGCGCAGTGGGAAACTGCACATAATACGACGTGTCCTAGAACGGTCGAAATTAGTGTCTGAATGGTCTGTCGGCTATACGATGATTCTTTATACGTCGTTTCATTATCGAGTTTTGGTACAAAATGGCATGCAGCTGAATAGGGGGTATGCTACAGCCTTGATCTATATCTATCTTATCTATCTATTTAATCATATGAATTTACAAGTATCTACTGTAAACATCCATATTTTTGCACAATTAAAGTTCTGTGCATAGCAGCTCTAAAACATATTTGTGGGTTCTTGAATTTGCGCTGCATGGTTGTCAACCCATTTAAAATGTGCAGAGAAAATTGTGAAAGTTATTTTTGCGGATTTTAGAATTCGCGCTAGCCAAAAATAGTGTGATAAGTGTGAAATTAATGCATCACAAAAATGTGTGCATTTAAGTATCTACGTGTATTTACCTATGTATGATCTATCTACGTGGGTGTATCTATCTATCTATCTTATCTATCTACCAATCTACACACTTTGTACAGAGAGAGGGGAAGAGAGAATATTTTTTCATCATTTGTATTGATAATGAAATTCATAAAATATTGCCAATATGACTCATTTTTTAAAGAGAGATCATAATTGGATAAGATAATTTGAGTAGCACATTGCATTTACATGATACTAGCTCTGAGTACAGGATTCAGGGGGTAATGGGTCCCTAAATCACTCCATACAGATGGTTGAAGATCTATGGGCAGTTTGTTTGTAATTTAATTCATTTTGTTAGAAATATCACTGAAGTATTGTGAGGAAAAGCCATCTTTTTTTGCTGTTCAAAGGATTGAGTGGGACAGAGTAATTCCAAAGGGTAGGGTAGGTGCTGATGATAAACTCAAGCTGCGTTTATCAAACTCGAGAGAGAGAATGACGTTTCAAAACATGTTTCACATGGCGTTTACGAATGTGGTTTGAAATGCCACACTAGGGGTGCTACATTAATTTATAACTGCCAGGTTTAATGGGTTGTCACTGCGCAGCTGATTTGTGCAGTTCGACCCGGGAAGAAAGATTCTGCCAACTGTGTACCACCAAACATGCCTTCATCATTAATCCATAAACAATGGGTAAGAAAACACAAATGGCGCACACTTTTACTCCACAACCGGAAATAGCTGGAAGTTGACCTGGGCAGCTTGGGGATATCCAAGATGCATTCCGCAATGGGGTTCCAAAATGGCATTGCGTTAAGCTACTTGTAGAAAGGCGATCATGGTCTCAAAAGCGTTTCAAATCGCCATTTGAATAGCATTCAAATTGATGTTTCTTGACACGTTTTAAAACACGGTTGCATTCATCTATGGCCAGAAAATTTCTCAAACCCAGTTTGTTAATAGGATCATGATTCTGCCTCAGAAAATTTTTAGAAAAATGCACCCTCAGAGCAGGGAGGTGGGATTCCCACTTCCTGCTGTGAGTGAGCTATTTTCTATAAGCTTGAAACTGCAGGAAATGGGGAATTTTATCAACTACCATAAAAATTACAAAAAATCATGCCCTGCATTGTATACATCTGAATGAGAAACATGTGCATGCATTACTTGTCAATTGGATTTAAAACATGCTCCTTACTATTATTGAATCCACTTCTCTCATGCTTGCCAGTTATTATTATTATTATTATTTTTTGGGGGGGATCTACATCTTTAGGTTGTTTTAATGCATGTAAGGTGAGTGCATTTACATGAAAATGATATATACACAGCAAACAATCTTGAGTGGTGATAAATTTTCTGGATTTTGAAATCATAGAGATGGATGAGCCCCTACACAGTATAGTTTCCTTTCTTCTGTGACATTTTGTATTATCACAGAATTTTATTTAAATAAATTTGTGTCTGTAGATCATGGAATTACAATTTTGCAGCTTCACGTAATACATGTAGTATCACTTCTGCCTTCAAGATAACACTCAGATATACCATAACACTCCCAAATGGTTGGTACATAACACAGCTGTTCCTATTTTCATACACGGTATGTTATGGAATGGCCTACACTGTACCACTGTCAAAAATGATTATTCATTGTTGTACAGGGGCTGGTCACAAATACCCTTGACAAACTGTTTTCACATACCCAAACAATGGCCTATTTGTAGCAATCATCAATCCAATGGCGTTTATTACATAGGCACAAAAGATGATGTTAGCATTGAGTGATTGCCTTCCACTAATCAGTTTCAGCCAGCCTCATTCATATAGCAACCCCCCCCCCTCTCCGAATTTATGAAAATCCTGCAATTGGGTACATTATTACATGTACCTTGTCATTCTGGAAAATGAAATAGCCGGAATAAATTTTCCAATAGCCGCATTATCATAAAGTCCCAGTTATTGGTTAAAGTAAATTCTCTTTGCCACCATTCACACACACTGCGCAGGACAAATTACCGGGTATCACAAGTTTAGAATAAAAATTAACAGTGACCAGACTATGACCCCGGTCAGCCAAGTATGCACACCTAACTCTGGCAAGCTGCAATATGGATTATAAAGTATCCCTGTGCCATTCACACGTACTGCGGAGAGCAATTTTTTTGTAATATTTTTTTTATTTTTTTTATTTTTTTTAAATCAACCAAGGATTGATTTTTTTGCATTGTAACGCTGAATGCGATAATTAAAAATTTTGTGTGTGTGAATGTGTGTCCACACACGTGTTAAATGTTTGTGCATCACACTGCAATAACCAATTTTCAAAAGCCTTTTACTTAAATTTTGGGTGGCTTTAAAAGTGGCTAGTATCACAGCTGGGGTATACAAGATGTAGCTTTACATTACACTTCAAGAGATCTGTATCCGTATCACACACACACACACAAAAATCAAGCCCACATGAAAGCAATAACTGACAGAAGAAAATCAAAGTTCTAATTTTCAAGACGGATATAAAGTTTGTCTGGGGAATATTTGCAGATATTTGTTGGAAATACTGTACAAGCTACAGACAAAATTCAAGTATGTCCTGATCAGGATTCGCTTACTAACGGATAAGTGTGTACACCACTGGAGATCTGGAGCTGATGATACATCACTGAAGGTTTCTCATGTCGTCTTTTCTCATCAACATTTTGGAGCACACATTGACTGCTGGATATTTGTAATACTGGTGATTTTGTAAAAAAGTGTGCAAACTATCATCAAGTAATCAGGAGATCAAAAAAAAAAAAATTGCAGGTTATGCAAATTCCTAGAATACAATCCATGTCAGAAGGGTGAGTGTATCTAGTTCATATCACTGAATTCTCCTTATCGCATACAAATGTCCGACCGCTAGCAACGAAAAACATTTCGTTGATGGTGGTTGGGTCTGTATGCTAGTCGTAGCCTATGCCCAAATGAATGGGGTGATCGTATGCATCCGGTGTTAGCTTGTGTACCGATAATTCCAGTACTACTACTATTACTAAAACATTGTAACTTTAAAACAATAGATTATGCATTTTCAGAGTTTATAACTTCATATTTCTTTTGCCATCATGTAACAACTGCTGAAATAATTGCACAAAAACTAAAGGTAGCTTCAAGATAGAGATAGTGCTCTGTTTTTTGTGTTTGATCAAATAGAGCTCGCGCAGTGCACCAGCACATCATTGTTGACACATTGTTACGAAAACTAAATACATTGTGGCGCCACCGCTGTTTGAGTTTTTACAGTAAGGCCTATATGCGAGAGGGAGAATTTAGATGATAGATGTTCAAGATGTCCAGGCAGGAGAAAGAGGAAAAGATGTGATGAGATAGAGTCAGAGTGAAATGGAAGATAAAACTGGTATGTACCAATGAGGAGCAACAGGAGAAGGGGGGAATTGAGATGGAATGGAAAAAAGATACCATACACTACCAGTCAGACGTCGTTATCTCAATGGAAGCCAAGAAAACACACCAAGAGATTTTCTTCTCTCTTTTTCTCTCTCTCAAGAAGTAACACCCCCTCACCGAGCCTCCTGAAGATATGACACAATCTGGCTGGGGGAGAGAAATGACCATTTATGGTGGTCACCATGGCCTATGGTGGACCTACACGGAAGTGGACATTCACGCCAAGGAGTGGACAAAGTATTTCTGATGTCCATCCAATGAAAACATGGATGAGAGAGGAAAACAGCTTCAGTCCGGTCTATGGGGTCAAAACTCAGCAAGAGTCTGACAATGTTTCCTATTAATTGATGAACAACATTATCATCTACTGCTAATCTACCATGGAGATGTGATGTGTAGTTGTTGATGCTAATTACAATGTTCTTGAACAATGCACTTTGTCTTTACTGCTTGTGAGTGTACTAGGACAAAGGACTATCATCTTGATAACCACATGCACATTCATGGCGAAAATTGCTGGTTTTTCATCTCATATTAAAGATTCCCAGGGATGTGACACACATAAATGATGCACATTGAACTCAAATAATTGATAAAAACGATAAATTCTATGCTGCCAAGGCATGCAATATTCCCGTTCTTTCTCTTTTCTCTAGATCTATGATAAGTCTAGATCTCAACGGTGATATCATACAAATAAAATATACACATTCACATATCAAAGGTTAAGTACAACATTGTACCATGTTTTATAGCCCTTGCTTTTTAGCAAACTTGACAAATTCTGTTCATAATTCATTGTTACATTAGTACACTCAAAGTCACACGATGTGCTAGTCTGCACAATATATACAGTATTGCAACTGCAAGAATTGATTACCACGCCCCAAAATATGCATGTTATTTCATTACAAAATTCTTGATGTAATGACACGGTCCATTGTCCTAGTTAATCAATTAACCCAAAAAACTCAGAGCTATGAAGGACAGCACAACTTCAATAATGAACAAGTGAGAGAACATCTCCATATACCACTTATATGGAAAAAAAAATGCCACATATACACACTGCAAATGACAACAAACACACACACACACACATAGATAAACAAGTTATTCATATTTATATCCTCCTACTTCAATGAAACATAACTTTGATAATAAAGATTTAAAAAATAACACACATAATAGAGTAGTTTCTGAAAAGATTGAACTGAAACATAAAGATGACATACTGTATCTTCAGCATTCCCATATAACCATAGTGTTGTGACGGCACGGTGAACCACATGAGTAAACTCTGAGCATTGCTACAGTCAATGGTACAGTGTGGGAGAGGCTGGTACTACCTCTCAATTTATGTTTCTCAATAACCAGCAGGAATCTTTTATCTTTATCTTTTATGTCTGCAAAGGAGAGACATAAAATGAAAGTATGAAGGAAAGTGACAATTGTATGATAACTCTCTACACTGAGTGAGTGTGATTGAGATATTGTATTACAAGAAGGACACCAATGAAATGTATCATTCACTGCACAAATAAGTGCAGAGATGGGTCCCACATCAGGATTTCCACACCTTATCAAATCCCTATCATTTCCTTCGATCCGGAGCTAAATGCACTCTCCGTCCCGCCTCCATTTGCATGCAGCAGCGCAAATTTGCACACCTCTTCCCCATCTCTCAAATTTGTACACACTTGAGTGAGAATTGTGGAAATGATCAGCGTGGCTCTGCAATTTCTTTCCTTTTTTTTCTATTAAAAATAATCCATAAGAAATCCTGTCAGTAAGACTAGGTGTACTTTGGGATAAGAGGAGATGCTCCCTACTCATACTCAATTAAACATGGCCATAAAATCCCCTTGCATCTACACTACTCCGCTGCCTGCCAGCTAGAGCCAGCAGTCAGTGTGTTTATGCAGCGTCGGATAGCTCCATTTTCATCACCCCGTGGGCCCTGCCGCATAAACCAGATAAAAATAACTCGAAATAGAAATGATGCGAAAGTTGTCCATTCTCATTATGAATGGGCATCCGAGTAACCTTGGCGATACAAACGACGGTAATTTGTTTTTTCGCTCGATATGGGGTGTTTTCATAGAATAAATTGCATTTGTAATATCCGCGATATTATAACACTGTGGCACATGCGGCTCCATCGTAATTCTAGTGAGTGATGCCTGGACTGTATTGTACTCTACACACATACATCCTGCATCAGAATGTATGCTTTGAAAGACAGATATTTCACGCCTTTCTCTTGAAAGATTGTCAAATATATTTTGTGAACAACACACACACACAAAATGTGACAAACAACAAGCTTTACAGCGTGAAAAGTCTACCTGCAATTTTCAATGTGCTTTGCAAATATGAAAGCATTTTTTTTCTTTCTCTTTCTTCCCATACATTCAAGCAGTTTGCACCTAAACATGGCATAAGTTGATTAAATGCAGATCCTATTAGTTTGAAGGTAAAACTGAAGCCTGTTCGAGACTGATGAACGTTCTACTGTATGCTGTACTTGTCATTGTCTCAAAAGATATATCGCAGGGAATAATTTTCCTGGTATCGCATTAGCAATTTGCCATGCATTTTGGTATGACTGCTATACAAAATGTAATTTGCATAGCAGTTTCATTACATAGACTTGTATACCATTTTGTTGAAAATGTACATCCATCGACAAAAACTGCTATTCAATTTCGAGAAGGAAAATTATTCCATGTTGACTCGTATTGTGCTACTATCATAGTTCATCTAAATTCTTGCCATAGACTGTATAAGACTTGAATGCATACAATGAAACTGAAAAAAAAAAAGGAAGCACAGTATCCCAATTTTAAGTTTGCAGAAGTGATAGTAGAAGAGGATTTGTGTTATTCTAAAAGTGTGATTTTTTTTTTTCACTTGGTAAATTTCAGTGAACTACAACTGTATATCTGTGAATGATTCTGTGACTGAGGATATGTTTGTGTATATTTCACTATCTTTCTGAGTGAAATATATCTACATCCTACATCGAGTGTATGATGTTCACACTAATTCAGTAGAGCAAAAATTCACACAAATTTCAATACAATGAAATAATTCACATAATTGACAGTAGTGGACTGAATGCCTTAAAGGTACTGTTCACTTTTGGGAGCAGTGATTTAAAAAATGTTTGAGTTATCACATTTGATGCATGTGTTGGTCAGTTGTACCACAAAACACCCTACCATATATCACACTTTGCAATTAAGCCTAAAATATAAGGAGATATCACTATTTTCTCACTAAACCATAACTGAAGATGGTTTAGTCTAGAAACAATTTTATCATAACTATTGTTCACATTTTGTCTATTTTACAATACTTATTAAACACCTATTATATTGAGTAACATTTTTACACTGGTCGTTTCTATCCGTAACTCTTATTTCAGAACTATTTTGAAGCACTAAAGCTGAGTTTTTGTTTCATCTGCAAATGGTAAAAGAATGCCTCTAATATGAGAGAAGCAGTTCAAATGACTGTATACTAAGCCCTCTTTTGTTCAAGATAGCAAAGGTAGGTGTTCACAAATTAAAGTCACTACCTTTAAGACAAAGTCAAATTTGTCTGGTTATTATATCATATCAACAAAATAGATGTTGCAATCTATCATGGGGATGACATTTAGCAGTGTAGTCAAAGCTATTTCCTGCTCACTTGGAGACCTTGTTTGATACCTTGACAGTCAGGGCCATCATATAACACACATCACTTTGCATCACCTGAGTGTGAAGATCATGTGTATTGCCTTCCAGAATGCATTCAAAATCCATGCCTTCAGAGGTTGTCCCTGATAGTGCCTACCTAGCAAAGTGTACCCAAGTTTCCCCCACGGCTCACACGGTCTAGGAACACGAATCTTGCAAGATTAATTTCTAGGAAATTCAAGGAAATGACACAGAAGGAGGGGCAGGTGGCAACATCACCAGACATTTTCGTCAGAAACACTCATAAATTGGAATAATATCCATCAATAAACAATTTCCTACTAGACGTAATGTATGCTTTCTGTTTGTAATAGAACTCATATGATAATATCATGCCACCACAGCGTAAGCAAAAGAGCACAACTTCAAACTGCATAAACAATCTGCTTCTCTGAAAATTTGACAGAAAATAGAAGGCATGGTACATACATTTGTAATGTACACAAAGCAGTCGATTCAAATACTGTACATGTACTCAACTTAAATCTAAAGACAATATTATTGCATAATACATGTAGTTTGAAACATTAGGCCTAAATCTAGTGCATGACTGCCAAAGTTATAGAGTGAACAGAGAACTACTTGATCAGGTATAGAGAGGGGACTACTCAAAGTAAGACAGGACACATATATAACTCACAATAACAATAATAAAAATGACCTTCTTTGTGAGAGTATCTGACCACAAGATTTACAGTCAAAATCCTTCAACTGTCTGATACTCACTAAACTTCTATCCCAAAGGAGTTCATCTATTAGAGAGGTAATATCAACAGAATTCATGAAATGTTACTGGTAGCTACACTGCCCACCTACAGTAATGGACATTTTTTGACAGATTTTGACATCTCTACACAACATCCATTTGGGCAATTCCGCGGTTAGTAACGTTACATTTGAACAAATTTAGATATTCGTTTTTACCACTAAATTACCATTTATTCATTTCAAGTCAAAATTATGTCAAAAACATGTTCATCCTTCCCAGGTTTATGATACAGAAAAGAATGAACACAATCCAAGAAATATTAGAATTGCTATAGCAACTTAAAGGGCTGGTTAGTAACGTTACGAAAAAAGGACATGACAAAAAAATCAATGTCTTGTAACAAAAAGTGTGCAAAAATTCAAGTTACTTCAAACAAAGTGTTGCATTAATTTCAATCATTGCATCATGACAAATGTTCATGCAAATTTTTTTAGCAGTTCGACCAATAATTTTTTAGCTAGACCCCCAAAAGCATGGTTAGTAACGTTACTAACCGTAACGTTACATTTGTCCGGAGTAATTCCGCAGGTCATTTCACCCTTTTGTAATTGACAAAATGTCACATGACTTCTGGAGTATTTAGATGTATTCATCTTTTACCCTTTAGCAAAACTTTGAGGAAAAAATTTCAAAGGAACCCACTGTAATTTGCATTTAAGTGAATTTCAGCGTCCCCAGTCCCACATGTACATTTTAAATGATGGTTTTAGATCTCGCAAAATCAATAAATACGAAAAATAAAATCTACTGAATTTGAAAGACCCTAATGATTGGTGAACATCCATGGCATTAATTGATACCTAGATCAAAGGGTAAGATAAAGAGGCACATTTCTTTTATCCATGTCATGTCCACCTAACTGCGGAATTGCCCATTTGGTTTAAATGTTATCATTAAGTTTTCCCTTTTTTCCTTCCATGTTTTCCGGTTCATTTTTCACCTTGCATTTCCTCAAACAAGTCAAATTTCCTCTTCTTGAGTTGCCTGTTCCAACTACAAATGTACTTAGAAGGTTGTTGGATTTTTTTTTTTCACGTGTTCATATTGCAGTACATGTAGGTAATACATGTACTAGTGTAATAACACGAAGAGATCTGTATGGCAGTTTTTGAACTACAGTCCATGGCTACTCAGGTCTCTTGCTACAATGTACAATATGCAATAATGCAACACATATAAGGTATATTGTATGTATAGACCTTAGATTTACTGTCATTTTTTAAAGTTTTTAGCCTAAGCTGTTAGTTAAAGCAAAAGGCTGTGGTACATGGTAGTCAAGGGTCTTTTGACACGAATCAAAATACTGAAAGCTACCAGGCCAAGAGATTTTTCTGCATGTGCTCAATACCATCCTCCTGTAGCATCCCGTTTTGAGGCAGTGAGGAAGAGGAGGAGGAGGAGAGAGAGAGGATCGGATGCAGGAACTGAAGATTTTAAGCCTCTTCCCAGCCTGAAAACGTAAGCAGAAGATTCTGACGGATGAATGGAAGCGGAGATACCTGAACTGGTTTGTTCAATTCAATTTTCTAATTCTCCTTTGTTACACCAATAGGCATCCTGTATCGTGGTAGGGTTTCGTCACCCCGAGGGGTGTTTATGCCAGTGCTCGACCCCCCCACACCAGGCAGGACGGATACCCAAATGGGCGCAACGCACGAAAATGGGGCGATGGAAACGAAGAAGTGTTTTCACAACGGACATCGGATGACAACCGCTCCCTCGAGGGTCTGTATCACTTTCTGTTAGTTAACATATTGCTGAATTTTATGACCGATTTCATTACCTCTTGAGATGAGCTCTGATCATTTTAATTTAAATTTTCTGGTCCCTCTCCCTCTTGATGTTCTACCCTTATTTCTAGAATTTCTCTACTCCCCCCCCCCCCCCTCACCACCACCATCACTGCCATCCCTCATAAATACAAGCTTATCGACTACACATTTGAACAACCTGTACACTAGCTTGTATCATAACCTAGTGATACTCCTTGCGGGGGGCTAGTGAAATACAGCACTTATTTGGAGAGAGGAATTAGAATTTATCATTTTGCCCGCTGTGACATTACAAGGCTCAAGAGGTTTTTCCGAAGAACACAGAGAAAGTTGGCAGCTGGGTAAAAAAAAAAAAAGACAAGAAAAGGAAGAAAGAAAGTAAAGAGAGTTCAAAGTAAATTGCGAGAGGGAGAAAAAAAAATTGCATGGGAGAGTCCAAGTCACGTTTGATAATCCAGTTTTTGATTAGAGAGCTGCAAAATTAATACCATACCACACCTCGATTAGTTTAATATTAATCACAATGCAACATAAAAATGGAACTTGGCGGGGATCAGCCATTCGAGGCGAAGTTCACATCAATTCTGCATGGCTTTGCTTAGCGCATCACAAAACTGAATGTTTTAGCAGATTCTTCCAGCACCCAGCAAATTTGTATCCCCCTAATGACCGAATGGATTCTCTCGTGGATTCTCCTCCGAATCAACTCCTGACATTAAGGGGGCCCAAACCTCTTTCTGCAAGAATGCAATTTATGGGAATAAAAAATGGATGGAAATGCCTACTGGAAAGTAAAAGGAAAAAATTGAGTCAAAATGACATAATTGAGAAAACTGACTCTCGTTCTGCAAGTCATCTATTGTAGCTATGACTTGCACTTTGCGACTTAATTAGTTCTGACGAAGAAATTGCCTAATTGATACCTAAGGACTGTTTGCAGCGGTGTAAAGACAGAATGTACAATCTCAGTAGGCAGAATATTGGCTAAATTGGCCACGCAAGCTATTTTGATGCGAGCCACAAAGTTTCTTGTTTAATACCATACACCTGGTGAAGCTCAAGCATATGGGGGCCAAACCAAATACTCAGGTCAAGCTATATCATACACAAAGCACAATGATACTACAGCTGCAGAATGCTATGACATATTGTCAGTTTAATTACAGAATACATGCACATGTTTGAAGTAGGAAGACGATTAGACAATTTCATATGTGATTACTCTATTTTCCAACTTTTTAAAAAAGAAATATTTGTTTTCATACTCCCAAATCATTCCCACTACAAGACAACCTTGTACCAAAAGTAATCAACAACAAAATGTTTTATATTGAAAGGTATACGAAAAAAAAAGTGAAATTTTCTATGTCTTGAAATTGAGAGCTGTGGCATGAAGAAGAAGAAATAATGGAAAATATAAACATGAATGAATGCATTCTTATTCCACTGGCTATCAGCCCTGTAAACAAGTTATGGAACCTAACGATACCAAACTTTGAAATGTATAAATGCAGTAGAAGTAAAACAGTTTGTGGAGTCATATTTTTATCTTTGTTATTTTTTTCTATTTGAATCAGTTATCACTCAGTATTTGAATGATTTTGAGAAATGCTGATTACAAGTGAGATTTGAGAGCTTGATATTTCACAATTCTGCATCGATACATGGCATGGTTCTGCAACAGAACAAGCTGATATCATTGAGCATGGATACACTGTTAATAGCTCTAGTAGCTCTGCCATTCTCTCACTGGCCTGTGTTCTTTAATTCTCTGAAATAATCATATGCTCAAGTCCCATCTTGAAGAAATATAGCCCCCAAGGCTAGTCATAAATGTGATACAGCAATCCTGATATTGCACACTTTATGATTACTTTCAATGTTTCAACGAACAATGCATTACGCTCAAGATTCATTGTTAAGTTTCGAAACCTTCCATCCAGCACGCTTATGTTAGCCATTTACAAGTGTGTGAAATTACTCAGTGAGAGAATTCATACAAAGAGTCTATTCTTGTTGCTACAAAACTTAATTAATGCCAGAAAACATGTCTGCCCCATATTAATTCTCCACTATCCTTTCACAGCAAGACTCCACGACATGTGAGCGTAAATTGAGAACTTCCCTCTTGTGACCGACGATACGATTACAAATACCATGCCGTAAACGACAACAAATATTTCATGCACTTGACAATGAAGAAGGCATGAAAACTATTTCATGTCATATGAAAGGAAAATGGGGAAAGATTATTCTAAAGTTCAAATGGCACAAACGCCTTTACTTCCCTAAAGAGACAGCGCTATTGCAATCACATGATGCATAAGCTTTACTGAATACTCAAACTGAACAAAAGACACTCAATTTTGGAGCAGACTGAGTCCATTGAAGTACACTAGCCATAGCAACCAAAGCCAAAAACTTTTATTGTCTCTAAACCATTTGTAAAAATGGCCACATCGACCCAAGCAGCCATTCACTAACCCTGTGTCAATAATCCACTTCTCTCTTTTTTCTTCTTTATCCCCTATCTTTTTTTTCTCTCTCCGTACCTTACTCTCCTTTCTTCTTTTCTCTATTTTCCCTAAATCGGTTGCTTCTTTCACTACTTTGCAAGGAAACTGGGATTAAGTGTTGCTATGGGCACTTTGCTGCAAAAGATGACATATCATGTAACAGACTAAAAAAAAAAAAAAAAATCTAAGATCATTGCTCTATATAGGCTGGGGGGGGGGGGAGCATGGATAATGCTCAAAGAAACAGATCCCAGCGAGCGGCTAAAGTTGACCGTCTTGTTTCCCAAGTGATTGCACAAGAGAGGAGAAGCACAAGTCTATTGTCCATCTTCTCTTTTGTTTACACCAAACCCCACAACCTTTTTTCCCCTTTCTTCCAGGAGGAAAAAAAAAAAGAAGATCAATATTTCCATTGCTATGGCAACTACTAAGACTTTGGAACGCTCGGCTAGCGGGGCCTCGCAGACCAAAAGAAAGAAGTGAAAAGAAGAAGACAGTGCTGCGGTCCCAAACAATGGACGTCGAGGTCAAGCAAGCTGGCAGAATGGATTTTAAAACTTTCTCCCATGTTTTATTCTCCTCACTTGGCTAAATCAGTCAAGATGAGCTGTGGGCATTATGTAACACCATTTTCAGCCCCAATTTAGGAGGACAAAAGAATGCAGCCTTTACCCACATCCTTGCTATCTCTTACTGCTGGGGGTGAAATGTTCAGTTCGAACAAAAAAAAAAAAAAGAAAAAAAAAAGAAAAAAGAAAATCAATTCTTGAACTGGGACCTAAGAATTCATTTCTCTTTCTTCCCATGCCATGATAAAATCAATAAGAGCAACATTCAACAAACTCTGCACTCTTGAGAAAATACAGTATGATTCTCTGCAAGGCTCTTGCAAAATCATATGCAAACAGGCATGTAATGACATGTAATCCAAATGTGATGTGATCGCAAATAATGCTCAGCACCGCCTCAATCATTTTGCCAACGTCAGACGACATTATTTGTTGTGTAGCTTAAGGCTGGCGCTTAAAGCTGACACATGTTAGTAAACATGTAGAACACACACAAGTAAAACATGTCCTACCAGAGTCTGAATGGCCTAGCATCACAGCACAATGTGGGCACAACTCCAAAAGGAGATGAAGGGAAACCACAGATTGAAAATATTCCCCTTCACAGGTTCAGATTTCAGTCCATTTTTAACTTGCCTCTTGCCATGTAAAGCTTATCAAGTGTAGTGAAAAACCAGAATTTTTTGCGCTCATGAAACTTTCACAAATTTCGCAATGAGCCGGATTCAGGAAAACACAATGCACATGAAAGTTCTTGTCTGCACGATGCACAGAATGGCTGTGGCAACATTAAGACACAGCTACATTGTTAGTTTGTCAAAGTGATGCGTACGGACGAAACAGACTCCCACTGTCCCAGAGACCCAAGCAGATTCTGGGCTCTTGGTCCACGAAAACAAATTCACAAGAATTCTGAAACAAATGATGCGATTGATAACAAGCAACATCCCATTATTCACAATCCAACTCCCCTCCCCCTCCCCCCCCCCCCAAACACCATCATACATCCAACTTGTCAAAATGTTTCTGCAAGTTCACAGCATCCTCTACTAATCATAATACACGTAGTATCTGATTTCATATCAAATTATATATTTCAAAAAATATGGCGGTGATCCGCAAAGTTCTAGTAGTGGTTGTGAAATCATATCTGTCAGTCTCTCAACTACTTTACTCGAAGTGCCTCTACTAAATATTAACTGTCACAAGAGAGAAGGGGAATAAAAGGGAGTTCCATAAATCTAAGACCATAATGGTCGAAAGCTAAAGATGGTCTCTCAATTTACTGGGAAGCTTGACATATTTGGGGGGGGGGGGGGGGGGGTACCACGATACAAGGTCAGGAACAAAAGTTCACAACGTATTGCAGATTTGTTTTCAATGAAATACCACTCCAGCACTTCCTTTGAATACAATACGTACTTTCAAAAAAATTGTGAAAGTACACTCTACATTTTAAGCAGAATTCCATAGTCTTTGCTACAATTGGTGCTATAGATTGATTAATGACATATGTTTATGCTGCATGTACATTTTGATATAGAAGATTTTCATATTCATCCTTCCTTCTTTTTTAATTCCTGCATTGTTATATCCTCTTTCCTGCTACATACAATGTACAATATGTCCCCCCAAAAAATTACAATCAGATTTTTGCATTGATAATACTCAATATGATTAAACTGTCTAAATGCTACTTCAGGGTCTTAAAATATAACATCTTAGCTCTATTTTGCAGAAAACCCCATTCAATTTGGTTAAGCGGTCACAGAGAAATGTGGATTGTTGTAAAGCATGTCATGAGTCTGATTCTTCCAAATTAACACTTCGATGCTCTTGTGTGTGAATACAATAGACAGAACTTGGAGGGAAGAGATTCCCGACATCCTCTACAAAATTCCTCATTTCTCTTTGACCACTGAAGCAAATCGAATGGGGTTTCCTTTAATATGTTGGCAATGAGTTATAATTTCATTCCCTGAATTTGTATTTAGATTGATTTACTATTTTTAAAGATATCATTGCGGAAGGTCCCGTTGTAATTTTTTGGGGGGGACATACGGCACAGTATACTATTTGTTTGTTGCTACATACAATAATTGACTTTTCCATGTTTCAGCAATTGTGAGAAGATATTCTAACATTATGGCTCTGCTTTATGGCTTACTACGTCTTTTTTTTTCATTATAACCAGCAAATATGTCCATGATCCAGAAGAAAAAAAAAAGTTATTGAGGAACGATGAAATGAAGTCGGCTGAAATAAAGCAAATGAAGTTGGTAGAAATAAAGCCAATGAAAAGATGTTTGAACACATGAGTTCTAATATCAGAAGCTTTTAAATTAAATTTCAGTGTGTCTTGCAGTAATACACAACAAAATGAAGACAGACAGTAACAGTACATAGGTATTAGACAGATGACTGCAAAATGGCTGACGAGGACGAGACTCGTAGCTTTTTATTCTAATCGTCAGACGAGGATGCAAAATGATGTAAGATTTCGATAAGTAGGCAGAGATGCCAACCTTTTAAACAACACTGCAGTATTCTGAGTGGTGAAAAGGAGTATTAGTGGTGGAAAACAGCATGTTTACCTTTCCAGCAATAGACAAGTAGTAGTACTACAATTTGGGTTCCATGAAGCCTGCAGTATTTTTGGCAAAAACCAGTACAAAATACTGAAAAAAAAAGTAACAGTTTGTATCCTCTGCATAGGGTGTCCAGTAGCCAGTTTGGCATGATTACAAGAAATGAAGTACCCCGGTGGGGCGTAGGGGTTCCTGCCCTCAAATACACAGAGACCGGATCTGGATCTACAATACAAGCCAATCTGTAATGCTGTTTTTATCATCTGAGTCACATATACATTTTGGTGCCTAGATGAACTTGGAATTCCATTCCTTATTTCAATCAATTTTCCAGAAATACCTGTTCCCTCCCGTTATGGGTAAGCCATACTCACACAAAATGCTGCTATTTACATCAAGACATAATCCAAGCACACCTTCAATACGTTAACTGATACTTTGTGTCCAATTCTTCAACCATTTCAGCATATGTAAAAATATACGCAAGTGCAATGCTTTTGCCTTCCGCCTCAACCCGCATAGCGTAACATGAACATTAGTATCAAATCTTTAATATCAATTTGCCATGCTTGAATATACAGAATTTCTTGCACTCTAATATTGCACTTGTCTCATATTTGGAGCAATCAGCCCAGCAGAAACTCACAATCTACCCTAACGATATGACGGTGAGGCCTGAAAAAAGATATTTTTGTTGCTGAAACACTTCCCATAATGACTTTTCAATGCCAGCTTACAATCTGTAGGCACAATAAAAGGTGTGATACATACAAGACAAAATGAAAGATACATGTATTAAGATAAAACAGAACAAATTTTCAAGGCTTTGTACATTTAATTCTGAAAATGAGATGTTAGCAAATGCTATAAAGGAGGTTTAGTATGATGAGCACATTGCTGACAAAAAAAAATATCAATCATAAAATTTGATATGAAATGTTGACTGCAATGTGCCTTGCAAAACAGCTAGAGACAGGGTATATCACAGGTGATTATGACTATTGCCACTGAAACGGTAAATGCTTATTGAGAGCAATTAGGACAAATAGTTTGTGTAGTAAGAAATGTCTGCACTCCATAATTTTTGTAATTTGGCAGTGAACAGTTGCCATGGCAACGTACTTTTGCAATACAAGTGTAGGTGTCCAGCACATCAATACCTCACGGAACCAAAATGTGAGCGAATGTTTATTTGAATTACTTTCTCACTGCGCTGTGCTAGGTTTTCTACCCAAGATCTCTGTTGCTCTTTTTGATCCAATATGCTGTTGCCACGGCAATCTGCAATTTCCATCATTCTACAAAAATCTGTCTTGTACAGTTTTGTACATCAACACCTCAAGATCAGCATGTGTGCCAAAGATCATCTGAATTGCTTTTAAAACTAGGGAAGTTGTTTGCTTCACAAGGTTTTCCCAAATTTCTTGTCGTAATATGCAGCTGCCATGGCAATGGCTGTATTTGAAATAAATACAATTGTGTCTAAAAACCACAATGCTCCAAAGTTCATCTGAATTTCTCAATTACCAAGGAAGTCTTTTTTTTTGTCTGCAAGGTTTTACCCTGAACTTTTCCATGATGTACCATTACTGCAATGAAGCACTTTCTGCAACTCTCTTATAAATGTCTTGCACATCACCACCACAAAACCAAACATAATGCCACATTCCATATGAATCACTTCAAAACTTGGGAAATTGTTTGTGCTGCAGACTTCTTTCTGAATGCTTGCCAAAATACGCCATCACCATAGCAACCATTTCTGCCACTCTCTCACTCTCAAAAAAAAAAAGAATAGTCTTGCACATCTACATATAGTTTCCCCATCGAGGCCATTCAACACATCTGCAAATTTTCCTTCAAACCCTTTTCTATCCGAATGTGGAAGCTGTTTATTTCACAGTCTTTTGCTATGGACTGACCATCCATCCATTGAAAAGACTGACAAACTAATCACTCAACAAACCACTATATCCTCTTTTAGCCTTTGGTGGGTTGCATAATTTGAACACAATAGTTTTAATTATGCAAAATACCCAAATCTGTCAGGGGAATTTTTAGCACAAAGTTGTCTTACTGATTTGTGTGATTACTCATCAGCATGCTTTTCTTTTCTAAAGCCTCAGTATCTAAAACACTGAAAATAAATGTGTACAGTAAACATGTAGGTTAAAAAATATTTCATGCTCTGAAATTAAGTAGAAATCTATTTACTTTCAATACAGTTGTAAGTAATCCAGTTTACCACACTAAACTATCTTCATACATAAAGAGGTTATCTGCCACAATCCACTTCACTGTTTCTTAGCATGATGATTATTTGAAATGTGTAGATCTCTTGATAGTTACAGCAAAGTTCTCAAAACCTTTGGACATTGGAGTGGGTGTTGTTGTTGTTGTTGATATGCATAAATATCATCATACAATTGAATAGCTACAAAGTATAAGTCAGCACAGTTGAACAATTTCTAAACCAGTGTCTTTATTAAGATAAAAAGGCAGAATAATGACTTTAAATGGAATGTTGATGGCATGGAAATTCTCTCATTTTAACTGCAACTGTAAACATGCCAAAACATTTCTCTGAATTCCTAGAACTACCTTCAGTAAAAGACCACGGTGAAAACAAATGTGAAACCATGGTAAAATAAATGTGAAACCATGGTAAAATAAATGAGACCCATCTGTTGCCTCACAACAGTTATGATGTATTTTGCTTTGTTTTGCTTCAAGGTGGTTTACAAAACCAAACACAAGTTTTAAAGTGGACCACCTCCAACATAAGGCAGTGCAAATGAATAGAACAAAATGATTAATAATCATCAATCATTCCCAACAGCGCTACATGTACCACCACTTCATATGATTAATCATATCAAACGAAACAATGGCAAATAAATCCATATTTCTGTGCACAATATGACCACAATACTTTGAGGAACAGAAGGAAGAATTATGATAAAATCATGAGAATAAACTTTCACTTTCACATTAGCTTGGCAAACTCTAACGGCAAGTGGGATGTCCTTTGAATAGATTTGTCAATACTTCAAAAGGATCAACTGGTACAATTCACCATTGACAGGATTCATGTTCTTTATAAAATAAAGCCAGGAGAAACACAACCTAGTGACATTTTGTGCATGATCTACTTGGATGTACAGTGCATGTACAAAACTGAATGAAAATGTCTTAATTCCATCACGGTAAAGTTATCATAAAAGAAGCAATCAAGAATCAACAGCATTATGATCATTATCCTTACTGTAACTTATGACATCTTATTGATGAATAAGAATCAAAGAAACTGACTCTTCTGTTATTCATGTGTGTCTACACTTCATCTTGGCGATCAGTAGCAATGTTGGCTTACTCTGGAAACTAGAAAAGCTGGCGAATCAAGTACTAGTAGCTGAGTTGTACGGGACAACAGACTCGCGACATTCGCAACTTCACAATTGCCTAAATCTGCCCCACTGAAACCATTTTATTGTAAGATTACTCAGATTATCTTGCTGAACTAAAGCTCCTCAATGTCATTGGGGAACTTTAAAGTTGAAATTATGCTCAGTTGCAAGCGTTGAGTCTCTTCTTTATTGTGTGTGTGTGTGTGTGTGTGTGTGTGTGTGTGTGTGTGTGTGTGTTACATTGATACATTTCTGGGCAATAATATGGATACACTACAAATCAAACTAGAAATTTATCATTTAAGGTAATTCAAACCTCACCCCCCCCCCCACACTTTTGTATGTGAGTTGGTATGCTGCCGAAAATAACAGAGAGTCAATATTGCTTTACTCAAATGTATTCAATAAATAATAAGTATGGGTACAATATTGCTGCACAGACATAGATGTTACCATGGCAACAAACTTTCAGCTTCTCTTAAAAGATATATCTCGCACAGCTTCAGAAAACAAACACCATGTGTGCCAAACTCATTTCGAATCGCTTACAAACTGGAGAATTTTAATCTGCAAATTTTTTTTCCGAATTGTCAGGCCATACATAATGCACTGTTAAAATGGCAATTCACTTTCTGCTACTCATGAAAATTTGTCCTACACAACCCTTCATCAAGTTCAACAAGTGTAACAAATTTGATTTGACTCTCTTAAAAACTGAAAAAGTTCCATCTGATTTGGGGGGCATCCTGATTTTGGGCAATAATGCACTGCTACTATAGCAACCCACTTCATCCATTCTTTTAAAAAAATGTTTAGCACAACTTTTGGTATCACAGTCACTATTCTAAACCACCTAAAAACTGGGGGAAAATTCCTTCTCCAAGGCGTTTTCCTGATTTGGGGCCTCATAGTGCACTGTTTACAATTCTATTGCAATGCACTTTCCAGAAACTTTCAGGAAATGTGTCTTAAGGATAACTCTGTACACTGAATTTTTCATGTGTACCAATTTTCTTGTGAATAAAGTGAAAACTGGAGAAGTAGACTGAACCTCAAACTCCACACCTGATTTGGGGGCCATAATGTGCTGTTACCATGGCAATGCACTTTCTGCTATGGTTAAAAAAATGTGATTTGTACAACTCTACATTGAGCTCAACATATGTGCCAAATTTCTTTTGAATCACTTCAAAAGTTGAGTAGTTTGATGTACAACAGACCGACCTATTGCCCGACAACATACTGATTCCTAAAATACTACCTTCAAACTTTGTTTGGTAGGGGTATATAAGAAAGAACATAATCACTTACATTTCAAAAAATAAATAATCTAGGGTTTAGACATAATCTTACAATATAATTATGTGGCACTTTTCAAATTTCATGTAGCTTTGCCTTTGAAGTGTCAGTATACACAATATAATGGCCAGCTAAAATGATGCAACTTTCCTTAGATTTTAGCCAACTGAGCATTACAAAAAATACCATTCTTTTCCCTATCTTTCCAGCTACCAAGTTTGTTGTTGATGTTGTATTCTCTCTTCTTCTTCTTTCTTTCTTCTTGGGGGGGGGGGGGAGGGGAGACAACGGTCATGGGATAGGCACTCATAAACTTGTATACCTTATTATAAAGAACAATTTGAGAATAAACCAACTCTATCCCTGTGTTTTCCATGAATCACAGTATGGGGGGGGGGGGGGGGACTGCAATGGGTGTAAAGTGTAGCAGGTACTCTTTAAAGGACAAGTTCACCTTCATTAACATAAGGATTGAGAGAATGCAGCAATATTAGTAGAACACATCAGTGAAAGTTTGAGGAAAATTGGACAATCGATGCAAAAGTTATGAATTTTTAAAACTTTTGTGTTGGAACCGCTGGATGAGGAGACTACTATAAGGCTCGTGATGTCATATGAGTACAACAGTATAAAGAAAATGTAAAGAAAATTCAACATATTTTCACTTTTTTTTTTGCATAATAAAAGAACACTTGACTTGCCTCTTTCTAAAGGCAATGGGAATAATATTACCCATAACATATGTCAGTAACGAGTCAAGGGAATGTGTACTTTTTTCAAAAGATGAAATTTTGTGAAATTCTCTTTATATTTTCCTTATATTGTTGTACGCATGTGACATCATACACTGCAGTAGTCTTCTCATCCAGCGGTGACTGCACAAAAACTTCATAACTTCATAACTTTTGAACGGATTGTCCGATTTTCCTCAAACTTTCAATGTGTTCTACTAATATTGCTACATTCTCTCAATCCTTATGTTAATGAAGGTGAACTTGTCCTTTAAATCTTAAGTACTGTATACAATTGTATACCATCATTCATTTCAAGGGATTTTAATTTTCGCAAATTTCATGAGTTGAGTGCTTATAGTGCATTCAACAACACATCAATAATATTGACTCTGATCCTGACCTGAACGCGATGTAGTGTGCATGCATACATGTACTGGTACTCGGTACTTGTACATGAAAGATGTGCGTGATTACAGTTTATAGTTGCCCTAAAAATCACTGTTAAAGAGTTATGATTGTACATCATTTTAAACAAGGAAAAGAATTATGAGTTTGATGTTTGCCCTACTTTCAGAACAATATCATGCCCTGTGAATGAAGCCCAAATGTGAACCAAGTTTTTATTGCCTGCACAAACACACAAGGACAGTATATGATGCGGACAAATGAAAACTGACTCGCTATGAGTTTGCTGTTAAATATGCTGGTATGCGAGATACCTAACCAGGCTCTGATGAATTGTAAATAGAGCCACTTAATCTATTCCACAGTATTCACAGATGGTTAATAAGGGCAAATGCAAAAAAGAATAAAAAATCAAAATATTGTTTCAATCTAACTGTACAGTGTACATGCATGCAACAATCAGGGGAAAAAAAAGAAGAAAACTCATCCATGTCATCTATGAAAGTGATTACCACAACTAGAAGTCCAAAGTTGTTGAAAATTAATTTTCCTACTTTACCTCATTTTAATTCCTTTAACAGGTTTCATTCTATTTCACTTGTTTCCAATTACTTTGATAATTGTTTGACACAGGGAAATATTTGGAAATTGTGAATAATTGTCTTTTTCAAAATATCTGGATTTGCCAGAACAGAACAGAGAAACAGTTAAAGACAATTGTACAAAAGCATATTGGTATCAAATACAATTTTCATCTAAAATACAAATGGAAAACACACAGACATACACAAATACACACATCCAGTAAGGTTGCAGAAAGCAATGGGACAATTGGAAGTCCATTTTCAAAGCAAATTTCAGAGCAAAAACTTTCCCCATTACGAAACAAATTTATAAACCTGCTGACTTTCTGGCTATGGAGAGGGGATTGTCCTACCCCCCTCCCCCCATCTCTTTCATCTTATTGATCGATATGATAAAGTTTGATACTCAAAGGATACATAACTTTCCAACTTTTTATCTAGAATAATGAATAGTGCAAATTTGAATTTATTATATCAATTTTGTTTTTGTTTTGTTTAAGTATACAGCACATCCCTTCAACTCGGAACCATATACTGTAAAGCAAGTAAGTATTCGCAGCATGAAATATTTGCAAATTGGAGCCGACGGTGGCATGAAAATTTTGCGAACTGCCACTGGCATTCAGTGGCTATAAATAGTGCAAACAAGAAATTTTGCATGTATTTTGATTTCGTGAATCTTGGCTTTCGCAAAATTCATGCAATTTCTGGGTTTACTGTATTCATGTGGAAGATGGATTCTACACAGAAAAATCAAATAGCTAAAGTCAACACCTATTTTGTACAGTTGTAAGTACAGGCAAATAACTGCATCCTGATCATGATAAATGTGGTATTATTTTGGCATCAAGCATGTAATCTCAGAGATGTAAACAAGCTTGTGTTGTCCGCACCTGTTGTCAGTGGAATAAATCCAGGCACCATCTTGCAATATGAATATCTCACGAAAACAAAATGTCTGACCTTTGGGCAAAGTGCATATTTACTTTCATCAAAGCGGACGTGTGAAGCAGCAGCTTACTCTGTATTTTTGAGATAAATTTAGTTCTGAACACTTCATTTTGTGCAATGTGTCAGAGTAGAAGTAAACTAGAATAATGAATAAGATAATATTGATATTCTATCACCCTTTCTAAGAGGAGAAAGTATGAAAATGAGGTGTCAAATGCTCATAAAGTAGTTCCAGCAATGAAAGTAAAATATGAGTGTGTTTATGTCTTGGAAAGTTTCGATGTCCAGTATATCGCCGATTTTCATAAATCTATATTTTGCATCTGGCAAACATGCCACCAAAATAAAAAGGAAAAAAATGAAGACAGAAAGGCAATTAGGATGCATTAATACACTAACATCTTTCCACTAGACTACTGGAGAACTAATAGTGATGACCTTAGCAATGACAAAGGTATAATGATCAGCTCATTGATGACATTGAGATATTATTCACTATACTCACTGCATTCTACGTCAGACTTTGGGCTCTTTTTTC
Organism: Diadema setosum; assembly: GCF_964275005.1. Lineage (NCBI taxonomy): Eukaryota > Metazoa > Echinodermata > Echinoidea > Diadematoida > Diadematidae > Diadema > Diadema setosum. The sequence goes on along the minus strand of NC_092699.1, from coordinate 37,621,142 downwards.
AATCTGATCATGATTTCTTGAATACAAGGGAGGAAATTTGCTTCAAAAGTTTCTCATTTGTTATCGCAAATGAGTTTCCTTGGCAATATCTACAACGTAGCCTAATAAACACAAGAACTTGTGCGAATCCCTACATCCTACACACATCATGTAAAGCACTTTGCTCATTAAAAATTCTTTTATATTATGTATTACAGTTGCCCATATCAACTGCAAATTTTATGAAGCATATCTTCCACATAAAACATTTAGAGTTCATCGCATTTGCCATTTAGTTCCATTGAATTATCTCAAAACCTGTGGGAATAGAGAGCATTTTCAAGTCACATTGCCTCTTGTTGCATGCAGTGTAAGCATCCGAAAAAAGCTTTTAACCAACAAAACTGTTAATTTTAAGGACAAAATCAAAAATAAATTATGTACAGACACTACACTGAATATAGCTCCTTTATTTTTGGCAAACTTTGTGACTTCTGGTGCAAGCTTGTATTTCCCACACATGTGCCCAACAAGGTAAGAAAGGAAAACTGAATTATTGTAGTTAGCACCGTGCTTCTGTCTGGCCACTGACTGGACTTTGAAGCGTTCTCACTCTAGATATCTGAATACAAAGTGACCGACTGGTCATTTCTGGCCATGAAGGGATAGTTTATGAATACCGATGATCCCTATTAAAAACAAACAAACAAACAAACAAACACTGCTTTACACTGTATTAAAACATTGATGCATTAATCATGTAACATCTTCCTTAAAAAAACTCATGTAAAAAGCATTGTGACCTGGGAAATTTTGCAGCTCAATGAAAGTTTGAGTTTGTTTGTCTATTTGTTTGTTTCATTTTCCATCTGACAAGATGGCTGGATAACCAATTGCACTGGCCAATCTTCAATGGGGTCTAGTTAGATGTGAGGCAGACTACTTCACCAGCATATTATACACCCTGCACTTTGCAAGGAATGGATGAAGTTGGATCATTTAAAGGTCCTGTTTACCTTTGGGAACAGTGATTTGAAAAAATGTTCAAAATATCACATTTGATGCATATTATATATGTAGGTCTGTTGTATCAAAAAACATTCTACCATATAAAATTTTCACAATAAAACCTAAAATATAAGAAGATACCGTATCTGCATTTTTCTCATTAAACCATAACTGCAGACGGGTTAGACTGAAAACATTTTTATTATGACTATTGTTCACATTTTGTGTATTTAACAATACTTAACATCGATTATACGAATTCAAATTTTTACTGTGGTTGTTTCTATCCCAAGATCACATTTAAGAACTATTATAAAATACTAATGTTTGGTTTTTGTTTCATCTGCAAATGGTAAGTTATGCCTTTAAGAGCGGGGTTGTAACTCTCTCACACACAGGCCCTCCATTTGATAGGGGCAGTATTTTACCTCTACTAGAGGGGATGGCATGACAACACACAACACTGCTGAGTACGACTCACTTTGGTTTCAAACTGCACCCGAACCAGTGCCTGAACTCCAACCCGAGCCATTTGATTGAAAAACAGATAGACTACTGGCTGAGCCATCTTACAACCCTGTTATTGGAGTGTTATTGGACAAAAGTCAAGAGTGATATAACCACAGGAAGACAGTCAACTATTACACTTTACATAGTATCGGGCAATTCAACATGGCCGCTGTTATCATGAGATTGTGATACTATCCACTTCACAGAACCTCTCAATTCTTTTCTATTTTCACACCACACCAGGTAACAAATTTCTGTTGTTTTTCTTCACCTCAAGTTCTCCAAGTCTAAACTCAAGACAAAATTCAGCACATTTCCAAATTCCATGACAATCACATTCAACAATTTTTTATTTTGCCACTTGGTTTGTACAACTAAGACGAAACAGATGTGATATATGCATGATATCCAAGCTTCTTGGAATGACTCGGATAGAAAGGATCATTAGTGGAATTCACACTGACCTGAATTAACATAATACAATTTTTGAGTTTTCCATCGCAAACGAAATCTCAAGATTTTGCCTGTATGTACATAAAAATCCCAATAGATCGCACAATAAGCATCGCAATACGAATCCCAAGAAATCTTGCAATCATTCCGGAATTATCGCCATAATTTGAAAAATAGTGTAGTAATTCACACAGCACCAAGCATGTGAACACTGGAGCAAAAGATCTTGAGATTTTTAATCCCATCATTCAAAACACACTTGATTAAACAGCGCACAAACACAAGGGCAAGGGTCACCGTATTGGCTGATTTCGCACATGCGCAGTTTGGTTGACAAATTATCACGATCAGCAATTACAGGGATATTTCTGTCCGTCTGAACAGGTGCATAACATCTTGGTATTTTGATTGCGATTGTCATCTTGTTAGTTTGTCTGTGTAAGTGCCACTATTTGGGATGCCTTGGTATCAAATATTTGTGCATTATTGCTTATATTGATGAAAACTGCTACATTGGCCTTTCACTGATACTTCTAGAGTACAATGTAAAATGCAAAAGTTTGAATAACAATGGACATTACTCACAGTAACAAGAGACCCGCGGGTCTAGCGCTCACCTGAGTATCGCAAGTTCACCTTTCACGCTGTCACTAATCTAAATTAGTCACAGCTCTACTCAAATTTGACCAGGCATTCTCAAGTAGAAGATGAAAATGTACAATAAGGGCCCAAATTTTTGAAGATTCCTTAATTTTGGGGGATGGGGCCCCCTGGGGCCCTCTGGGTGGGGCATGGTGCCCATTTTGATAAATTGAGATCCTGACCCCCTAGGGATGCTACCTGCCAAGATTGACGAAAATCCATCATGATGTTTTCAGGAAGAAGATGAAAATGTATAATTCAGGCCCCCATTTGGACCTTCCCAACCTCCCCCCACCCCCCCCCCCCCCAAGAGGGGCACCCCTGGATCTGCTATGAACAAACTTGAAACTACAGTCATTAATGTACTCACTCATAGTATTATCTTAGCTCTATAACTTCTGATTCTAGAGAAGACTTTTAAAGATTCCTTTATTTTGGAGGGTTTGGGCCCCTCTAGGGGCCCCCTGGGTGGGGCATGGTGCCCATTTTAACAAATTGAGATCCTAACCCCCTAGGGATGCTACCTGCCAAGTTTGGTGAAAATGGGTCATGGGGTTCTCAAGAAGAAGATGAAAATGTACAATTTAGGCCCCATTCTCCAGGACCCCTCCCCTGGGTCCCAAGGGGGGCACCCCTGATTCTGCCATGAACAAACTTGAAACTACAGTCATCAATGTACTAACTGACAGTATTAACTTAGCTTTATCACTTCTGGTTCTAGAGAAGAAGATTTTTACAGATTCCTTAATTTTGGGGGTTTGGGCCCCTCTGGGGGCCCCCTGGGTGGGGCATGGTGCCCATTTTAACAAATTGAGTTCCTAACCCCCTAGGGATGCTACCTGCCAAGTTTGATGAAAATCGGTCTTCGGGTTTTCAAGAAGAAGATGAAAATGTAAAAAGTTTACGCACGCCGGACGACGCACGCCGGACGCCGGACGAAGGGCGATCGCAATAGCTCACTTGAGCATCTTTAACTCTAGAACAGCACTGCTCAAAGTTGGAACAGAATCAAATCCTGTTGAATGCAACTTCATGGTTGTCAGTACATATATCATCAACCTGAAGATTACCATTCGCTTTGGGCTCAATTTCATTTCATCTTGAAAAAACAGGTCTGTTTGCTGATACATTGCAGCTCAAGAACAATTTTTATGGAGGTCAAATTTAGTGCTTGAACAGCCAGAACACCACATTCCCATTCTATGTAACAATACTCCTGATAAACAGCCATTTAATCCTCTGCAGCATCCAGTGTGCATGGTTTGATTCAATATCTCACATGTTCATGGATAATGTAACTTGATGACTTCTTCATCTGAGACAAAAGGGGAAAAAAAGTGTACAATGCCAGCTAGATTGGGAAGGCACTCCAGCAATCTAACACTAAGTAGGACATGCCAACATAGTTGTAAATGACAATTCATGAGGAAATTGGTGATCGAATTTCTAGCCACATTTGGCATTATCATCATGTTCAATGTCTTTTCAACGTCCGTATTCTGGACTGACCTTGAGCCGTTGAAAACGCCTAACAATCTTGTCTCAAGTCAAGAGCAGTGCGCTGAATTTTGATTTCTATTTAACCTGAGCTATCACCTCCTTGCCAAAAAAAAAAAAAAAAAATGAAATGAAATGCTGCGAATCAATCTCATTTTCAAAAGATAGTGTCCTGTTTGACTACACTGTAGAAAGTGAGTGAAATTGAATATCTTGTAAGTTTGTTAACTTTAACAGTTTTTTTCTCCTCAAAATCATGATACTGTAGGATGACTCGAAACGTGATACTTGATGGACACTTAACTGGTCAAGTCCGTAAAACTGTTTTTGCACAGCTTTTGTGGAAAAACAAACCCAGTGTGGAGATGAAATGTGAGGTATCATCACGGATCTGGCCATCAAGAAGATCCGAGTTCTTGCTGACCGTTTGCTATTTCAATTTAAAGATACACACACATACACTGAGCGTTGCTTTTTTTTTTTTTTTCTTGTAAGTTTGTTGTTCTTCCCTTTCACTTCACAGTACAGGCACCAGCACTCAAGTACTCTTTACATGGACAAACATATTATTTGTTCAAACAAGTTGAAACTTGAATGTTTATTCAATGCCCCCTCCCGGCAGCACCAATGAACAGACAAGAGCAAGAACCAGGGCCCTTGTTATTTTCATGCCTGCAACTGATGACTCCCCCCCCCCCCCCCTTCTTAATCTCAGTTAATATTTTTCACAGTTCATACCATATCCGCCTAAAAGAAATATGAAACAAGACAGGAAAGACCACAAAAGTCAATAATTCACAGGGCTATTAAAATTTTCCATCATTTAAAGGCGACTGAAAATTTAGTAGTGGTAAGGGTTATGTTTAACAGAGGTCATACACAATGTACACAGGTGTACATTTGTACAGTATTCCTGCACATACAAATTGTACAGGTAGAGTAAATTGTATCAAGAACAATTGCACATTTTTTTGTGTGTGTTTTTTTTTTTCAATCATATGATTTCCTAATCATGTGGGACCATACACTGTATGGAACTCGAAGTACAGATAAAATTAGGTAGTGAAGAATTATGCTCCAGTGAAGCATCAAAATGTACCATCTAACATTATACACACCTGTGTATGGTGTGTGTATATGATGGTAGTATTTATATGCCAAATATTTTGTGGGTTTCTATTTTTGCAAATTTTGCAAGTCGGTTGCTAAGACACACGAAAATATTACTCCTGATACTGACAATGATAAAAATGATATAAATAATAGTACTACTGGAGAGTAATGATTTTGATAATGATAATGCTGATGATGAAAATGATAATAGCGATAAAACTGATTTCATCAATTTCAGAGACTAAAACGCATACTGTGTATACATTAGGGATGTACTGGATGTACAGGGGTTCATAGCATCTTAGAAGCTTTTAATGTTTTGTGAGATATTCAGAAACCACTCTATGAGATGTCAAAGAGCATGTAATTCTAAGGGGTATCAAAAGTTTATTTGATGAAAATCTGTTTTGAAATTCTGAGATATCCAAAAACAAGGTGACACAAAGAGATCCTAATAAAAGGCATGGCCTGTCACCTTTTATCATCGCTTTTTTTGGATATCTCAGCCATTTGAAAACCAATTTTCATGAAATAAACGTTGAATCCTTCTTAAAATTACATGCTCTTTCATATTTCGAGGCTTCTCATTATCTCACTTAGGAATGTTCAAAACATGAATCCCCACCTCAACCAGTATTGTACAGTCCCTTTAATGAGTAGGTACTGGAGTGCTTTCTGGCCATACGCCCTGTATAATTGCTCTGTGATTGCTTAGGGGACGCAAGGCGGTAGGCTTACCTCGCATGCCAGCACGCTAGCATATGAACAACCAAGGAGCAGCCAAATCAAGGAGTGTATACTCGCATGCAAATTCAAAGTTAAAAGACACTGTACGCACTGTAAGAATGTTACTTGAGGGCAAAGTCTGCTTAGACTACAAGTCATGTAATCAAACAGTATTGTATAGTTCGCCCTCTATAGGTAGTGAGAAAAATCTTTGATTCAGACAAACTAAAAGCATGTGAAAACATATCTCCAATCATAAAACTAATCTGTGTCTGGAAAAAAAACAAAAAAAACATCTCACCCCAAAATGTTTAAACATGCCTTTATCTCACCCCAAAATGTTTAAACATGCCTTTATAACATCTTCAGGTGCTCACACTGTTCAAACTTTCTCACTAAAAACCATGTTTCAATGATTTATCAATCCATTGCTCTAATTGTATGGTATATTATATTAGGTATATATTTTAGTTCTCTTTCAAAATATGTTTGTGCTTTTCTTTTGAATCAACGTCTCCTTCAGGATATTTCCTTTTATTTTTCTTCATCTTTACTAGCCACACATATGTGTCTTCAAAGTGGTAAGGCAAATGCACACAGACTGTACGATGTATCATGTACTGTACCTGGCTTGCTTACAAAAAGCTTGAATTTGCTTTCCTTTAATAACATTATAAATCCTGTGAATCTGGTTTACTTTGTAGCTGTCTTTATCATGACATTGACGATTAGGAACTTGATTTCAAATTCTTCAATAGTTTTACATGTTCTGCAAGATATGACAGGATTCTTTGCAGTTTTCTTTACATTTTCTAGGTTGTGACCTAAGGGATACTAAAACAGGAGATCACAAATTCATCTCACAGCAGGAAAACATGTAGAATATAGTACAGTACCTCTAATAACTACATGTACAAGTATGTTATACCACATTACAATTACAAATACACGTATGTTGGACTAAGCACAGATGGGAGGGGCTCCTTATTACAAAGGTTTCAAAATTGATACATTAGAAATTGTATTGTACATGTACCTTGATCCACACGTAACACTTCCTTAAATGAGCAAAATACTGACACAGTAGTCAGTACATAACGTACATTTGAGATTTGCTCATAATCATAATCTCAATGCGAGTTAATGCTACTGATACTTATTCCAAAGTACCGTATATGTTGTTAAGAATGCAATTTTCAATATTACAGTATATTTAGAGTGATGAATACCCAATTAAAGGGAAGATAAACCCCAAGAACAATGTGGATTGAGTGAAAGCAGCAACATTAGTAGAACACATCAGTGAAAGTTTGAAGAAAATCGGACAATCGATGCAAAAGTTATGAATTTTTAAAGTTTTGGTGTTGGAACCGCTGGATGAGGAGACTACTAGAGGTTATGACGTATGAGTGGACTACAATATCAAGAAAATATAAAGAAAATACTACAAAAATCCATTTTTCATGAAAATTACAAATTCCATCAACTTGATATTAACATATGTTAAGGGTAGCAATTATTCCCCCTGCTTTCTGAAAGCGGTTGGTCCACTGCTCTTTCATAATTCTAGAAAAGTGAATTTTTGTTGAATATCCTTTATATTTTCTTTGTATTGTTGTCCACTCATACGTCATATCCTCTAGTAGTCTCCTCATCCAGCGGTTCCAACACCAAAACTTTAAAAATTCATAACTTTTGCATCGATTGTCCGATTTTTCTCAAACTTTCACTGATGTGTTCTACTAATGTTGCTGCTTTCACTCAATCCACATTGCTCTTGGGTTTACCTTCCCTTTAACTATGCTGCATCATATCCATGGTTGTAGTTAATCCCTTGCTCTATGTGCATAATAAAGTATGCCTCCCTACTGTTTACTTTAACATCATAAATTTGCATTTTTATACTGTTGTATATGATAAAACTATGAAATCTATTAAAGGAAGTTTCATCCCCCACCCTCTGTCCTGATACATGCCCTGAATAAAAGCATCACCATGTTGACATATTAACACACAAAATTAACTTAAATGATGAATTAGATGAATGACTGAGAGGTTTTGTCATTTAAATGACAATACTACATGTTATGGAATTCAAGCATGACATTCAAAACTGACACCTGAAACAAAGCAGTCATGGACAAGTGACTGCACACCCATTTTTGCAACTTAAACCTCACACTTCTGGAATTTTTTCTTTTTTTAATCCTTATATTTTTGTGAAAAACAGACTACCTGTATTACAGATGATTTGAAAGAACTGTGAGAGTCTATCACATACCCTGATGGAAAACAATGTAAAAAATTGTAACTTGTATAAAAGGGAAGATAGCAATTACGTGCTATTTTCAGTGAATTGATAAACCCTCATCACCATGCAGTGTCACACCAAAGAAATGATGGCAACACGACATAAACACCTCCATCTTTTTTTTTTTTTTTTTTTTTTTTTTAATGACTGCTACACATTAGTTGCATCACGGCACAAGGGAGGCTGCAGAATGGGGGTTGGGGCTGCAGAACCCCCCCCCCCCCCACACACACACACATGCATAATCTGTGAGTCTTTAAAAAAAAAAAAAAAAAAAAAAAAGAAAGAAAAAAGATGAATTTCCAACCAGGGCTGCACACTAATCCCATTTTTTCTACTGGTCTGACCTGTCTATTGGACAAAAAAAAACAAAAAAAACAAACAAACATTTCTGCAGCTTCTGCATTGTCTAGGTCATGTAGGCCTAACAGTTACTGCTACTGGCACTGCTTGCAAGATAACTTTTGACATTATAATAGGTCACAAGTTAGATATATTCAGAACTTTTTTTTTTCATTAGATAATCTTGCTTAACTTCAAAATTGTTGCTATCGTTGCCCGTTTCTGACTTTAAGACTAGACTTCCGTTTTCAAAAAGCCATTATCCCTCTGGAACGCAGAACAAAATTCCCTTTGAAGATATAATAGTCACATGAGTCATACCACAGATGACGCATATTACATCAATTTGCATTCGAGTGCATCAGCATCAAGGAAACAATAACGCACAAATACACAGGTCATGTCTTTGAGAAAAAAAGCAGAAATTATCTCTACATCTACACGGTAACTTGTCATCAGTCAAACCTAATGAAATTCCTTTTACATAGACGCTACCTGCACTTAATTTGGATCTATGATGTAGGCTAGATTAGACTACCCTAAAAGTTTTTAGATGTACAGTAGGGCCTATGCAGTGCCAATATGCCCTAGTTTGTGGAACTGCAATGTACGTTAAGGCTGTCATTAGTCAAGTACTTGTAGATTTCTAACTGTTAGTGTTACATTAGTTACTTAGACTCAGAGTGTATTCATGCATTGCATTGAAAGTGACAGTTTAAATACCGGTAACTGTTACGTGTTAGAGCTTGAGTCTTCATCATAGCTTTGCCTTTGCCTTGAGCCCTTGGGTCAAAAACTCAATGTCACCGAGACTGATTAAGGGAATGAAGATCACATTCATGTACTTGGCCTCGATAGACAAGAACAATGCAAAACATACTGTGTAGGGTTCCTACATATATTGTAGATCTAGACTTCTTGTGAAATTTGTACTTTATGCGTATTAACTACTCTGTTACATGTAAATTACATGATAAACATAGCTCGGTACTCAGTGGATCAGGCAATTTTCTACATGTACATGAGAAACAATGTACATTTTCATGGTAGCGAAACCTCTCGAGTAGAGTTAGATCGAAGAGATTTTCTGAAGCTGCACCGTCTCTGATGTTAGTGACATTCATTTCTGCAGCTGGCTCGCAAATCCTTAGGCTTTACTACTACAAGATCGACGGTCTAGGCATTAGAAACCCAATCACCTGTTTATACATCATCATATTTTTTAGACAACACAAAAGTTCATAGCTTTGCCTTGGTTTGGGCCTTGGGGTTTGTTATGGGAGTCTAATCGTCTAACGTTAACCTTGGTTTGGTCCTCATGAGGGAAACAGTCGCACTCTGCTCTGCCTTACCGTCTAGAGAAAACAGGTTTCCATTCAGTTTCTTCTTGTTCAATTCAGGGCACCAGTCTGCTCCCCCGGTCTGCTCGTAGGCCTTGGTTCAAAAGATATTAGTAGTGAATATCTGCCGCGTCTCGTTCCGTTTGCTTAGCTTGTTATGTTGTCGAGCTCGAGCTACTGGTGTATGGTACAGAGCCCGATCATGCGATGCTTACAACATGAAACAGAATGTTGCCAATATATGCCGAAGCGTGTTGTGGTAATGTTGTTTTCGCCGGTGAGGCGCGCGGTTTCTCTATTTTCGCACACGGTTTTGGATCCAATGTATCAGTATACGAGGAGTAGTACTGCGCGCTCTCGACGGGAGACTAACCGCGTTGAAAGGAATCGAACACCCTCGTGCGTAATAGCGCTCGCAGAGCTAGGAGAGCGAGAGGGAGCCTCGTAAAAATATACGAGCCAACACTACACTTTTGAAAACTCAATTCAAATTGATAAATATATATAATTTCAAGATCAGCATTTGAATATAAATAAATTTCATCCAAAATTATTATAAAAATAAGTTTAGGTGGAAATAGATTTACATATTGAATATCTTTATTTACCAATAGTCCATCCTCGTGCATACCCAGCTAAATCAAGTTTCCAAGCAACGAACACCCGTAGTCCGTAAAGCCAGCAGTCGGCGGTGATTATATCTCAAGTAAATCTCATCTATACATTCTCTAGCCTTTAAAAGGGCTTTCAAAACCTGCAATAATGTCTGACTATGATGACCAAGAGTATGACGAAGATCAGGAGGGAGTTGATGAACCAGAAATTGACCAGGAAGGAGGAGGTGATGAAGAAGAAGGCAACGAACAAGAGCAGGAGGAAGAAGAGGTAAACGGATTACCAGCGGAGTGGTCCCCTTGCGGGCACGGGGAGGTCATGGCGTTGCAGTAGTTAGAAATCCGAAGACCTCCGCACTTCCGCAAAGTTCGGGATGGAGTAGATTCATCTCTTCTACGGATACATCTCATACTAATAGATTGTTTTTCATCATAGATTGTCGCTTGGTCAATTTGTAGAATAAAAGACTGAATGGAACCGTAAATGCTACAACCACGTGTAAGCTCTAGCCTAGGGACTGTAGGCCTAGATGGTAGAGTAGGCCTACTTACATTTTTATCTAGACAGGTAGAACAGAGTCTACTCTATGTAAAGTAGATTATAAGAATCAACATGATTATTTTATAGTGAAATGAAACATGAAAATCGTTCTTAGTATTACCTCCAGCTCAGCCAAGGGAGGAGGTCTAAATATTTTTTCATTGGTGTTGGTTTGTTTGTTTGTTGGTTGGGTAGTTTGTTTGTCTGTGTGCTAAATAACTTGACCTTGTCCTTGAAAAGTGTATGTATTTGGATGAAACTTTAAAGTTTAAGTTTAACAGGAAAGGTTGAAAATGACACAAGGAACAAATGATTAAATTTTGGTAATGTCTAGTAATCCAGGAATTTTTATGGATTTTATGAAGGATTTTCGATATGTTGGCATGTAGGGTCAATGAACGTCGGACTCAATCGGAGTTCAAGCTGCACATTTTTTTGAGGATTGCATACGTGCACGAAAGTGCATGCTCTAGTTTCTGCTAGGGCGAGGTGCGCCACACAGCTGGAAGTTGATGACATAACAAAAGGCTTCATATCGGGAAATGGGCAATTTTCAGAGATCAGTGATGGAAATGAGCTGCTTGACGGAGATCTGCTCTCTCAGAATAACTTTCTCTAGTTAAAATTAAAATGCACAACATCAATGAAATACACGATCATGATTGGTTGAAAGTTGAGGAGGGACTCACAACCACTTGAAATAATTCAGCATGCCCAAACCTTCCGATAAGGTCATGCGACCTAGTCCTACGACACTTGGGTTTTTGTTAAAATTAAACAAACAGAAAGTCATGTAGTGTGCTTCAGGCTTCAAAGTAACATGACCTCTCCTGTAAGACAATGATATCAAAATGCACTCATCTTTTTTATGACACTGTTGCACAGCTGCTATCATTTTAATGTCACCACTATAGTTCTGAATGTACCACAGTGGCACAGGATCTTTTTCCAAGGGATCAACATTTTGGTGCAAGAATATCACTGTAGACTTTAGGGTTGTGGTTCAAATGTACTTTTTAGGTCAAGTTCACAATTAATGAGGTAAATATAGGGCATGAATGTTTTACACATCATTTCCCATTTATTTATAGTTGCCTTGCCATTAATTGCACAGTTCATGTAGTTTCATTAATTTAATTGAAAGTCTCTCACTGACCTTGTTTCCTTTTCTTTTGATCCACCGACCTCATAACCTACATTTACATAGGATCTCCTACTTTACTCCCTTTTTAATACATTCTTTTATTTTGTGCAGACTTATGTAAATCAAGAGTCTTTGTCCTTGAGAAAGAGACAAAAGTGTAATTACTTTCAGGCAATCAAACAAAAGTACCAATTACAATTAGATTATTGATAAAGGATAAATATTAGAAGTGTTAATAGATGGTTATTTGAATGATGGTTTGAGTACCAGTATAATCCTACAAACACATGAAAGTGCAGCATGATTATGTACCCAAGGTCAATGTTTCTGTGTGTAACATTTCCCATTCTCCATTCACATGTATATTCTTACACATAATATTTCAAAGATAAAGAAGCAAGTTCTTTCATGTACAAAAGACACTTTGTGTTCTGCAGTAATATACAATTTTGTATGTGTCAAGAATATATTTGCCTAGTCAATATAATGGCAGATGAACTGTCCTAGATGTGGTACATTCTGAAGAGCTCATCACACAGTAGATATTAACCTCCACATCATAAGATTTGATGAGCAAGTCATAATTAAGGTCCCAATTTGTATTTGGCTTTCTATATATCTGTCTGTCCATTAATGTACTGTAAAAGTGGCTTCTTTTTTTTTTCTTTTTCTTTTTTTTGCAAGGGTAATTTTTCATGCTCGGCTGGGGAAGATGAATTTGGCATGTTTTTAATTCCGCAGAATCAGGTCATTAATTACTGGACGATATATGGCAAGTAAAAATATTTACATACTTATATTTTTTAGCTAACTTTTGGTTGCAAGAAATGTGCGAAAATTCCACACCAATTTCAACTTCTACAGTATTTACTCATGTTAGAGATACAAAAAAAAAAAAAAAAAATGTGTGGTATATGTGCAGTACATTTTCTATCTTTTTTTTTTTTTAATGCATGACAGAAACTCCCTGAAGTTCCACTGACGGAGGATGTCATAGCTGAGAACCTGTCATTACTCTGTAAAACAGGCAATGGACTGGCTCATGCTTACGTCAGACTGGATGTGAAAGAAAGGTATGGTAGGCCTATATGTATTTTAACATGGCTGCCAACTCTCGTGCAATTTGCCCAAGTCTAACTGTCTCACTCTGATAAATGAATTCTCACACATGCTCTACTTCAAAAATAGAAAGGTTGAAAAAGGTAATGCCACCAAAATCCCTGATGTTTTGCCCATACAATACGCTCAAGCCCAAAGTTTTGAAGTTTTCCTGCAGGCCCACCCGCTATTTATGGAGTACGTGTTGCACCATTTAAAATGTAAAATTGTCGAAGCTCCCTACTGTACAAGGGAGGGGGGGGGGGGAGGGGAAGGGGAGTGTCCCCTTTCCATCCTCCGTTCCCTCACAGTGTCTCACTCCAGACTCTCACTCAAGGTTGGTACATGTAGCCCCGATTTGAGCCCCCTTTGATTTGCTACTGAGATAGTAGTCTACACACATCATGAAATCAATGAATCTATATATGTTTGAAAATGTCACTGTTACAACAGATTTATTGCAAATTGAACCATAATACGGTAGTCTCATGAAATGCTACTCAAATGACAAAGAAGTTGCATAGTTGAAAATGTATCAATGGAATAAACCTTACATGTATTTCCATTAATGTCCTTCAAAAGATTTTACAAGACATATCACATATCCCTGCCAATGCCAAGTTATAGGCAGCCCTGGGAACTTGATTGTGTCTCTGTTACACCATTGGAGTGAACAGCACGTACATTGTGAAACATGATCGATGACAAACACATTTTTCTCTCTCTCTGTCACACACACACATATACACACAAATAACATATCATATATGCAGAAGCATATTTACAGTATGTACAGAAAAGTAATTTGGGAAAAGCATGTGGAAAAGGTAACTTGCCACTCTCGCACTGAAGTGTATATACAGTGAGTAGAAGTTGACGACAATTGATGTGACCGCAAGCAAAATGCCTATGTAGATCCACCGTTTAGTCCCACAAACTATGTCCTACCACTCCATGGCAAATGTTACAACTGCAGTTGTCAGTAAACACTCATCAGGGATTTGATAGAGAATGCATGATCACTACAATGTGAAAACAATATTCCTTCCCTGTGATTATACCTCAAAATTTAGTTATCATTTTCAGACATTAATGATAAACAATGAAAGTGTTTCAGCTGAAATATGGCCGGATGAGGTGGACTATGGTTCCAATTAAACAGTGAAAATAACACATAAAAATGGTTTTATTTTGTACATTGATTTCGTTTATACTTGGGCGGCGCTGCCGCTGAAGCGGTTCCTAGTTTTGGGGTGAGCACTATAGCCTACTGTCTTATTTTCATAATTTTTTATGTGTTGTTTCCTGAGCTTTTATTTCATTTTACTTCGAATTTTCCTTTGCCAACAGAGAAATTACTGACGTCAATATCCTCAGTGGGTACATCCATCTGCGGTATGTTGACCTTTCCCAGAACAGCCTTCGTGACATTTCACCCTTGAACTCCCTGACCCACTTACTGACTATCAACTGTGACAGAAACCTTTTAACATCAGCTAAGCTTGAGGAGCTACCATACTTGCAGGTATTAAACAATCATTTGAATCCCTTAAATAATCTTTTAAAACTTTGCTAGTGAGGTGATTTATTTCCAGTGTCGGTCTTTGTAGAAAGTGCTTTGACAAATTTTTAAAGAGATCCTAGATTATAATCCTGCAAGAAACATTGAAGATAATGTTATTCCTTGTGCACCCATGGCTTTAAATCTTGAAATTGGTCATGCAGTGTAAAGTTAGGTATGAAAGGTACCTCAATAAATGTGCTTAGATATGATTCAAAGATGATAATCCCATTTATTGAACAATTTGTGGGTCTTGACCAGGAATGTAACTTTAAATATGGTGCACATTCATTGTTCACCATTTCAAGTAGATGTTATATTGTATTCATAGCCATACAGTGTGATAGAAATTAGCCAATTTTATGTTGAGAAGATCATATTATTTCAGTTTCTGTTGATATCAACAGATTTGAAATCTGTTTACATAGAAAGGCAAGATATATAAACATACAATATCATATAGCAGGTCACATTGCATAGATGTATGCTCATAACTTATTTAATTGTGTGTTGTTCTTTTCTTTTTTTTTTTTTTTTGCAGATGGCAAGTTTCACAAACAACAGGATTACAACCACAGAAGGAGTAAATCACCCCCTCCTTGAATCATTGAATCTATCTTGTAAGTGTCGTGAAAAAAAAAAAAAAAATCTTATGAGCTCAATGGATGTACAATGTATGTACTAGAACTTCATTGTATGTATTGCATAGTATTAAAATAATACTCATTTGCAACTATAAATGCGTAGATCGTAAGTTGAAACAATCGTAGCTTGAAATGATGACTTTAAGTGGAAAGCATTATATCGCAATTTTTCATTCAGGCCACTCATGGTAAAATCCAGATTCTTGTTCCCATTTTCTGTTTGTGTAAGCTGACTGGAATGTGAGAAGAAGACTGCAAAAGAGACCTACTTAGTTTTGTATAAAGGAGACTGCACATCTCAATGATAGACACAGTAGAGCAACATGTTGTTACACAGTAACCTTTAAATTTTGCACATTGTATGAATGTTTGCTGATGCTTCATGTTCACTCTTAAAGGCATAATTTACCATTTGCAGATGGAACAAAAACCCAGCATTACTGCTTCAAAATAGTTCTAAAATGTGAGATAGGGATAGAAACAACCAATGTAAAAATTTGAACCAGTATCATAGATATACAAAATGGCCCGAATTCACGAAGGTGGTACAAACAAAACCATGGTTTAAACGATGGACAAAAACCATGGAGCGCCAAGTGTCGCACGGAATATTTCGTTACGAAATTGGTCATTTCGTCGATAAAATGACAAGTTTCGTTAACGAAATTATAATTCCGTGGACGAAATGTTCATTTAGTTACGAAATGTTGTCATTTTGTTACAAAATAATAATTTCATTGACGAAATGACTGATTTCGTGACGAAATATTCCATGCGACACTTGGCGCTCCATGGTTTTTGTCCATGGTTTAAACCATGGTTTCATTTGTACCACCTTCGTGAATTCGGGCCAATGTGAACAATAGTTATAATACAAATGTTTCCAGGCTAAACCGTCTGTACAGTTACGGTTTAATGAGAAAAGTAGTGATATCTCCTTATATTTTAGTTTTATTGCGAAAATTTTATATGGTATGATGTTTTGTGGCACAACTGACCTACACATATGTGTCAAAAGTGATATCTTGAACATCTTTATATCACTGCTCCCATGTACATAATGGCCTATTGTTTCCTAATAGGTACAGCAGTATTACTCTCATTTCGACAACTTTCTAAATAATGTAAAATAGCTCACTGCTTGTTTATTTTTGTCTATTATAAGTTATGTTTATTGGAAAGCCTATTAAGACTTAACCAAGAGAATGGTGTGTCACAAAAGTAATTCTGACATAATTTTGTTGACCTTTGACCTCTTTCAAATTATTAATTATATATTCTATATGCAAACAATAAAAATGGTATGAAGCGTAAAACTATAAAAAAAGCGGTTCAGTTGCTAATGGGTTAAGATGTTATTCTAAAGTGTTAATCATGAGTAATCGTGACGTATAGTAATGAATGGAGAAATGTACATATATCCTTGCAAGTCACATTAGTGTTGGGTTTAGTGTTGATATGTTAGGGTAGTCGTGTTGCTAAATTTGCAATTATCACTTGACTCACAAATTTCACAAAAAAATCAGACATTTTGCAAAATACGTGGCATATACAGTGGCATCTCTGTTGTGATTACTTCCTCTTGTCTTACCTACATCATTCCAGGTCACTCTACATTGTAAGCACATAATCCTGCTGTGGTTTTAAGCACAAAAATTATCATGGTACCCACCACTGAGTGTCTGAAAAGCAGTATAGTTATACAATCAAGTCACAAGGCCCGTTCACAAACAACAAAAATCGAAATTTCAATCGCGATCCAAATTTCAATTTTTTTTTTCGACCGTTCATACACAGGGAAAAATCGCACTTCGCAGCAAGGAAAGAACGATCAGTGGCCAAACTGCGCATGCGCGAATCTTGCATGACCGAAGACTGACCCCGCAATCCCAATAGAGTTTCGCACGCGCTACGAACGATGGGATTAAAAATACCGATTTCCGAATCTCGATCGCGCTCACACACACGACGCTTGGCAAAATAATCGCGATTATTCTGAAAAATCGCACTAATAGTGCGAGTTGGATCGCGATAAGGATCGCGGTAATTAGTGAGATTTTTCTGTCCACACTGGAAAAAATTTCGAAATTTTGATCGCGATAAGAAAATCGATTTTTAAATCGCACTTTTTCCCTTGTGTGTGAACGGGCCTATATTCAAGAGCTTATATCTTTGTTTGGTTTTTCTTCACAATTTTCTCTGCACGTTTTGAATGGGTTGACAAATGTGCACCGTGTATTGAGCTGCTCAACGCGAAAAATTAATCACGTGAAAATATCAACATTTACAGTAATGACCCTCTCCCTTTCAGTCAATGAGATCACCATTATCAGTGGTCTGGAGCCGTCCAGGCTGAGCAAACTACACACTCTGGAGTTACGAGGCAACAAGCTGACCAGCACAGAGGGAATTTATTTGCCCAACCTGAAAAACCTCTTTCTGGTAAGTATTTATTTATTATTTTTTTTTAACAGCCTAAAATGATGCTATGTTTTATCTTTCTGTTCTGATATTGAGGAACAATATGATATGGATGTGCCAAGTGCTCAAGAATTATCATTTTGTATACCAATGATACACATAAATTCCAAAGAGCAGAAATTTGTCCGGCATGTAAAAAGTTAACGGAAGATTGCTATTTAAAGTCTGTGGAAAGCCAACTTGTGAATTTCTTAGTAGAAAATTTTTCTCAACCCTTTATGTGCTGAGGCACAAAGTAGTATACACTTGCCAATTTTCATTTCAACAGCATTTTGTAATTCATCCAAACTTGACCTAGCTTGAGATGAGTAAGTTCACTCAGGTGTAGCAAAGTATCTCAGTCTAGCAAGAATTCCATGGAGATACAACATCAATTAATTCAGTGACAATTTTTGTTTTTCAAGACAAAGAAGTACTCTATAGACTGTGTGCAAATTGGCAAACAAGACAAACTAAGGGTTAACAATACACAAGAAACACTGAGAGTGGACCATTAGAGAGTTCATGTAAAACGAACTTCTCATCGACAAAAAAAAAAAAAAGGAAAGCAAAAGATAGAGAATGGTGATAGTGATGAATTATAAATGTCCAACAAACAAATGAAAATGATATCAACTATTTATAGAGCAAGCAGTCCATCTCAATGCTTGTCAGATTTTTGCTGCTCAGCTACATAATAGTCAATTAAAAAATTTCTGAAAATAAATGTTCCATATTTTAGTTTGATTTAATTGTGATGGATCATTTTTTTTTTTTTCAACCTGGCCATGTCATTAAGTCAATTTGTGAAGCGAAAGTCCAGCCAAAGTTATGGGGGATCTTGAGTGCAGTCAAGAAGACTTACATGTACAGTGATGAAATACGTGCACACACCTTTTTCAAGCACACACCGTAATACACACACAAAATATATCAAGAAGATAAAATGTTAATTCCATCAAACATGCTCACTCTCTTGGATAGGCCAACAAACCCTACCACTCTGCCACAGAGAGAGAGAGGGAGGTGTAGAGAAAAAACAACAACAAAACACTCGGTATCGTGAAAGATAAACACAACCTCCGCCACTTGAGGAAATTGTAGAATATTTTATATTGATATTCCTGGTTTCAATTCATATTTTCATAGTTGCAAGAATAACAGCCTTCTGTGATGCATAAGAAGTTAGATCCCACTTCTTGGTGGAGCAACTGGCGACCATTAAATTGCCTTCCTGATAAATTATATTACAATATGTTAGCAAAAGAGTACTGTGTTTTTACTTTGTTACGCCAATTTTTAAGAAATATAAAGCCAATGAACTCTAACAAAGAAACTTAAGTAAAATATGTGTTAGGCAGGGTTGTTCAGAATTACCTTTCTAGCAATATGTTTGTTAATGTGTGTGTGTGTGTGTGTGTGTGTGTGTGTGTGTATGAATATGAATATAATAGGTATGAATATGAACATATTGAATAGTTGGGAAGGGAGTTGAGTAGAGGTTTTTATATAAAATTCCATTTAAATTTGTTTATTGTACTTTTTGACATGGGAATACAGGGTATGTTTTACTTTATTTGTTTTGTACATAATTTATACATTCAGGTGGAATGGAAATAAAAAAAAAAAAGAATGTGTATTCATTACTAGTATTTCTTTTCGGAGATGCTAACTAAATACAAAACAATATGACATTTGATTGCCAAAAGATAGAACAACATATATGAGTCGAATATAAGAATTGCACTGCAAAATGTGTTTTAGAAGTTTAGACAGTAACTGAACTGGCATTTCCAAATATACAGTATAAATATCTCACTTGTATACAATTATCTACAAAGATCATCATATCATTGCACATAACACAATGAGATCGTGGCTTCTTGCACCAATCTTAAAGTAGATATGATAGCTACATGATACCAGATACTGTATGTAATTAGAAAAATTATGAGGAGAGAAGATCATTCGTGGAATTTGGTTGTCATTGCTCACTTTTTGTGAGGTAACATACTTCATGTATTTGCATACTCCCTGTACGTGAGTCATCGTGTGATTGCCGTTTGGGGCAGTTTGTATATCCTTACCGTTTCTCCAAAATGTCATTTGAGTTGGTCAAATTGGTGCTTTCAGAGTTGAAAGTATATCATTTCATGATATACTTAAATGTCATCTCACTCTGTGAGGCTTGGCCATGGCTTCTGTCTTTATTGGCTACTCTCACCAGGGAGAGGGAGGAAAATATCATGATTTTATTATGAGCAGATCGAGGACAGGATTGTTTTGATTTGTGGAGTAACTGTCATGTGCCATTGTCAAGGCTTGCATCCTTTGGATTTCTCCTTTTTTATCCTTGTCTGTTCATTCTTCTTATCGTGATTTTTGTAATGATCAAAGACCTGAGGTGAATTCTCAGGTCTGCGGGATTCCAAGCTCGTTATGCATTCATTGCAAATCATGATGCAATGGATGAAAGGTATGAGCAGCTCATTTTGTGATGGTCTGTCTTTTCTCACAGGCTTGATATCAGTTTCATTTAAATAGAAAAAGACAACATTTTTCCCCAAGGTCAAACTTGCTCATCTGATGAGGGCATGCTCCAGCTAGGCGCGTTCACACACAGGAATTATTGGTTTTTGCAATCCAGTGCAAAAATCAATTTTATTTTATTTGCCACTGTTCACATTTGCTTAACTGAACAAATTATCACAATGTTTTAACAAAAAAAAAAAACAAAAACAAAACACACACACAAAAAAAACAGTGACCAGAATGTGACCCTGGCCATTCTAGTGTGTGGGCCTATACTTGACGAGTTGCATATAATGTGAATTGTTAACATCTCCATGTTGTTCACACACACTGTACATTCTTGCAATGTTTCAAAACTACCAATTAAGTCGGAGTGTAAGTTTTTTGTATTGTGATGCGAATCATAATAATTACACATATTTTTTGTATCCATCACACACATGAAGTGACGCTTTTTTGCATTGAGTTGCAAAACTCAAGTTTCAAAAGCTGTTAATTTTGGGTGTGTGTGAATGCGGCTTTTGTTATTTGCTTTCCAGGACACGTTTGAAAGGCAGTGATAAGATTCTGCTGGGAGTCGATGGATGATAAGGAAGATGGAAAGAATCGAGGGTCGTACATGTATATCATGTCTTCCCCACAAGGCTCATTTTCTATGACCGTTTAAGGCATGGAATTTGCCATGTTGTGCCTCGGTCTATCTGCTCATGATAGCGAGGCAAAAAGATATCTCAGATAAAGCAGCAGGTGTTAACACCCATGGTTCTATGAAATTTGATGACGCATGGTCTTTAAGTAGGCATATGTCAAAACAACCCTTTGCAATGCCAGAAACATTGAATCAAAATACACAGTCCTATTGACTCAACTTAGAATGACCATCCCTGCTGGCAGACAAAACAATAAAAAAAAAAAACACACACACACAAAAAAAAAAACAGCTCTACAGATTTCTGTCTGTACCCTGCAAGTGCAGTGCATATCTAGTAAACATGCAGAATGCAAAGCAAAGCTGATGATAATAATGTGTGAATTAAGTGTCTGCATGATTGTCCCATGCTGTCTTGTAATTTCTTTCTACATCCTCAAGGCACGAATATAACTAGCACTATAACAAGTACACACATATAATTAGCATACTAATGTACATATTCAATGAATCAAACATATACAAACAACTGAACAACAACAAAAAAAAAGCCACAGTCTTGTAACAAGGCTTAAGCCATACATGTAGTCTCCTGGTAAGGCTAGGTTTCATCTTGCATGCGAATTAACCCGTTGAGGATGGGCGATTTTGCTACAACACGCATTTCCCCATAGACATATACTCGGGACTCATCTTCAGTGGGTAAAGAGAAGTCGCAAGTCCTGTGACAATTAAGGAAGTTCAAAGTGGTAAAGAGAAACACAAGGGAATGAATCATTTAGAGGTAATGGTACAATGCCCAAATTAACGTGATAATTACTTATGTTAGTGTTAGCCATTTGTGCGTTGTACAAATGCACAAAATTGCACTTTCATGATGGCTGTCCAAATATTACCTGTCAAGTATAGGCCCTATAACCTACTTTATTTCTTCACAAATCAAAGCATGTAATAAATGGTCCTAGCTTACTACCTGCCCATATTGCATACTTCTAGCAGGACCCATTTTGCATTAGATAGGGTAGTTTAACCCGTTGAGGACGAGTCCCAAATATACTCGGGCAGGGATCTATGGGAAATGTGTGTTGTACCAAAATCAGTCCGTCCTCAACAGGTTATGTAATACCAAGTAGCATGGACTTTTTTTTTTTTATAGCATTCATATTTTACATTGTATGTTCCCTTTGAGGAACAACAAAAGGGATTTCAAATCAAAGAAATCATTGCTACTGTACAGTTGGTGGCTGAAGTTGACCACATTGTAGAAAAAAAAAATGAAAAAGAATAAGACATCCTTGTGTTCTGGTGTGGCATGACTGTTGTGTTGCTTG
The DNA here is from genome assembly GCF_964275005.1 of Diadema setosum. Classification (NCBI taxonomy): domain Eukaryota; kingdom Metazoa; phylum Echinodermata; class Echinoidea; order Diadematoida; family Diadematidae; genus Diadema; species Diadema setosum. Next base: position 37,598,647 of record NC_092699.1, on the reverse strand, counting down.
TAGAGAAGTTTGCACACAAACTGCAGATGCTCAAAATGACTCAAACCATATACAGTGTACTTCGTACCATTATTCCTATATACATGTCTGTCCTTTTGTTGCACAGTAATGAATGAAAATGTATGGTAAATTAGTATCATGTCATGCAAAGAGAACAGAATGACATTAAAACCAAATCTGATTCATGTAACAATGATGACTCCAAGACACTTTAATAGTGAGAACAAGTAAACAGCATTAAAAATAAAAGCATACTTCAGTGATATTTGCTCCATTTCAAAATATCCTCTAGATTGTTGCTTTAGTCCACTGCTTTGGGAAAACATAAACTCTTCTCTCATGGTGTATTTTGTGCATTTTCTGTTAATTGCCATGGAACTCTTCCTGATTACAGCACATAGTTTTAGAATATGAAAAATGTTGTGATGTCCTGGTCTGTATATTGCACTCCCATTATAACGAGCACAGCTATAACAAAACTCTTGGTACAACAAAATAAAAATTCAGGTCCCCAAACGAGGGCGGATCCAGATTTTCATGAAGAGGGGGCACCTTTATAAAATTTAAAGGTGCATGGTCCCGGTGTTTTAGTCAAATGTGTACGCAGACGCACGGCGCAAGTTTCCTGTAGAGACCTACGCTATCGACTTTACTTTGGCGCTTACGCTTTGGCCTACTTTCCCGAGTCCGAAGAAGTCCGATTCACTGTAGTCAGTGGTCTGATCACAGTTCGGCTCATGATTCGGCTGAGGAGGATGACAGCTTAAGCAAACTTAATTCTTTTGTGATGTCATAATAACAAGCACATATGCACGCACCCTGGCATTACTACAGACTGCGCGATGCGCAAAGAAGACAACAAAGGCAACGTTACTTAGCAACACCTACGCACTTTACTCTTGATGACAGCTCAACTTTGGTAATCTTCGTATCAATGCTAACGGTGATCGGCAGTATCATGAACAGCGCCATCTATACTACCGGGACTATGCCCCTTTAAAGGGGGCGCACATGCCCCCCTCCATTTTCTTTTTATTTCTTTTGTTTTGAACAAAAAATAAAGTGGGGGCACGCGTGCCCAGTGCGCCCCCTCCTGGATCCGCCACTGCTAAATTATTATCTATAATCTTTATACTTCATTATCTGGCTATAAAGAAATTTCGATACAATGAAAGAAAACTGCCTATCACAAGGACTCCTTTATAATGGGAATCACCTGTAATTACATTGTAGAATTCAATTATGACTATTCCTGCCTTGATGTTTTCTCTATAAGGCTGGCAACCTCATCTCCAAGCTGGAGGGTCTAGAGAGGCTGGAACACCTGACCACGCTCCATCTCCGTGACAACCAGATCAAGAAGCTGGATGGCTTCTCGGAGAACATGAAGAACTTGCAGTATATCAACATGCGCGGCAACAATGTTGGGGACGTCAAGGAGATGGCGAAGATGAAGTGTCTTCCGAAGCTGAGGGCACTGATATTATCAGGTGAGAGTCACAAAGGGACTTACTACCTTCTGACAAGTCTTACAGGAGATGAAACCACCAAAACATGTGGACTGAGTAAATCCAGCAATATTAGTAGAAGGCATCACTAGTGAAGGTTTAAGGAAAATCAGACAATCTGTTGAAAAGTTATGAATTTTTAAAGTCTCGGTGCATGCCGCCATCTTTGGATGAGAAGACAATATTTTGTGATGTTTATTGTTATAGTCATGAAAATAATATAAAGAAAAATTATAAAGAAAATTCATCTTATTTTCACTTTTCTAGCATAAAAAAGAGCAGTTGACTTTGATACTTCTTTCAGAATGCAGGAGGAATGACATTACCCTTAACCTGTTGAAGACGAGTCCTGAGTATACTGGCCGGGGCAGGTGTCTATGGGAAATGTGTGTTTGTAATAGCGAAATTAGCCCATCCTCAATGTCAGTAAAAGTAGAGGGAATGTGCACTCTTCATACAAACTAATATTTTGTGAGATTCTCTTTGTATCTCTTTTATATCATCTTCCATTATGTGACATCACAGAATGTGTAGTCTTCTGATACAGCTAGGGTGGCACAACTTTTTAACAGATCATCCAATTTTCCTCAAACCTTCACTGACATTGTGTTCTACTAATGATTCTAATTAACTGAATTCACATGTTTGACTTTTTTATTTCCACAAAGAGGCTTGCCTTCTTACAAGTCTTTGGTTCTGATATTATCAAGTGAGATTCACAAAGGAGCTTGCCTCTTAAGTAGGCTTACCAGTTTTATACCTGTCACAAGAGCTGCTTACCTTTTTTTTTTTTTTGGGGGGGGGGGAAGAAGATTTTTTTTTTTTAATTCTTGTTCTGTCTTTCATTGCAAATGCAAATCGAGTGCCTGTAAATTTTGCAAAAAACATGCACGCACACACACACACACACATACACAATCTCTGAAATGTGTGGGTTACTTCATTTTATTTTGTTTTGATTTGTATTTTGACAAGTTAGGTTATATTTGATCATTCATCTTTTTGCCAATATTTAACACTCATTCTGCTTGGTGATGGTGAAATTAACTTGTTTGTTTGTGTGTTTGTCCATTCTCGCCACTTTAGTTCATGCAAGTACAGTAGCCTGACTAGTAACCGCTCACTTTGATACTTTATTGTGAATAGCTTTACCAAATTATCTCCTTTTATTTTTTATTATGTGGAAGATGGGTCTGCTTATAGCGAAAATAGAAGTTTACAGATACATGGGAATCCCGTTATAATGAGATCGTCGGTTCCGGGTGATTTTGCTCATTATATCCGGATTCTCGTTGTATCCGAACGCTTGTGAAATGTACACTTTATATATAAAAGCTCAATTAAAATTGGGTTACCTGCATTTTATCATGACGACGTCATATTGATGAACAGAAAAACAAGAAATGCGACAGGAAAAATGAGAGAGCATTCTCGCGATAATTACAATTATTTTTTTTTCTCGACACATGTTATCAGATATTTCAGATTTGACAAATCATATAATCATATCGTATATGGGGCCTGCCTTTTGTTAGCCTCATTCTGATCAATCTGCACATCTGAGAAGAGAGAGAGATGAAGCAAAATTTATGCAACTAAAGGTAAAGTAATCGCGCTATCAATGCTGCATTTAGCGTAACTCGCGTGGATGAAAGCTGTGAGTAAAATCCGAATTTATCTTTCATTCTGTGACAAATTATTGATATAAACCACGTGTACTATGGTGAAAGTTTACACCACAATTTATACTCTCGTTTTTTATTTCTTCCAGGGAAACAGCTTCCCTGTTGTGATGCATCAGGTTGAATGCGTGCTTTGCGTGAATGTTTTACCTGACGAGATTGATGGGTGAATGCCCGGCGTTTTATATGAAAACAAAAACCACGTACTGGCTAACTGTGGATTGCAAAATCGAGTGAAATAGTACTTGTATTTCGATAAGCTAGGGTTGACTTAATTAAAATTTTAGCTTACGACCCCATCGTATGTTAGTTACGACATTCAATTCACTTTATCTTATCAAAGCTATGTAAATGGGTATCTAACTGAGCGGCTATTTTTTTTTTCTAATTTTTTTTCGTTGTATCTGATCTCGTTAGAACAGGATTCCCATGTATACAAGTTATGAAATAGCCATTATTCATAATGTACTGAACTGAATGATTCATGAGGTCTTTGATGTAGTGATGAATGAAAATATTTAAAACGTAGAATAGATCTAATGCACATAAATTCATGTGCATATGCACTCCGTTGTTTTATTCTAATATTCCTTTTTTTTTCTTTTTCTTTTTTTTTCCTTTTTCCTTTCTGTTTCTTCCATTTTTTTGTTAGATCATTTCAAGTTGTACAAACGTGGCAAACCAGTAACTTTACAAAGAAATCCATTAACTTTATAATGTCAATGTCTCACAACTTTTATGGGGGGGAAGGGGGGAGTGCATAATTACCGACAATCTCGCTCAGCAGGAGGAGGAGGAGGAGGAGGGGGGGGGGGGTGGTTGCCTCGTACCTTTATGCTCACACATTGATATAATCTCTTGTTGATCATTTATCCCAATTTCCATGGAATTGATTATAAGTATATGAAAAAGAACTATACATATTTATATAGTTCACCACACAAGCTTTTAATTCTATATATTGACTGGAAAGTCCCCAAGACATTCTGATGAATCTAGGGAATGCTGAAAAAGAATAAAAACATACCAGTTATGAGCACTTCAAAAAATGTTATAAAAAAGTATGTCTGCAAACATTTTATAAACAGGCAATATAAGGCTGGCGATCTTTTCAAACATGTACCGTTAATTCAAACATGTAATATGATAATGAATCTTACGAATGCAAGAGTATACTTGTGCTTAAAATTTTGGTCATATTAGTAATTTTCATCAAATATGTCTGAAATAAAGGTGCATAAAAACAAACTTCAGTGGTATTATATTGGTATATAAACAGTAAAAATATTATGGGATATAGTCATGACAGCAATATCACTTTTGAGTCCTGTAAATACCGGTATTTCTCGGCCGCTCGCTCATACGTATTATTTGTTTTATAATGTCGACGCACATATTACATGTATGTGAGTTTTCTTTATTGTAAAATAGCTGGAAAAAATGCAGTAAACATGTAACAGAAATATTACTTCTGAGAAAAGAAAAAGTCTACATAATCTACACATAACTCAACACTATTTTGAATATACAGTTATTCAAAATATTATTTTGAAAATTCCATTGAAATACACATATTAACAAGATCATTTTTTTTCACTGGTACGTGAGGTTATCCAAAAGGAAGAAGGGAAAAGAGAAAGACTGCGATAATGTTCCCCTTTCAGCAACTTGTTCAGTTCAGCAGAAAGGACACCGATACATGTATTTTGATATGTCTTCTTCAACCTTATTTTTTAGTTCCCTGCATTCCAAGTGCAACCATGTGTCACAAAAATCACAAGAAACCCATTGATCTTCTACGGCTTCTTCTTTCCTGCATGCTGGACATACATATCCAACATCATCTGATTCAATTCCTTCCTTTTTGTTCCTCTTCTTTTTTCCGTTTCTTCTACGCTATTCTCCTTCGTAGAGTCATCTTCTTTGTTTTCTTCTCTCTTCTTTTACATTTCTTCTTCCAAACTCACTTCTCTCTTTTTTTTTGCATTCAGTTTTTTCCAACTTCATTTCTTCCTTCTGTTTTATTTCTTCTTTATGGTTCATTTCTTCTATCCTCATCACAATCCCATAGATCTCTGTGATCTTTCTTTCTATTTCCTGTACCCAAATTCATCTCTATCTTCTTTCTCAATGTCTTTGTGCCTTCTTCTTTGTTTCCTTTGTTTCTCTCTCTTTCTCTTCCTTTCTTTTCTTCAACTCTCTTTTCTGTTTGGATTTCATATGAGTTATGAAATCATCTTCTGATGTTGCTTCAATAGCTGCAATTTCCTTTTTTGACTTCCTGGAATGTGTATTTCAGGAAACTCGATATATTAATGTTCGAGAGACGGGGAGATTTTTATTTGAAACCTTATTTCATTTTTGGATTAACAAACCTTATGAATAACGAGTTGTAACCGTATATATATATATATATACATACATACATATATATATAATAATAATAATAATAATGATAATAATAATAATGATAATAATAATAATAATAGTGGCTACTTGTATAGCGCACAGGTCCACTTTTCAGTGCTCATGGCGCTTCAAAAATGAAAAAATATCATATATTTACATGCATATACATATTCAAACATTTCAACAAAGAAAAAAATGGTAAACAAAAGCAAATATATAGATACCAAATAAAGAATACAACATATATCAATTAAAACTACAATATTAATCCAATATTAATGACATACAGCAATTACAGTCCTCAGTATGAAAGGAACAGATAAGTTTTAAGTTTGGATTTGAATGACTCTGTAGATGACAGTTCCCTTAACTGAAGAGGTAACTGATTCCACAATTTTGGTCCCATAACGGAAAAAGCACGATCACCATATTTATATATATATATTTATTTATTTATTTATTTATTTATCTATACTAAGAGCAATGTCACAGTAGAGGAAAGCATTAAATGCCAATTGCCTTGATTATAATTCAAAATCTGAATTTTCAGGGGCCTCTCCCTTCATCGGGGATCCAAGAGGATAGTTAGCTGGGGGGGGGGGGGGGGGAGGTGAGCGGTAACTAGTCAAGTGCCATCTCTGTACGAGTTTCGAACTTTTTCTTTTCGCGTACGCAATTCCACGTACATACGTAGACTACTATCGTTCAGTTATTTGCCGACAGTCGTCAGGTCGACAACTAGCGCCTATTCGTATGACTTATCTCAACTTTGCGGGATTTTAACTAAAAAATCAAGGCCTACTCACTAACTTCAGTAGATGAGACCTTTCCGGCCATCGGGAATCTCCAGATGTGGCTAATTGCATTTTAACATCATAAAATAGTCGTGAATACTTTGAATATTGCATTTTGTTTGAGCATCGGATTCTTAACATTGCGCATACGCGTACTGCAGTGCGTGCAGTGCGTGCAGTGCGTATCAAGTGCGTATTATAGAATGTAGGGCAGATATTCTCGGTCATCATCAACTACACTCGTGCGCTAAGGGGTGAGCGGTTACTACTAGTCAGGCTACTGTATGGTATTTGTGGGAATGGACACTTTTTTTGTTCTATCTAAATGTGTTTTAGAATTCCACATTTCTTATCAAATCAGCGGAAGTTTTGATAACGATCAAATTCATTCTTTTCAGGTTTTTCTGCCAGTAGAGTTAAAACTAAGGTCTGGGATTTTGCCAATCTGAATGGGTCCATTTGAGTGTGTAATTTATGCATGCAATGTATGTGTAATATGCCTTTAATAAAGCCAGAAGATTATGTGGAGCAAGCAATATCACATTCACCAGTACTCACACACAAATGCATTAGAACCCTGACGCATCCATCAGAAGCTATAAACCGACTGTAAATCAATCACCTTTCATGTGAGGTACCCAAGAACAAAGAAAAAAAAAATCTTGACCTTGATAAATGAGGCAGTTCTAATAGTGAACTTGACCATGCTATACACAGCCAACAAGGAAACAATTTTCTGTTGTAGACCTTTGTCAATAGATTGTTTTGATATGGTTTCATTTTACGTGTGGTCATGGAAAGAGCAAGGTTTATCAATTTTCAGTCTCTCATTTCCCAGTTCAATACATGGGCAGTAAACAAGACATTTATTTTAGGCTTCAGCCTTAAAGGGACATTCCAGACGATTTTTAGAATATCACATCATGTAGTTTATAAATCGATAGCACCATGTATAGATTTCTGGAATTTATTGTGGTCCTGTATTAAGCATATAAACCAATACTCTGAAAAACCCAACACAAATTACACTGAACATGGATGATAACATAAAGGCTCACATGTTCCAGTTATGTGGCAATGTAATTCCATTACAATACTACTTGCTCAACAATTTCACCTGTCTGGAATTTATGCATACTTTCTTGTTTTGTTCTGCTTCCTTGAGCCTCAAACCGTGTATTCTTATGTGAAGCTGCCATGACCCCGTTTACAGTGCGAGGCTCGGCCGCGGCTTGGCCGCGGCCATACCCAGCCCCGCTTCAATGTAAACGCACAAAAGGCCAAATGCGAGGCCAAAATTGGCCTCGCATTTGGCCTCGCTCTGGAGGTGGTCTCGGCCGCGGCCGAGTCCGGCCTCCATTGCGCGGCCGAGCCTCGCAATTTTGTCCGTTTACACTGCTGGGCTCGGCCGCGCTTTTGATTCAAACCTTTCAATATTTTGTCATAGTGGCGCTCTGCTTGTAAACAAACGCAATCTGGTATTGTCTGGTTTTCAGACCCTTTGCCAAATGAATTCCGTGGTGACGAAGTCGCCGTTCGGGCAAAGGCCTTTGCCGAAGGAAAGAATCCTTTGCAGGACAAAACCACCTTAAACTATACTAGTTTTCGACGTTGAGGGGGTTAATATCCTGAATAGTGAAAGATACAGGCAGAGGGTTTGGAAGCCAGACTAAAATTTGCCGCGCAATTGGCCACGCATTTGGCCCAGTTTGCGTTTACACCAAAAAATGCCGGGCTCGGCCGCGGCTCGGCCGCGGCCGAGACCACCTCTAGAGCGAGGCCAAATGCGAGGCCAATTTTGGCCTCGCATTTGGCCTTTTGCGTGTTTACACTGAAGCACGGCTGGGCACGGCCGCGGCCGAGCCGCGGCCGAGCCTCGCACTGTAAACGGGGTCTAAGTGTAAACTTAGACCCGCACTGTAAACGGAGTCCATGTCATCATTCTTGCTCACTGAAATTTGTTATAAATTTTTGAAACATTCTCATTCCTCATCCCAATCACTATGAGTTCTGTAACTCTGTAGACTCTGTAACCAACTGTAAACCAATTTATGGATGTGCAAATACAAAATTTTGAGAATCATCCAGAGTTCTCCTTTAAGGATTGTTGACAGGGTATACAGGACTGATATTACCTCATTTTAATTGTGCATGGTTATGAAAAATTCAAACAACATTGGTTCACATTTTAGAGGATTGCTGTTAGACAATGTTTGAATACAGCAGAAAACTTACAAATGTTTTAGTTAGTGCATCAAGTTATTTGCAAGAAAAGCTTTGTTAATTTGCGCCAATTACTGCTGTTTTGAGCATTTCCTATCAAAACTATCTGAAAAAGAAAATATTTCATCCCGATATCTTTCTGGTAAAATATATTTTTAACCACCAGTGAAATTCTTTTGCGCACTCTGGTAATTGAAAATTGAAATAGAACTGTTGGTGTTACCATGGAAAATCAGGTAAATGGTGTTTTTTTCTAGAAGCAACCTAACACAAGCTGAAAGCCAACACAAGTTCATCATCTCATTTTGATGTTTAGAAGATGAAATCCGTCATAGAAGGGTCTGGTTTGTTGCCCAGTAGATGTGATGTAATAATAGCATACAGTAAAGGCAGATACAGCAGCACAAGGCTAAACCCCTGATAGATGAGTGGCTGTGGCTACAGAACAGTAGTTTTAGTCATTGCAAGTTACAGCAGTAGTAATATTTTTATTCAAAGGAGTGCACGCAGTCCATAAATGTTTGGCAAGCCAAAGTTCTTTATAATGTCCCAGTAAATTTGACTTTTGTAAGGTGAGTTTAATGCAAGTTTCAAAATGGATTTCACCTCCATATATTAGACTCAATTTAACTGCTGGTATATTCCACAATGTAGTAACACAAATTGGTAAACAGTTTTACCAGATTTGACCCCCTGTTTTATTCATTAATCATTAAACAAAACTCATGACTTCTTTATGTGGGTATTGTGCAACCATTAAAGATACATCGAATGAAAGATAATGAGAAATGATGAAAACTGCAAGATCATTAGATATGTCATAAAAAGTTTATTTCCTCCTGAGGTCATCTTTACAAGGCCATATTTGTTTGTTTGTTTATTTTATTTTATCTTAAAGAATGTATAAATGCAAGCATTTTGTGTAATGGCTCGATTTTAGTGCCGCTTTCAGTTCAATTTTTTTCATGAACTGCTCTATACACAATACCCATATGCGTTACTTTTGTATAAGAATATTTTTAAATTGTTATATATTACAAAAAGAAAGCATGTACATTAATTATTCAAACATGGCTGATTCTGCTAACCTCCTTAGAAACACTTGGTACAGACATATTTGTATTTGGTCAGTGAAGCTGTTAACAATCTGCTCATTGTCACTTGCTCTCAATGGTTATATAGAAGGCAGATAAAGAATTTGATTTGCAAAATGAGTTTAAAACTGCATTCTTGTGAATTTGAGATATTTGTGGTTAGAGAGCACTGCTAAAAGCAGAGAAAATTATAAGAGTTGGATATTTTTCATCATCACTTCAAGAATATTCCTTTTCATGTATCAATTGAAGTATCAGTGGAAAGGTTATTTTGCTCTATCTGATGATAGACTTGTCACTTACACGTTTATGTACATGTACTTTAACCTGCTGAGGACGAGTCTCGAGTATACTCAGGCAAACGTCTATGGGAAATGCGTGTTCTAGCAAAATTAGCCCATCCTCAATGGGTTGTATTATTTAAAAATGGTGCTTTACTTATTTTGCAGTCAAGCTTTTCAGATATTTTGTCCTTTTTGGGATGATTTCCTCATTCTTAGTCCATCAGACAATGTCCCAGATACTCAGCCCATCCATGCCCTGTTTTATGAAAAGTTAAAATTGATTATAATGATTTCAACTGTAAGTCTATGGCAGCCTATGTGGTAAGGAAATTTAAAATCGATTTTATCTATTGATAAAACGGGGCCCTGGTCCTCTTCTGTATTGTGTGTATGCAATCTCTTTTATTCATTCATGTTCATACCTTTGCTGATGACTACCATCCAACAGAAAATCCCTGCTCCGATGAGGATGAGTACAGGATGGAGGTGTTGATCGCCATCCGGAGGTTGGAGCGACTCGACAAGGATGAGTTCTCCGAGGAGGAAAGACAGGAGGCAGAGGAGATCTATGAACAGAGGAGAGCAGAGGAGATAGCAGCAGATGTGAGTGTGATTCCATCTCTTCACTTCTTCTTTTTCTTCTCCTTCCTTTTTCTTCTTCTCTTCGTTCTTCTTTCATCTTGGTCTTGTTCTTTTTTTTTCCTCTCTCTCTCTTCCTGCGTTGTCTTTTTCTTGCCTGCTCCTTCTGCAACTTCTTTTGACTTTTTTCTTCTTTCTCTATCTGTCACTTTGATTAATTTTTTTTTTCATCTTCTCCTTCTTTGTTGTCATTGTATAGTTTTTCTTTGCTATTTTTTTTAATTGAATGATGTTCTGCTGAACTTGATACAAATTTGGAACAAACCCATATATGGCAGCCGCCCAATTCCTGCACCTCACTTGGAAACTTTTATTTACCGAGTATGCTAAATCAGAAACCATGGAACATGATCACAATGCAAGACACTGGTGTGAAATGAATGGTGAAAAAAAAAGACAGTCGCTGCATCTATGTTTTAAAAGCAATGATTATAAAATAATGTCAGTTGGTGTAGTCATGGTGATTGCAAAGTGATAATGATAAATGAAAATTGAATGAATGACATTTGGATTAAGATAATCATGAAATGAATGATTAACTAGTAAGTGTGTTTTTTTTTTTTCAAATATGAAAAACTGATTTAAAACAAGATGAAGAAACTAATGACATGTCACTCCCCTATGATCTTTGTGACAACTTTCTATCCACCATTAATATTCAAACCATCATCACTCATACTTTATGCAAGAGGTGCAGAATTTCAAGTTGTATAGCCATCTCAATTCGTTCTATCCAAACAAATGAACTTATCGGTTGATTCACAAAATATTAATTCTCAGAGATGTGTGACCTCCCAGGTATAACTGCTTGACAAATGAGAGATGAAAACACTGTACTGTGCAAGATGAAATATTCATGTCTTGAAATCCATGCATACTTCAGTGATATTCACACTTTGATAGCAAATGCACCACACACACTTCAAATTATTCATAAGGTTCCCTAGACTTGAACATGTCTTCCTTCCATTTTCAATTTCCTCCACAAGGAGCCCCCCCCCCCCAAAAAAAAAATGAAATAAAAAGAGAAAAAAAAAATCAGTCATGCATTATGTAACAGCAATATTTACTTTATTTGTCGTATCTTTCTCTCTTTGTATACACTAACACTTTTGCACCTTTCAACGGTTATTTGTCATATTCAGTACCTATGTGGCTTCTTTTCTCGTCTCTTTTTTTTATTACTTTTTATATTATTGTTTTTTTGGCTGAAAATTTTTGGAGAGAAAAAGCAGCATCTAAGTTGATGGTGGGATGAGGTATCACCATGTCAGGAACAAAGATCCTTCTCATTCACCTTATGGACGTGAGAGAAAGTAAAAAAGAGAGGAAAAAAATAGAAGTAGCATGGTGATGTTACCTTCAGATTCCTAAAAGGCAGAAGTGAAACACCAGACTCAGAATAGAACGCACTGAACTGTACAGCTCTGTAAAGACCTCATTATAATTGTTATCATTCTAGAAAGATTGTTAAAGTAATGATGATTAACTTCTTAATTATTGCCAATATTGTTGGACATTATTATTATTATTATTATTATCATTATCATCATCATTATCATTATTATTATCATCATCATCATTATCATTATTATTATTATTATTATTATTATTATTATTATCATCATCATAATCATTATTATCATCATTATCATTATTATTATCATTATTATTATTATTATCATCATCATTATCATCATTAGTATCATTATTATCATCATCATCATTTTCATTATCATTATGATCTTTACTTTTCCTCCCACCCCTCCCAACCCCCCCCCCCCCCCTTGCACAATCCAATAATTCTCCTCTCTAGGTACTTGGTTCAGAAATTTACATTTGGAAAGACGGCATAAGATTTGTGAAACTTTCTGTGAAAGCGTGTGGAGTAGACTTCCAATGAGAAAGCAATAAGTCAGGTGTTCACTTAAAATAAATGTCTTTCGTACATGTATGTTTGATTTCACCTTCTTTAGGGCACTGAGGAAGTCATTCACTCAGATGGAGAAGATGCCTAGTGTGATTTACATCTCTCAACTATTTCAACTATGCCAACTATTTGGCACCCTCACCATTCCCTCGACAACCATGCAGGATTCCCAAGAATCCCACCTTTTGACATTCTTGCATGTGCCTTGGACGACATGTGACTTGAGACAGACATTTATGGAGATTCTTGTTTATTTCATTGGCATGCATGTGTGATGTGAATTTACATATTGGATACTTGTCCATCACTCCCTCACTTTTTAAATGAAATGTGCAATGTGCTTGATACCAGTATCGACATGTGTACCTGTGGGCACGGTCCTCTGGAATTGCATATATTCTATCATCGTTTCATTCCATGTTGAAAACATGGAAACATGTCAGCCATTCCACAACTTGTCATCAGTGGTTACTGAGAGAGCAGTGATGGGAATACCCCCATATTTCCCTTCCATCGTCATTACTGTGTGCCACAGCCTAATGTTTCAAAATCACACTTGCGCGATATCATATGAAGTGTGTCACCATACTTCTGGTGTAAAATTCTGTAAATGTACACAGGCAGTGGTGGCTGTGGTGTTCATAGAAAACAGCTGCCAGTGTATGTATATTCTGCTTAGTGTATGTAGATAACAGACGAACGCAAAATACAACATTATGACATTCCGTCCACCTGTCTTGTGCCTGTATCCAGAGAAAATCTGACAGTGCACAGATGTACATGTATTCACATTTAGGACAGAGTCTTTGGATCAAATGAGATATAAAGATTTATTGATAACTTTCATAATGCCAATTTGCAGTCAGCAACAGTATAACATGAAATTCAAGGGAAAATCCTCTTTTGCCGCCTCTCTCGATCTCTGATCAGACTTTTATCTTGAGGAAGCAGTTATTTTCAGGACAGTACTTGCATCAAAATGCAGCTCCAATCTTTAGTGTCCTTGGCCATTAAAAACATCATTGTTCTTTGATTATGTCCTTCATTTCTCTGAATGCTTCAAGTTCTTGTCAGTCTCGTTCAGACAAAAACTTTCAATGTCAGTGGTTAATTTATTCTTAAACCATGACTGGATTGGTGAACATCATTTCCTTATTCATTATCAGACCAAGCTGCCGTAGTTGAATCCTGTTTTATGCATTACCAAATGTTTAATTAAGTTGGGTAGTCGTAATGACCATCAGAAAACATGCCCTCCATCCCCCCCCCCCCAAATAAAAACAAAACAAAACCGAACCTTTTCTTCTTTTTGATGTTTTGTCTAAAGGCATACCATTCTAAATTGGTGCGATGAAATGATGTACACTAACACGACTCAGAGAGGAGTGTTTATCAAGTTTGTTTGCCTATTAAATTAAAGTAATCTTTTCCCAGCTTCTAGTACTGCATCGACTATGTGGAATCTAATTGATATCTGTCAAACATTTACAATGTGAGAAATCATTCCCTTCTCCCTCTCTCTCTCTCTTTGTTTTATTTTTGCACCTCTATCTGTAACTTCTGAAGCCCTCTGAAGAGTTTGGCTGCCCAGTGCTCTCTGAATAATGCTTGGAGCAGAAAGTTTATGAGAGAAGAAATGAGATATCACACTGAGGCCATTTATATGTTTTATCTTGTCATGGCTGGCTGTATGCCATGAGTAGTTGTATGCACTCAAGAAGAGATGTATAAATGATGTTTGTATGAAACTGTACATACTTGTAAGCACTGTAGTGCATATTTCCTTTTGAGTAACATTAAATATATGTTTATATAAATGAATGAAAGACATCTGTTTTGAGTTTTGTTTGTGCATTTGTGTGTGTAAAATTCAGGTTCAAGGACAAGTCCACCATCATATACATAAGGATTGATAGAATGCAACCATATTAGTAGAACACATCAGTGAAAGTTTGAGGAAAATCGGACAATCCATTCAAAATTTATGATTATTTTTAAAGTATCTGTGCAGTCACTGCTGGATGAGAAGACTACTGCAGTGTGTGATGTCACATGCATACAATGATATAAGGAAAATAAAAAGAGAATTTCACAAAACTTTACTTTTTGAGTAAAGTGCACATTTCTTTGACTTGTTACTGATGTATGTTAAGGGTAATATTATTCCCCCTGCCTCCTGAAAGAGAGAAGTTGAGTGTTCTTTTGTTATGCGAGAGAAATGGAAATACAGTATGTTGAATTTTCTTTATTCTTTCTTTATATCGTTGTACACATGTGACGTCACAAGCTATTTATAGTAGTCTTTTCATCCTGCCATAACTGAGCAGAAACTTCAAAAATTCATAACTTTTGAACGGATTGTCCGATTTTCCTCAAACTCTCACTTATGTGTTCTACTAATGTTGCTGCATTCACTCAACCCACATGTCTATGAAGGTGAACTTTTCCTTTAAATGATAAAACAGATAAGCCATAGTAATGTTTGTGGGGACATTTAAAATGTGAAGATGTAGTAGTGATAGGGATCGCCTACTTCTTGGTTTTCATCTCATCAAACATGATCACTAAATATAGCCCACTGTCAATCTTAGGTTCTACATAAACAGTCAGTCAAATTCACAGTAAGTCTTCTCACAACATATTGATGTACGTGTATAATGTGCTCATATGAGACAATCACATTTTCCATACAAGAATACATTGTACCAGAAAATGTTCAATGATTATTCATAAAGTCTGCAATGACTGTTGAAGGGCAATTCCACATTTTGTTCAAGTAGATTTTGATAAATTATGTGAAAAATCATACGGACAGAATTATATTCTTTCAAAACAAATCAACAATTCCTCCATCAAGTAAATTTGTACAAAACAAATTTATACATTGATTTTGAGGATTGTCTTTTGGTGAGAGAAGTTATGAAAAAAAGGAGACAAAAGGAATAGTAGATATATAGATTGATAGATAGAAGAACAGATGGACAGATAGAAAAATGAAAATTCAATTCAATTCAGTTCAATTCAATTCAATCATTTATTGTCTGATTTAGAAATACAGAAAATCTTCCTCCACTGGCAAGGTAACAGAGAATTACACGACAAGAATAACAAACAGATCACATATATAAACAAAATGACCAATGACTCATGAAAAAGATAGGAAGATAAATTGGAAGGTGGATGAATGGATAAAAGATAGATCAAAAGACAAATAATGACTGATCATACGATACATTGAAAGATGCACACACAGAAACAGAAAGCAGAAGCAAATCAGAATAATTATTGCATCTTATGGTAAACATGAATCAGACACAACAAACTAACTCTCAGATGTCTTCCAGCATGTAACAATTAACCCGTTGAGGACGGGCTGATTTTGCTACAAAACGCAATTCTCATAGACACCTGCCCGAGTATACTCGGGACTCGTCCTCAACGGGTTAAGGCTCACAAAATTAGTCCGGATTCTATTCGCCCCTTCCACCAATAGTTTTATATCTTTCTCAACTTCTTATTATAAGCAATATAACAAAATTAGATACATATTGATATTACCTTTAGTGTCTTCCTGAACAAGAAGCATGCAATATCTTCTTCCAAGTGGAGGGAATACAATATGCTTTACGACATCCTGATTGGTTGTATTTTGTTGTTGTTGTTGTTGTTGTTGTTGTTGTTGTTGTTGTTGTTGTTGTTGTTGTTGTTGTTGTTGTTGTTGTTGTAAGGGTCATTAATGACAAAGGGTGGCAAAGAAGAATGAGGTAAGAAGAAAGAAAGAGGAATAAGAGGCAGATAAATGAGAATCAAGACATTCTTTCATAGCTCTAAGTTAATTTCGATGACCTTTTTATCCATGACGTCCTGAAAGGTACAGACATACCAGACATGTTTTTCTTTTTTGTTCATTGGATCAATCGTTGCCATGGCAACTACACTACAAATCTTGTGCAGTGGCCGACTGCTCCAACAATTTGTAATAAGTAATAGAACTTGGCATATGGCTAGATGTTTATGTGCAAGCTACCATGGCAACTGTAATATATCGGAGACAAACATGATGTGAACTGCTTGATGGGTAGTTTTCGACTGATTTGAATGTGTTTTGGTACACATTATAACCATGGAAGGTAGATGTGCAACACTTTTTTTTGTATTGGTTGGACTAATATGAGAATGTGTTCTGTATTTTTACTTCTTCTTTTTTTTTTAAAGCTGAAATGTATGAAGCTGTCTGCTTTATCTCCCCCCCCCCAAAAAAAAAAGGGTGTGGCATAGTCCCAAGCCCATTTGTGACTGCCCAGGTCAAAACCCACAAAAATTAGGACGAAGATGTTTTTTCACCCATTTTAAGAGTAAGCTTAAAGCTTTAAAATGATATATAACTTGTTAAAATTGGATCATCCCAACCCAGTCAAGAAGTGATTGAAATAAGTGACAGGTTGGAGGTGCAATTTCACAGACAAGGGAGAAAGGAGGATTTAAAGATTAGGGTTACTCAGGCGTGCTGTGGAGAACAATTTCACAGTGAAAGTAGCACCTATCTGTAAAAAGGTGATCCAGAAAAACTGCCAACCAAATTTTGACTGTGGGTAGAGAAAAGGGTACTCTCCCACGTGGAGAATCAGCCTTCCCAAATTACACATTTCGTTACATTTCAGAGAAGCCTAATCTGCAACTTAATTTTTGTGGATTTTGAGATGAGTGGTGATAACTCTATAAGGCAGCAATATGGATAACACACACACACACATACATTTTTTGTTTTATAATATTCTTTATATGAGTTTCATTCAATATCAAATCCATATTAACAATCAAATTAATATTACCACCAACAAAAAAAACAGCAGCTGTATTCTTCTTTCTTGTGCTGCTAAATCATTTTTTCAAGCATACAGTACATAATTTGGGTCTTTTTACCAAATCATACCCTGTTTTTATAAGAAAAATGACATGAAATTCTGCATTATTCTCAGAAAAAGCTATTCTGATCAGCCTAATCAAGCCAATCCGAATGTGCCTTATCACTCACACACCCAATAAGAAATTTGTGCTACTAAATCACTTTTTTTAACTTAACTTACACACATACACACACACACATACATACATACACACACACACACACACACACACACTCACACACACACACACACACACAAACACAAACACACACAAATTGATTTGCAACTAATCCATCACTCAGTATTTTACAGAATTGGACATAAATCCTTCTTTATCATTGCCTCTAATTAAGATAAAGCTGTAAAATACGTGTGCTACGTGCCTAAGCCTCGATATCTGAACTGTTCTCAGAGTATGTTGATGATTGAATTTCATTTATTGCGCATAGATTTAGGAGGAAAACTGTTGTATCTACCACCAGCAAATTTAAGAATCTTGCTCGCATACTAATCATCAAGGCAAAGTCCACGAAAAAAAATATGTTGCATGGAAGTCTGGATTTCAGAGAAGACATGATTTTCTTGCTTCATATTTGAGTTCAAATGTTTTGTTGATTGATTGCTTGTTTGTATGTTTGTTTGATTTTGCAAGCATGTGAGTTGTATCTCCAAGCTAGCATTTTGGAGGCACGTACCACACTGTACATCTTTTTTTTTTCTTTTTTTGTACCACACTTTTCGTTGAGTCATAAATCCTTGTTTGAAAAGTTTTCCTTTAGAGTTCATAATCATTTGTCTGTAAGTTATTATATCTCCTTCTTATGTAATAGAAGTCATGCCCATTGTATTTCGAACACTGCATCTCACAATCCCATGACCAAAATCATTTTGTTTTCAAACAACAAAAAGTCTGGAGAGCAAGCATATCCTGAATTCTCTGCCTTGCTAAAGTGAAGTACAATGAGAGAAAAAAGACATAGGAGCACATCAGAACTATCTCGCACACTCTTGAACTCTGACCTTTGAACTTGCATGACACATGTTGATGTAAGATCATATTCTTTGCAATTCTTTGCAAATTACATGCTATTCACAAATTGCAAAGTCTTGCCTTGTTAGAGTGAAATACAATGAAAGAAAAAGAAAGATGAACTTGCCATGAACTATTGGCTTTTGAACTTGTGTGGCATCATGGTGATGAAGGATCTTTCCTTGCAATTTTTATGTAATATGAGTCCACAGTGCTTCATCAAATCATCACCATCATTATCACTACAACAGTGCAGTCACAGCATCAAGGTTGATTCCGAGTCATTCGTTGCAAAGTACTCACTTAATTGGCAAATGCTGAAAGTTCCCCATGCTGAGGCAGTGCTTTTGGTAGCAACTTATGAATGATAGAGGCCAGCATATTAACCTTAATGCATTATGAATAGCTCCACACAACATCTTTGGGGACTCGTTACATTCCCGGTCCCGCTCTCTCACATTGTTTTTCCCGCTTCCTCTCCTGATTTAAATAAATATGAAGAGTGCAGGAAAACGTGATCCATTTTTCTAATCCGATCACAGAGATCATGGGTAGCTGGTCCCAACGCTCCCAGATGGGGAGAGAGAAAGGAGAAAAAAATGAGATGGATAGGGGGAGAGAGGGGGGAGAAATTCCAGAGGAGGCGGAAAGAGAGAGGAAAAACACACGAAACCAGCTTGCTTTTCCCTCAGGCACGACCGACTTCATCAGAATTCATCCTCATCGTTGGGCTGATAAAATATATTGGTTTAATTCCAATGCAAAGTGAGTAGAAAGTCAATGGAAGGCGTTAGAGAGGGAGTTGTAGTATGATCAAATTTCCCCCAACCTTTCTCTTCTTCCCTCTCCTTCTCTCAAACCACTGGCCCTTTACCTACTACCTCTGAGGGGGAAAAAAGCTCACTACCCCAACCTTGCTGTCTTAGCTAGGGTGTAAAGCTGCCCTACAGCATCTATGATTGAAATTCATTCCCAGTCTCGGAGAAACTCGAGAGAAATCCTAGCAAGAAGCGAGGATTTTTATTTCAAGATCTCTCAGCCCAAGGGAAGGTGGTTTCACACTTGAATAGAAATGCAACTTAACACCTCAACAATGTTCTTGAATCGCAATCTTCCATTCTTTTTTATATTCCCCCAAATACTGTAAATGGAGAAATAACATGAAAAATGCATGTACCGAGGATAAGGGCCCACTCCAGAGAGAAATGGAGACGCCATAAATCGAGTGAGATGCGAGAATATAAATCTTGGAATAAAAAGTTAGAAGGAGAAAACCAACAAAAATATGCCTGTCCTAGATTTGGGGCGGATATGCCTGAGAATGATCAATTTACATACATGTTGTGCCTCATTCACCCCAATTTTCTTGTCTGTTTGTTTTATTGTTGTTGTCATTATTTTCGGGTTTTCCCTGTTGTTGCTAGCTGGCTCACCGCGGGCAAAGCAGTGCGGCAGTTCACCTTTCGTCAATACTGCTTTCACCATTCGATAAGATAGCGTGTCTTCAAACAATTCTGAGGGTATTGGAGAAGGACAGAAAATATGATCGACTGTCATCTCTTCAGGATATCATGATGCTTGGAAGGGAATACAATTTTGATATTATAGCTACACGGGAAATTAATGCGAAGTCATCCAGCGCATTAGATTCCCTGTGGTAACCTCGTGTCGGGACCTAGCTGATTTCCAACAAGGATTTCTTCGGCCACTGTATTCGTTGACCCAGAAAGCGATGGAAGAATCCCAACTCGGGTCTGAAAAACCAAAAGAGAGGAAGAGGGAGAGGAGGGGGGGGGGGGGGGAGGTGGAGGCAAAATTGGAGAAAGAGAGGGAGGGAGGGATAAGGAGGGGGAGGGGGAGAGGAAGATTAACTTATCAATATGTTTGGGATCCAGCGGGCAGGTATTTGCATATTTGCAAATGTGGACCTAACTTGAACCTTACTTGACTTTGGTGACACCCACTTACAGTCAAAGGAGAATTTGGTAATATGACTTAATATCATTTAACTGTAGTGTGACAAAATAAAACAAAATTTCATATGATCTTATTCAATGGCTTTCTATAAGATCTTATCTTTCATACAGTTAATATATATCTCAATGTCTTGTGAAAATATTTTTATTCATCTATTTCCATTCACAGGGTGGATGACCCTTACATAAAAAAAGAATATGACCATGATATATATTTATTTTCAAAGGGGCCCACGTATAGTGAAACATTAGTGTGCAATGTTGAATAGCAAATGCAGAGTACATGAATAACTATAAACTAAGCAAAACAAAATGTGAAATGTAATATATATATATATATACCTTGACTATAGAAGAATCTTGAATCAAGTGGTTTCATAATCTAAATTGCTTGAAACAAGCAGGAGATAAACAATACTTTTGCTGGAATAGATCACCTACTCTCTGAGCATATACATTTCATGTTCCAGATTTAATAATACCTTTAATTTTGTGTAAAGTTTTACTTTATTTCACTGATATGTTGCCATGGTAACTTCATAAAGTTTCAAGTGATTCAAATGATTTTTGTTTTGAATGATTCATATGATTTACAAAATATGTTTGGCCTCAAGATATAAGTAAGTAAGTAAATAAATAAATAAATAAATAGATAAATAAATAAATAAATAGATAAATGAATGAATAAGTAAATAAATAAATAGATAAATGAATATTATATATATATATATATATATATATATATATATATATCATTATTACAGTACTAATAAAGGAAACTGTGAAAGATGTCACTTTAACTAATTTTCATCCATAGAGCTTTGTCAAGTCAATGGCAGATTTCATTTTGAAGATCAAGATGGTATAAATCAAAATAAAAGATATGTCGTCAGTGGTAGAGCGTACATAATAAAAAACGCACATACACAAGTAGATTATGTATATGATGTTACAAAGAATACTAATTAAGAAGGCCGCAGGGAAAATACAAGAAGCGCACAAAATAAGACGTCACAAAGAACAGTAAGAAAGCAGGAGAAAACATGTCACAGTGTAAGATCACAGCTGAGGGGAGAGAGAGAGAGTAAAAAAAAAATAGAATAGGAATGAAGACAAAGATAGAAATAGGCAGAGGCAGAGAAAGCGATCTTGCATTGTGACTTGCGAGATGGCAACTCTGCCCAAACATGGTCTTCTATAACTAGTTTAGTTGCCTACTATTCATATTTTCTTTCCCTAAAAAACATTTCATTGGCTAAATCTTATTTTGGGGTGTGGTGTTCACTAGAAATTAATTCCTTATTGGTCAAATGTTCCATTAGCTCCTCCCATTCTTTTCTGTGAAACTCCATTTTCCATGATTCAACTCAGTTTCTGATTAACTCGCCCACTGTCTTTTAGTTTCTTTATCTACTTCTTTTCTGTAATCACTGGTCAAAACTTTATTGTTTCTTGGATAACAAAATGATAAACGAAATGAATACTAGTGTCCTTATGACAACCAACGTCATCAGTGTTCTGGGTTGTTGCCCCTGAATTTGTCTTTAGAATTCCTGAGTGACGCACTTCACTAAGCAATACTAAAATAAGAGTGAGAAATTCTGGCAGGAAAATGACCTCTCAGCTTAGAGGGTCATTCATGTTTGGGGATCAGAGGGCAAAAACATGTCATTCCCGTAATTTGGTGAGGTGCTTTGGGGATGGAGAGTGCATGGAACTGACCACTAGCAGGAGAAAGTAGCAAATGTCAAACTCATAAATTCCTAAGACCAATAACTTTTTTTTTTTGGAGAGGAGAATTGACAAAAAAGGGGGTCTAACTGGAAGCAAGATAAAGGGTTTCATAAACTCCAAGAAGGGGAAAAGACTGAGCATATTGACGTCACGGTTGACTAGGAAAACATGACTGTAGTGTTTTGTTTTCTTTTCTTTATGATATGTGCTAGTAGCCATCTGGGCTACATCTATATGATATATTTGATATGCAAGGCATAACTATTTTTTATGTAACAATATTTGCTTGATTAAACTGCCATAACAGAAATGGAGCAAACTACTTCCAAAATTTTTGAGCAACTCAAATTGAACTTTGCACATGTAATGCTCTGTTGATGTTTATGCTTAAAGGGTGTGTACAGTTCTGGTCGAGGTGAGGATTTAGCTTTTAACGTTTTGCGAGATATTCAGAAACCACTCTATGAGATGTCAAAGAGCATGCAGTTCTAAGGGGTATCAAAAGTTTATTCGATGAAAATCGGTTTTGAAATGGCTGAGATATCCAAAAACAAAGTGAAACAAAGAGATCCTAATAAAGTTGTGGCATGTCGCCTTTTATTATTAGGACTTTTTTGGATATCTCATCCATTTGAAAACCAATTTTCATCAAATAAATGTTGAATCCTTGTTAAAATTACATGCTCTTTCATATTTCATAAGAGGCTTTTCATTATCTTACTTAGGAATGTTCAAAACATGAATCCCCACCTCAACCAGTACTGTACAGTCCCTTTAAAGTGTGATTTTAAATCTCTATGACAAACCATTGCCAGGGCAATCACATCACTAAGGAAACAATGTTTTAAATGCAAAATTCTTCTTTGGTCTTGAAGTGTAAAAGTGCAACATTTTTATTTTTTTATTTTTATTATTATTATTATTATTATTATTATTATTATTTTTTTTTTTTGGGGGGGGGGGCATTTTTCCATGATTGTGTGGTATTGTGTGCATATAATAATGATAATCTTAGTTTGTGATATTTGTCATTAGAGCTTGTGACTATTAGGATCTTATTTCAGAGAGTATCATAAAAGTTTGAGCACTTAGGTTATAGAAGATAACAGCCAAACAAACTTTCTTAGTGTGTGCAAATTCAAAGCTATGCACCATTGTTTTCTTTTCTTGGACCATTTTATTTACACAAAATAGCCAATCTCTATATTTTGCACTTATGATCATATTGTTATAAAAACTGTTTTGAAAATCAAATCTATCATTGATATCAAGGTTGACTAAAGTCCTATATCAAACAACTTCAGCAGTTACAGAAAACCTCTTTTTGAAGGGGAAAAGAACATAATGCTTGCTAATGCCAGTAAATCCTATTTGTTTTTATAAAGTACAATATATCAAACAGACTAAAGTTTTCATTCATCCATTAGGCCTATACAATTTGTTTCTAAATTTTGTGAATAATGCATTTAGAATGTTACAAGTGTAAATTTTCTTTATTTCTCCTACACACATACATACATTTTCATGGCATTAATTCAAATGAAAGTTATTATGCCTCTTTTGTCTCATGTTTTCCAACATTTGATAATATAATTGTTTTTCACAAGTTAATTTGTTTTAATTTGGTTTTATCACCATCATCATTATTACTGTTTTGTATAAGTTAGGATGGTGGGCTTTTACATGTACATGTACAACCTTCAAATGGGAACTTACTATTGGATAAAACACGTGTACGTTTGTAATTATTCCTCTGGATGAAAAGTAATGTAAAGATACAGGAAGCAGCTTTCCCTGAGCAGCCGTTTACTTCCCGACTGCATCTCAAAGACAACATTTTCAATTCTGGCTCTTCCTGTGTATTATAGTCTTAATAACACAAGTCAAATGTTGAGGGATGATTTCTAGGATGAAATGCCAGCTGAAGTATAAGCTTCATAGCACCAAGATATAATAAGATATTTCTGACTGTCTAAAATAGATCTATCAATTGCTTAACCCCTTCCTTGCCAGGGACTGTGGCAAGTGTGAAGAAAACTTTTGGGGGTTTTCCGTGACAGTATTTGGAAACATGAAAAGGGAAAGCCAGCGTTTGCAATAGTATATTCTAATAAAGAAACATATAAATGTACAAGTATTAAAAAGAGCATAATATATGAATATTCACATTCATACATCTGTATAATTATATACTCGTTTTCTCTTGTACACACATAAACACACATATCTCATGGCATTCAGTTCATATACATATACTGTATGAATGTATACCCATACAAAAATGGGCAATCACATCTTATATCTCACATATGCTAAATAGAGAAATATAAATAAATATATATATATATATATATATATATATATAGAGAGAGAGAGAGAGAGAGAGAGAGAGAGAGAGAGAGAGAGAGAGAGAGAGAGAGGGAGAGACAAAGGGAGAGATATTCCCTTGGTCTGTGTATATATATATATATATATATATATATATATATATAGCCTAACATGCTCTGCTTTACAGCATTGAGCACTTTTCAATCCTCAACAAACTACATATTCCCGACGGATATATACCAAACGGATATATATATATATATATATATATATATATATATATATATATATATATATATATATACAGACCAGGAGCAGATGTATACCCTTGTGTGTATGTCTGCTTCAACATCACATCGCATCCTGGTCGCTGATGAAGAATGCGATGACTAACCTGTTTGGTGTCTTGTTTCTATAACATGCACTTTCTTTGCCAGGATAAAGCGTTTTAATGCCATTTTAGGTTTTTATTATATTTAAAGATATGTATCTATATATATATCTATCTATCTATCTATACATATATATATATATATATATATATATATATATATATATATATATATATATATATATATATATATATGCTTACAACTGAATACCTTCTTTATTCCTTGTCACTAAACCCTCTGTTATCATAGATACCCCATCAAAAGCAGAGCCAGGTTTTCCCTCCAGGATTTTCCTATGTGGTGCATTTTCATGACACTGAAAAGATCACAGAGAGCGAGAAAGACAGACGTACACATACATACACACAAACACACTCACCTGCATTACATGACAGCATAAATCATAATGCAACTCTCACAGACATATACATTAAAAACGAACACACACACACACTCGTATGAAGATATACAGTCCCATCTCAATCATGTGGCTATCTCTTATCCTGACCTCTCTATCATCTGGACATGTTCTTGTGGTAAAGACCGAAAAAAAAAAAAAATTAGATACTCAATTAAAGCTTCTACAAAACTCACATCATTTACATATAATATTCCCAAAACAAATATTCTAAGAACTATAGATTAAATTGTTTCAATTTTTGTAAAAAAAAGGCCTATAATTGTAAATATGCTTAGATTCAAGATATATACAGTACCTACTGAAGCAGTGATGCTACCACTGGGTCGGCAGCTGTATACATGTACATAAACAGCGTTTCTCCCATATCCGGCCATATTGCTTCTCCAGACGGGTGCTGGTCCTGACATGGCTGGATAACAGAGGTCAAACTGTACACATTCATACAAATTTGCAAACAAATGTGCACATACACAGAAGTAGTGCACACCACTCTGTAAATGTTAAAAAAAAATAATAATAAAGACCACCAGGTTGCCTAAATCTTTACAAGTTATAAGTTTTATTCCTCCATATACATAGGTACAGTAAGCAATTATCACTACACAGCTCATTCATTGTCATAGTCATCATGTAGTCTACAGCTCTGAAACATTGCTTTTTAGTACTCGTTTCTGAAAAAGTTATCAGTTCGAACATGGAAACTTCATATATATATATAATATCTATGTATCTACAACCCTCTCCACAACATTGCAAGCAAAAGAAACATGCACAGCTTAAACCAAAATGACAGAAACACACAAATATCATTTGCAACTAAACCTACAGGCGACTAACTTCTACAATTAAAAAAAAAAATCATTTACTGGACACTGTTTGTATTTGGAAAAAGAAATATGTTCAATACATCAGTAACTACCTGAAATATTCCCAACAAATTTCAATGACATCCGTCTCATAAAATATCACATTGACCTTACAGTGACCTTCATTCAACCTACTTCAATGTAACCTTTGTCATATAAATAGATTGTGACCTGACTTCAAACATCCGAGGCCTCCTTTCCATCCATACACTTCATAACACATACAATGTCAACTGTACATTCACAGGTACTCTCCTACACTATATAACCAAGGAGGCAAGCTTTACACTCAGAATATTACAATACTTTGCTACTGTCCTGAAAAAGCACAATAAAAAGTGATACAAAGAAATAAAATTGTGACATTCTACAAACATAAGTATTTCTATAACTGACAAGGCTTTTTGAAGATGAACTCTTGACACTTCGCAGTTTCAAGAATCAGGAAACGTACAGCAGACTACTACAACACCTGCAAAGCAGAAAGAACTGGTCAAGAAACTACACAAAAATGAAATCCAAGTCTATTCCTTTCCAATAAACTAGGGTGGTGTTTCACCAAGTCGTTCTTAAAGTTAGGAATGACTTAAAGAGCGACTGGAACATGTTCTGATGTGCTATACTTATCAGAATTTCAATAATTCAGCACAAGAACTGATCACCAGTCGTTCTTAAAGTCGTTCTTAGCCTAAGAACAACTTGGTGAAACGCCACCCAGGACTTCTCTAACGTGCCGAGGCCAAAGCCACTTCCAGCATGAGGCAAGGTGAACTGTAAAAATAAAAAGTAATTACAATTATTACTCCTGGGAAAGTGCACAACACATTTAAACAGACATGGTTGCCTGTCTTCATATGAAATGATCTTTCCACAAACAAACGATCACATCACTCACGTGTCAACATTCAGTGTCCAAACACAATTGTCCATTATCATATCAAACTGGACCTCCTGTATCTCAATTAGATGCATCCCCAAAGTTTTAATATGAAATTAATTTTAGCAATTGCTATGCTTCCTTACAAGTACCGGTACCATAAGGTAACCATAATACTTGTGGGAACCATGCGTGTGCGTGGTGCATTAATTCTGTGGGGACTTGCCTCAGCATATTATACAATGTACAATGCACTAACATCGGGCTCCGTTAGTCTCCTATGATGCGACAAAAAATTACAACACACAAATGACAACACTGCACTAGTTGGAAAATCGCCATGGAGCGAGTTTAGAACGAGAAAGCTTTCGGTGCAAACATACAGATGTCTTAATTTGGCATCACGGGCTTTTCGAGTGGTTGGCCATGCAAACATACACGATTGAAATCTCCCTTGAGAACAGTCATACATGATTGAGTTGTGTGTCTGTATGTGTGTGTTTTGTGTGTGTGTGTGTGTTTGTATTTTTGCTGCTGCTTGTTTTTAAGAAAGATTGCATACTTGATCTGTATCTAAAGAGACCACATTCACGAGAAAGAAGGAACCAGCTCAGGACTTGAACCTATCACCAACTGCTTACCAGGCAGTGGCACTTCCACTGAGCTGAAGTCCATTCATAGCAGCCTGACACAACGGACTGCGGAGTTGGATCAAACTACCTTATACTCCTCCTCTTTTCTCTCTGGTCTCATTAATAATTCATTAGTTCATTCCAGGAAAACATATGAGATGAATAAAGAAAATTGTTTTAGCGGAGAGTGCTCTACTATATTTTTAAAACAAATATCCATAATTGACCATGTGATATGTACAAAAACAATCCTCTTAAACCATCTTTCCCTTAGCAGGTGACGAGAAAAATTGTTGGTTACCTCTTCCTTAACCACTTCCGTATAGTCAAAGTGATGGATGGTGGAGCAGAATTCTGGGAAACTGTACCAAAAATAATGCAAAGTTGTCATTTTACCTCATTGTGGTCTTGTAGTAGGTCTCAGATCATGTTTATGCTGAGGCTAGGCTTTCACACCAGTTGTTTAACCCACTGAAGATGACTTGTTTTGTCATGACCAATATTATTCTCCGACAGACACCGACCAAAATATTTTGTTATTTTTTTTCTGGACACAGTGCAGATCAGAAGCTCTCAAATCACTGAGTCACTTGAGTATCATAAACCTTATTTTTACTGGTCCTCTCTAGTTAACAACTGAGTCAATTGCATTTTCTGTAAAGTTATCTTCAGCTGTTAATATCTTTTTTAAATCTACTTTGCTTCTGACTTGTCCATCACGTTAAAACCTGTGAAGGAAGTCAGAGGCATTAATCACTTTCAAAACATCTTGGTCGACCCTTACTGTGTTTTGTTCACCAATTGAAATATGCTCTGGAGTGCTTTCTTTGCATGTAATTATTTGTTGCAGTAATCCCAACCGCAGCTCCTTAGAAGCTATACCGGGATGAAATCATGTCATGTGCCAATGGAGGCACCAAAGTGACAAGGTTGACCATGTCTCTCTAATATTCAATTGGTGCATACCTCAAAAAGCTAAAGAAAAGAGATAACGTAACTCTTGTCATTTATGTTGTGTCACATTGGCCTTTCTGTTACACTGAGGGACACTGCCACACCTGAGTGGGTATGCTACTGCTACTTCTACTACCAGATCAAGTTTGGAGGAATTACTCACTGCGCAATGAAAAAAAAAAAAATGGCAAGTTAAGCCGAGTGTCTGGGCACACATCATGAAAGGCTTAGAGGTAACATCACATCTCATACACAGATATATACGTGTATATATTTTTTTATCTTATGTACTTATAATTGTATCCCCTCCCCCCCCCCCCCAAAAAAAAAAGAAAAATTGTTGTATTGGCGTAACGGGCTATATGAAAATAGGGTAGATAGGTCAATTCTATTTTTTTTTTCACAGTTGCACTTCGCAGTGAAGCAAACACTGTACAACTACATATGAAGAGTTTGTTTGCAAAAACCGATAAGTCCATATTTGCCAAATGGAGATATTTGCGATTAAAGGTCAAGAAAAATAAAGAGAATAATAAGAAAATTTTTGCTTCTTTTGACCATAACTTCAAAAACATACCTTTATATGTAGTGCCCAATATATCATTTAAAAGGTATTATTTTGCACTTTATGACAGAGATCGTACTTCAAAATCTTCAAAAATGGACTTATTGGTTTTTGGAAACAAACCCTTCATATGGTGAAGTACAAAAAAAAAAAGAACTTGAGAAAACAACTGAATGTTCTGAAAAAAAAAAAAAATCATGCTAATACACACATGGATTAGATAAAAACAAGCAGATAAATCACACAAAAAAGATGAAAGTTGTGAAACTCAAATAAGAACCAGCGAAATACGGGAAAAGATGGCGACTGCACCAAAGCGACAATGATTGCACTATCGATATTGAGATACTGTGCTATTGTGATCGCGAAAGCGCTTTTTTTAATTTCTAGGGTCGGGGACATTTCTAGGGTCAGTCACATTATGCCAATACAACTTTTTTAATTTTTTTTTTTTTATTTATTTATTTTTTTTTTTTTTGGGGGGGGGGAACCTTAGTGTATGCTAAACTCATTGCCTTCTGGAATTAAATAATCAAGGTAATAAACCTTTGAGACTTAATAACACCTGGGAGGAGTGGGTTAATCAGAACTTCTGACTTTTTTATACTTTTATTTTGCAGAATTGAAAAACACAAAAGAATTAGTTCAAGAAGGAATATATTTCAATAATTCAAAGCCCACTTCAGAACACGCTTCATTACATAATTTCTGCTCTACCGAAACTACCAACATTTTGACTCTAAACGGTACTCTACGATTCTCTCAGTGTAAATATATTGCACATGTGTCCAGTGGGTGGTGCTGTGGCATACATTGAGGAATGAGGATAGATGATATCATGAAAGACCTTTATACACAACAGTATTTATGTGCACATTATTCAATCAAACACACTGTCTGTTAATTTGAAGAATAATACTTGAATACAGACAAACTATAAGCAAATCATGTCATTATGAAAAATCAGAAGTATCTTGTGTAATTTGAAAAAAACCTCTATCCAGAAACTGTGAAAAATCTGATCTTCAAAATGGCAAATACAGAATGCTTTGAACAACGTTAGCTAGCAATAAAAGGTAGTTTCACACACATACCTTTTGGGGCATGTTGTAATTATAAATTCAGTTAAGTAGAATCTATGCTTGGTGTGCAACATCACATTCTACATTGTACATAAAACGTAGCTCACATTTTATTCTGCTCATGATCCAATCAAGTACACTTAGTGGCACACAAGCTAACATTACTGTAATTATGCTAGTTTGCCATCGAGTATTTAAACATGTATTGTACGTAGTAAGTGCACTCAATCTTTCATGGTTATAGGGTACCAAATAATGTGTGTGTGTTTGTGTGCGTTTGTGTGTGTGATGGTATAAGCATGTGTATGTATGTATAAAGCCTTTCAATGCAAAAACATTCAATATCACTTTGTAATTAGAATGACAACCATCTCAATTTAAAAAATTGCCAAATGTTGTTCAATACTGATTTCACATCTTAAACGAGCTTAGATATTCATGGAAATATACAGTTTACACATATTGGTGCCGAGACACATGATATACTACAATCCTGTGTAAAAGTGCACATGCATCCCCATATTTTTTCAAACTTAGGTAGGAGAGGCCTCCTCCAAGAAATACCTAATTACCACTTTTATTTAACTTTTTTGTTTGTTTATGGAAAGACATACAGCATTTGGTGTTGGATTAGTACTTCTTAGTAGTTAATGCTCACACTTTTCCATGCATTAATATTGCAACTAAAATTAGTCATATATTTTTTCCCTCAATTCCGCATGCCTTCTAAGAAAATACAATGGTAGATCAGCAGGTGAGGTATCTCCACACTGTAAACGGAAGTCACTGTGCATTCTGTAACTCTCTCCTTTTCACACCCCCTGCAAGGAGTACATCATGTTGGCTTACACGAAACAGATTATATCAAATCATCATCAAGCACTACATCTGTTCTGGGGGAAAACAAGCACAAAAAACAAACCCACATCTTCTATGCCAACATGCTACTACAAATCTTAAATCATGTGATGGTTCTTAACTATAAAATCATTTCTACCTCTTCAAAAACAAACAAACAATTTAACAAAAATTACATTGGTTATGCATTAAGCGATGCTAATAAAGACACAGATTTTGAAAGAATACACTCCCTTGACCCAATCAAAACAAAAATAGCTTACGGCTTTCTTTGTTATATATGTGTATTTGGACTGAACTTCTATAAATATTTGTGTCCGGTTTCTGTTTGAGATTGTTGTTTAGAAATGTTAATTTTTGTCTTCTCTCCACATACATTTTTTTTTTAATTTTAAAGTGAGAGAACATCCTCAATCTTTGTTTGATCACATTCGTAATAAATAGCCAAAAATCTGAAATAATTATATGGCATAGATAAAATTACTTTGCCATGAATGAAATGTCACAATTTGTAGAGTCCTTGGGGGCTCTCTCTTAAAAGTTGTGACCAATTGTAAATTTGTTTAGTGAACTTTAATACAATAACAAGTTTAAAGTCTAACAATTATTTGTATGTTGAACAATCTTGGACCAAGGAAATACATACAGAACAGACATGAGGAAACATAAAAAAAAAACAGCAATACCCCAAGAACAACTAATTTGTTAGATTTGTAGAAGATGACAGAAGATTATTAATCTAATTTGTTACAATTCTCTTACGACATTTACTGTTTGCACATACACTGTACGAGCTTGCAAAATGTGAAAATATCAACAGCAGCTTCTCAGCACACATCCTTCAGCATTTGATCTAGTCAGGAAAAGTTTTGAGAGAAAACAAAATATGTCCATCATTTCCAAACATTGTGATTCATTTGACAATCGCTGAAAGTGCATAATCATTTCTGCATCAATTTTTACATTCCGCCCACAGACGGTGCATGTCAAGCTAGCGAGAGATGTTCCTTGTGTCCTGTTCAGTAATGTGCTAGAGGCAGCCGCACTACGTTGTCATTTGGTAGTGACGCTGCGGCTGCTGCAAAGGTCTGCAGTACACTTCAATAACATTTAGCATCGCATGTGTCTGTGACCAACACGAGGGTCATTTGAGTGAAAGATGAGCAGATGCAGACAGACAAAGTCATCAAACAATAATGTCTTGTTTTCTGTTGCTAATCAAATACTAGAACACTCAGTATATAACTCTCTAAAGAGGGTTACCCAACGAAGGAATACAGTTGGAATGAAGTGGTCACAACGGACTACTCCTATTCATGCACTTGCCAAAATTGAATGACCATACATCAGTATAACTCCATTTGAAACCCTCAATCAGGACCTGGTGATGTTATTTCTTTGAAGCCAAAGTAAACCAAAGAATAAGAATAAAATCAGATGATTTAATAATTCCATGATGAATTTGATAATTAAAGTCTTTTATAGCATACTTTCTAGAGGCCATCAGACAAGCTTACTATCCATACTCTGCACTTAGTAACATCTCCTTCAAATTCTGGATCAATATTGACTCACAGTGACAAAATAGAGCTTAATATTACTTGGTTAACTGCCCTGACCTTTGAGGCAAAACTGTTAGTGCAGTCACTCGGCAGCATTCACCTTCTCTGATTTAGATTACAGAAAGAGAGATTATTGGAACGAAGAAGACAGAACTAATTAATTCCCTACTTCCCTCTTCCCTTATCCAAGGATTTAAAGCGACCACACGTCAAGAGTGACCCTCTCATTGTCCACTCGCCGGTCAAGACAAAAACTGTTTTAAGACACAAACACACCCATGTTGGATTAACTGTTACACAATATGATTAACCTGAAAAAAAAAATGAAGAGAAGAAATCCTTGTGCTTGGTCAAGTGACCACACTGGACACAAGGTTGATGACGTGAGACACGAGTCAAATGTTGCCAATTAACAACTCGACTCTCTAAACTGAGTTATTAATATAGCGAGAGGTTGTGACGATGTATGTCTGTGTGAATGAACTTTCCTAAATCTTCCGGAAGCCTGCAAACAGTAAAACATGCAAGGCGCATGCGACTTAAAGCCTTTGAACTTTCCCTTAATTGAACAAGAATAAAATGTACGTCAATAATATTCTAAAAGAAAACAAGATACCCGAAACAGTGGCCTCAAATTCATAATATTAACTAAGGACTTCAGGAGAAGAACAAAACAATGACAAAACTTAAGGACTTTCAATTATATCTACCTACTGCATAAATCTATAAATGGCTCATTTTCTGAAAAAAAAAAGATATTGTAAATAATAAGTAGCCCTACTTAGAAATATTACATCATCTTTCCAGTGTTTTGATGTAAATTATGCTCCAAACTGAGCAAGACATCATTGAGTTTTAAGAATAAAAAACAATTAATGCTACTGACAGAGAAATCGATCACTTCTTGTAAAAATATGCAAGCTTTCACCACAGAAAGACAAACAGCATGAAAGAAACAAACTGACACTTCACTATCAATAAACTCACAATTTGTTTTCCTATAATCTCCAAAGTTCTCAGAAAACTTGTGCCGGAAACTGTCCACTGAATGAAAAAAAAAAAAAAGGAAGAAGACATCTTCATACGAATTTGACAAAGATCACCATAAAAGAAACGGTTTGCTCTCAAATAACATTCTGTGTATACATCAAAAAACATCAGCAGAATCTCGAAGAGAATCATATAGCTTAGTAGGTCAGTGCATACTTACGTGTGCGGTTTCTTTTTTCTTCTCAAATGTTTCCTTTACCATGTTTGATTATAATCTATACTCTTACCGGGCACAGTGCACATAAATACAACCTTATCTTAAAGTGGATTTCTCATTTCCAACACATATTTTTCATTATTGGTTACATATTTGGTATTTGTGTTATTTTCATATCATATACTACTGTTAAAATCTGTCATACTGTTATGATGCAGATGACATTTATTTTGCTACGTTGCTCTGTTTATGCTAAAATGGTTGTTATCTTGTTGACTAGAAATACAATTTGCTGAATTGAACTGAATTGTACTGAGAACAAAATAAGACAATGTATTACTAATCTAAAAGGACATTAAGGTGATTAAGTTCAGTGTACTAGTCTGTATCTATTTAATACATTTAACCAATTATTAATATTCACATATATTAATATTCTCATTTTTTCCTAAAGAAAGAAATCTGTTATCTCCTTAAAGTTTGACTCATATTAAAATCTGTTTCCTTTTCCCCCCAACTGACCACACTATCACATTCATCATAAAAACGAAACCATCAGGTATTTCCCCAGTGAAATTATGGCACATCGCCCTTGGTCTAGTTTTACAATCTCTGGCATAGCCATGTGTTCCTCTGCACAATTTCATCACGTTATGCCTTCAACTTTACACACAAAATTCAAACTCTTCTAAACCAAACAGACAAGTCATCAGAGCAGACGATGATTTTCTCATCGGGAAGAAGGACGTGTGATATTTTACCATCATGACTGTCAAATCAACACGTAACACACAGTCTGGACAATGAGGAAGTGATCTATGAAGTAAGATAATGACACAACAGAGACAAATCCGCAGAAAACTTTTCACAAACATCCTATTTCTGTTGGCATAAAGCATAAGTCTCAGGCTACTTAATAGACTGACCGCCGAGACTCTCATATTACATCAAGTTGTTACTGACCACACAAAT
Organism: Diadema setosum; assembly: GCF_964275005.1. Lineage (NCBI taxonomy): Eukaryota > Metazoa > Echinodermata > Echinoidea > Diadematoida > Diadematidae > Diadema > Diadema setosum. Next base: position 37,563,721 of record NC_092699.1, on the reverse strand, counting down.
GCACAATTTGTGCCCTAAATGACCATCTCAAGACTTACAAATGCTGAGACTAGAGATACTGACTCACGATGAGTTTCGAAAAGCATTCATTAATCTTAACATGACTATTAAAAACAAAATGCCTGAAGGGGATTTTGATGGGGCTGTCTGGACACAGCTCACTTTATATACCATGCTTTTGACTGCCAACACTTTCTCTTGAGTCAGATATATTATTTATTTTTCCAAGGAATTGTTTATGTACATTTACAGTTTCTTACGTAAAAACGAGAAGGGAATCATACAAGAATAGCTATATGCCTCAATCGTAAAACTGAACATTTTCCACGCAATGATGTGAAGGAACCATTCTTTTTTTGCTGATTTCATTCACTAGAAGTAGATTTGTGATGAGGAGAAATATTAGAATGCAATGTTTGGGAGGAAGCTAATATTACATTAAGTCTGGATTCTGTGTAGTGCCATTTCCTTTCTGTCAAAAGCACTGCTATTCATAAAGGAGGTTTGAAATCACGTGTGGGTTACTGTAAACGTCAATATTTTCATGCGATTAATTTTTCGTGCCGAGCGGCTCAAAGACATATTCACGGGCTCTTCAATTAACGCTGCGCAACAGTCAACCCATTTGAAATGTGCAGAGAAAATATATTCGTGGGTTGTAGAATTTGCACTAGCCAAAAGTAGCATGAAATAGACGAAAATTAATGCACCACAAAAATTTCCACATTTACAGCAGCCCGTCAATTGAGAAGCAGATTCTGCTAGTATCATATCTACGACTGAGTGACTGTGTAACTCTGCATACCACAGCATAGACTCCCCCCCCCCCCCCCCCCCCCATGTCCCACTATTGGGAGACTGCAATGCATGACCAGTTCGGGAAAACATTCTACTTATCAAAGCCATTTAACTTTTTTTTTTTTTTATAGAAGCATTTATACCAGATATGCAGTACAACAGGAGCGCTGTGTCACCAAAAAGGGAAAATGGAGAAAATTGCAAGATTTGCTAACATACATTGTACACGTAATGGCACAGCTATGGCTATGACGCTTTCAATGTGCTGTGGCATACTGCGATGCACCAATCGCATTGTGCTTGGGTGCGTGTGTGAGCAGAATATGCGAAGTTGACAAGTAATCCACTTAAGTCGGGCATGCGAATGTGGCACGCAAAGAGCCGATATGCCTTACATATTGCTGTAGTTATTGTCAAGTGGCAGAGTTGTGAGGTAACAGATAGCTGTTAAATTCACGTTCACTTTATACACTAGTTACAGCAACACCAGAACATGACAAAAAATTTACTTTAAAGTAATGATACAGGGCTGCCTATAGAGTGATAATTTGGAGTGGTACACTGTGAGGGGGCGAAGAGACCAAGCGCAAGGGATCAAGGGGGGGGGGGGTGTCAAAGGTTGCTGCCCCCCTCCCCTGTAGGCAGCTTGGACCATTTTACATTTTCAACAGTGCAATCTGGTGCATATTTATCATAGTCAGGATTTCTACACATACATACAATAGGTGCACCAATGAGAAAATCTCCAAACTTTCTGCTTGGGTTTATGGAACGTTTTAGAATATCAGGGATTTGGGAGACATTTTGTTTTGGGGTTTTTACCTTTCTATTTTTGGGTTTCATCATGAGAATTTGTTTGTCAGAATGAGACAGCAAGGAATGGGTGAATTGGGTGAGTCTACCGCTGATTGTGTGAGAGTTGGCAGCCCCACTTTAGACATGTACCAACATGATATACAGTATGTGGTTAATATGGACATTTGCCAGGTTTTCTATTAGTTCCCTCTTAAGCTTATCTACTATTCCCTTCTCTCTCTCTTTTTTGTAATCATCTAACTGCAACTGTCGAGCAAGGTATATAGGCAATGCAGGAAAACAAGAAATCTATCAAAATATCCGATATCGCCTGCACCTACGATGGAACACAAAGTACGTGCAGCATAGAGCTTAATGTACATGACGTGAAAACAGGTCAGAACAATACCCTTAAAGTTGACATCTCACTAAAAAAAAAAAAATGATAATGTTTGAGCAACTGTAGATGACTGTTGTAACTGACCACTAAGTCTCCATTTTTAAGAAGGACTTCACTTGTAAGTGCCCTGACAGTTATAGTATAGATTCTGATTCTCATTGTCTGAAATGTCAATGTCCAGTGGCTGACCAGAGTGAATTCAACCTTAACCCGTTCCTTATGGGAACCTGCTATACCAGGTTCCTGTGGGAACAACTGATATATGGGAGCCTGGTATAACAGGTTCCCAAGATGAAGATGAGAGTGCCTACTTTTGTGGCCTAAAGTCATGTTTCTTTGTGTTGTAATGCCCAGAAAAATGGGTCTGATAAAAAGATAAGAGTTCATTCTATCAACATACACTATGTTCTCTTTCTTTTGGAAAAATGCGTATATCACAGCTTTATTTCCTTTTTTTCTGATTTAGTTTGCACCTGCTTTGCTATCAAACTCATATGAACATGTACATAGCAATCGAAGCTGAGCTCCAGTAGATTTTTGTGTTCGCTGACCCCAGTCATCCCATTCAAGAGCCCGGTTTTGTGTAGAACAAAAGAGTCTGTGAGCTCATCAGCGCAAGCTCTATTCATACCTTGCACTCAATCGATATTTTCATTGTTCACTGGCACATGTAGTTGACCGTGGAAAGGGAATACATACCGTTTGACTGCTTTCACTCAGGTGGATTACCAACGTGTCGGTTCTCTGTCAACCACAAACAAGAATCTCGTTTGGGGGCATTTAAGACACTCGAAGAATTGCGGAAGGAACGGGTTAATTGTCAAACAAGAATCTATAACTGACCCTTTCAGTCTTCAGAAAAATAGTCATACAGATTAAGGAATATCTGCTCTTTCATTCAAGTAAATTTTGAATTCCTCTTAGAATTGTATGCATTTTGATATTTCATGAGGGGTTTATCATTACAATGTATCTCACAAAAAGTTGAAAGCTGAATCCCCATCGAAACCAAAACTTACATATATCATCCCTTTACGAGAACTAGAGTTGGATAAACCTGTTTATTTCAAGACTCTCAAATCCTCAATGACATTGAACAAGAACAGCCATGTTTCAGCGGTAAATGGGTTAAGACTGTGAAGAAGCTGAAGATGAGTGGAGAAACCATTTGCATGCATCATTTCTTAATCATGCAACAAGGGAAGCAGCTCAGACTGGACAAAGTAGAACATAGAGGGCAGCATTGCTCTTTTCTCTGCATCAAAGCGGAAGTCACCGTGAACTAATCTTGCAAGTACATGTACTTGAACTAGCACTGTGAACTAATCTTGCATGTATTGTAAAAATGCTGCTTCGATACTGTACTACATATTCAGCAGCTGGTGAGGTAATAGACAATCTAGGCTTTTTTCATGATGAAATATAGTCTACCTGAAATATCTTAAGTAGATACATTACATTGTATTTAGATAACTATGACGATCAGGGCTATTATGAAATTAATTTCAAACTACATAATATGCAATTACAAAAATTTTGAATAAGCTTATAAAGTGTGACCTTTTTTGATTGTATACAGACTTGCAACACATGGATAGAGTACACAGTAAGCATATCTGACGAAGAAAGCTTTGAGGACTTTATGAGGGGTATGGGGTGGAACAAGGAAAAGCACAAATATGTTGGCATGGCATCATATCTCACAAGGTGATTGAAATCTGACACAAATTCTGTTTTTTCCCTCTTCAAGAAAATTTTTCTCGACTTGTTTTACTTTCAGTTTAAGTCACATTCTAAGGATATTTGGCACATACACATCAGAGTTTGAGGGTTTTGAATAGTAATGAAGCTTGCCTACATTAAATTGATTAAGGGACTTCCAACTATAACAGCGTATTGACACAAATGACGAAAGATGTAAAAAAAAAATGATATGATGAGATGCACAATATCTTTTTCAAGCATACATAATCATTGAAGGTGTGAATAAACTGCAAAATGTCATATAACAGCTGGAAAAAAAAAAACAAGAAATTTCTTACTTATCAAAAAAAAAAATCATAGTTTTGATTATCTAAAATATCTCCCATTGTAAAGTTACTCAAAGAATGTTTTGGAAACTCATTTGATATTTTTTTTTTTCTTCAGCAGGCATGTTGCTTTTGCTTTTCACATGCAATCATGTGTTAAATCCTTTGTATGCTTTTAGTGCTGACTTGTACAGAAAATGCCATAGACTTGTACACACTGTCCAAAGCCCCTGGCACAGAGAGGTGTCAATTACATTCCCCTGTGTGCCACACTATGTCTCAGCTTCTGGGCTGTGTATCAATCTACTGGCAGCCTTTTTGACTGTTATAATTCATTAATTTATTATAAATTAATTTTCACTCAAAAACTCTGAGTTTTAATGATTTGAAATGCTCAAATTGACACATAACAACTTTAAAACATTTTGTGATGACAGGTTACATGATGTATATCATTATTATATACTCGCTTGTGCTGCTGATATTACATTCAACATAACATAGTCAGGAAGCTTCTATTTGACATTGAAACCAAAGTAAACGCTTTAGGATCAGCAATAAAAATGTCATTGTTCTTGTCATTGTTGAAGACGGTGTAGGTTCTCCTTGAGTTTCAAATGACAAAACTGCTCATACAATGGCTGAGGTGCACACAATGGCATTTAAAAAGCAAGCTTGAGTTTAATATTTTGTACTGTCCTTCATCGTCTAAAATGGTTAGGATGATTTATCATGTTTTCACAACTCTTTCAAATGCAGAGTACTTCCCTCAGATCATGCATTGTCTAAGCCAGGTCAGCACTGTATATTCCACACCAGAAGGGAATTGAAAACCGAAAATTTTACACAAATAAATCTTCTCAAACTTTTTACTGTCAAGATATGACTGCTTACCTACATTGCAATTTTTAGTACAATGGAATAACTTTTCTTCAAAATTTAAGCAGCATAAAAACCCATAACCATCTCAACTAAATTTCTCTCACACAGAAAATATAATGATCAGGATCACAGAATGGAGTCTTGATATAAAATATCACCTTGCCTGTCATGGATTGTCCTCAAGAGGGCAGGCTTCAAGGAGACTCTTTGCAACTGGCTGGGAATCTACAAAAGCTCTGTGAAATTCTTTCATCGTACATTGCACCCCCAGTCCTTTCACACTGTACAGTAATCTCACTCATATTCCGAAAAATCCCTTCGTGAAGCTTACCCAACACATCACTTTGCACCTGATCAGGCAGCTTTAATACTAAACATACCACCTCTAATGACCAATTTGTCCTAACACTCACCACTCCAGCCCTGTCACTGACCATTCAGCCTAACAATAACCAATCAGTCCTAACACTGACCAACTGGTCTTGTTACTGGCCAATCTGCCCCATCCAAAAAGAAACAAAGGAGTGGGAGAAGAGGATGATGTCTTTTTTTTCTTTCCTCACCAAAATTCTGATTAATGGGAGACACTGAGAGATGATAGCTCCTATTGAGGGAGGGGCGTGTAGGGTTTGTCGAGGGATGCTGGGGGGTGAGCCTCTTCCACCTGGTTGTTGGTGGGGATGGACTGATCGATATTCTCGTAGCCCCGCACGGTGGGATTCGGGAAGCTCAGGTCGCCGTAGTCTCCGCCTCGACGATTGTACTCGCGGAACAGCAGGTATATCGCTACCGGCTTGAGTAGTAGATTCAGGATGCACATGCTGGATGTTACATGAAGAAATATCATTAAGGACAGAACAAAATCATCTCTATAACTGTTTTATATTACTCTGGGTTAGTTTGCACTTAACAATTTGCCAAATCAGTGATTCTTGCAAACCATAATTCTCCCTACAGGATAAACTTCAACTGCGGAGGCACTGTTTACTTCATGTAACAATGTGTCGACAAGAAGCTCTATTCTGATCAAACGTGAAAAAAAAAACCAGCACTATCTCTATCTCTAAACTACCAGGAAAAAAAATTAAATGTAAGTACTGCATATAAACCCTCTGCTCATGCCTGCTGCATACTGTAAAACACGATATTTTCGTGGCATGAAATTTTTGCGAATTGGAGCCAACGGCCTTTTTTGTGGCATGAAATCTTTGTGAGTTGCCTCTAACATTCAATGCATATAGTGTAAACAAAAACTTTCGCGAGCGTTTTAATTTTGCGAATCTTGGCTCTCGCGAAATTTGCGAAATTAAAATGCATGCAAACATTCCTCATTTTACAGTAGTAACTCTGCATCACTACACTACCAGTAATCATTAATTCTACATACTTTTTGTTCAGGCTAAGATAATTTCAATTTCATTTAAATCTCCAGGTTCTACACAAGATAATGGTTTACAATAATTCATAAACAGCAAAGCCCTGACATAAAAAGCACTTGATATGTATGTTATATGAGCTATATAAATTCTAATCAGTTAATGAAAAGTTGACTCATTCATATCATTTTTGTTATTCACTGTATAAAAGAAGGAGTGTACACATAAAAACAAGAAATGTTGACTCCCCCATAGCATTAGATGCAAGGTCCATTGCTTTTTGATTCCTAACTCTAAATTCTTCAACTTTGCACAATCACTTTCACTTATTCAATGACACCCGAGTGGTGTGATATGGTATAAAAAAAGGATACCCTGCCCCAAATTTCTTGGTAGAGCAGTTTGCCACAAATTGGTCTGTACCTGCAACCAGGAGAGGGAGAGAGAGATAAAGAGAAAGAAGAGACAACAATGTTATTAGGGAAAACACAATGATAAGGACAGGTGTCACTAGATTCAATTCTTTACAGTTAGTGTTGGACTGCTCAGTGCTACTCCACCCATGACTACAAAATGCAAACAAAATAACTCTAACATATTTCCCCTTTTTCACATAATGAAAGAGAACTTGACTTGCCTCTTTCAAAAGGCAGGTGGAATAACATTACCCTTGGCATATGTCTCAAAAACAAACAAGAAAATGTGACATTTTTTCAAAGTATGACATTTTGTGGAATTCTCTTTATATTTCCCTTCGATCACTCTATGCATGTGACATCACAAACTGTGATCCAGCAGTGACTGACTGCAGACCAATTTCAAAAATTCATAACTTCTGAATGGATTATCTGATTTTCCTCAAACTTTCACTGACGTGTTCTACTAGTATTGCTGTATTCACTCAACCCACATGTATAAGGTAAACTTGTCCTTAATATTCTGACTGGTTTGGAAGTATCATGCTACTTAAAGGACAAGTTCACCTTCATAAACATAAGGATTGACAGAATGTAGCAGTATCAGTCGAACACATTATTGAAAGTTTGAGGAAAATCTGACAATCCGTTCAAAAGTTATACATTTTTGAAGTTTTTGTGCAGTAACCGCTGGATGAGAAGACTACTGCAGTGTATGATGTCACATGCGTACAAAAATATAAGGAAAATAAAAAGAGAAGTTCACAAAATTTCATCTTTTGAAAAAAGTACACATTCCCTTGACTCCTTACCGACATATGTTATGGGTAATATTATTCCCCCTGCCTTTAGAAAGAGACAAGTCAAGTGCTTTTTTTATCATGCGAAAAAAGTGAAAATATGTTGAATTTTCTTTACGGTACATTTTCTTCATACTGTTGTACGCATACGACATCACAAGCTTAGTAGTCTCCTCATCCAGCGGTTCCAACACAAAAATTTTAAAAATTCACAACTTTTGCATTGATTATCCAATTTTCCTCAAACTTTCACTGACGTGTTCTACTAATATTGCTGCATTCTCTCAATCCTTATGTTTATGATGGTGAACTTGTCCTTAAATATCTGCATGAGAAAGAAACACATAAAACACTTGCTGAGTCACAAATAGAAGAAGAAACAAAAGTGAGAGACAATGACTGTGGTGAGAGAGGAGGAAGAGAAGTAAAGATAAGAGTAAGACAGAATAAGATGCACGAGACAAATAAAGAAGAAGCTATTAAAAACAGAGTAAAAGACTGAAGGAGAAAAAAAGGCTTCAAAGTCAACATAATAACAAGTAAAAGTCCATCCCACTCATGGGGTGGAACACCCCATGAGTGGAAAATAAAAACTGAATTGAATTGAATTGACAGAAGAAAAAAATTCAAAGCTTTGCACTCCTTTGCACTGAAATTGACTAACTAACAGATATCACAAGAGGGCAGTATACTCCTTTTACTCCTACCCTCAGTTGCCTAACTTCGTTGTATCACTCATCAAAATCTTTACCACCTTCTAATAGTAGTAGCTCAGTAAGCTCCCTCAGAGCAAATTTTGAAAAACAAGTTTTATTCTGTGTGTGTGTGGGGGGGGGGGGGAGGTGGGACTACTGGGCACTTTGCTTCCATTTCTCTTTTTATTCTCAAATTCATAAATATTTCAATTCATATGTCACATGTTCATATTTAAAAATATAAAATACTTGTATCTGTGATACATCATCACATAAGTCACATAATGAAGGAAAAATAATTTTGGGGTTTTGGGCAGATATAAATTCTCACAATGCTAAGCTTCAAATTGAGATAATTTGCCCTACTTCATTGGAAACAAAATTTTTAAAATGAAGAAAAATTGAAAGTCAGAAACCTGTAATGTTATAATGCTCAAATTGTCTTTCCATGCGTTTTCTTCTTAATCGTATTTTCTATTTCTTTCAAATGATCTCCAACTTTAAACACGTAATGTGGTGATGCATGAAATATACACAGACACCAAGGGTCATACTTACAGTGAGTTTGAGGGAAGTAGATGCCCAGGAAAATTATGTCCATCAGGATACTCAGAATTTCAAATATTAACATCTGGGAAAAAACGACAAAGAAAAGATGTAAATCAAAATGGTGACTTTCATTCAGATGAAATGCACAGTTTTTAATTTTTACCAAAAACAAAAGTTTACGCAAAGTTGCATCATGGTTGCAGAGAATATAAAATCCTGCAAATACCAAGAATACGTCTTGAAACTGAAATAATTGCTCAGTACGTATGCTATGGATACATACTTTTGCATAAAAAAAGAGAAATACACGTAGATCAGAAATCTTTCAGAGTCCAAAGTTGAACCTTGTGGCAGAGCTAATCTTCAACCCTATAAAGCCCAAGGGAGGGGGGGGGGGGGGGGGCAGCACATTGCGCCCCCCTACCATATTGTCGTTTGCCACTCCTACACCCTTAACTTTATTTCATAATGGATGAAATGGGGGTTTTCTTGGCTGCAATTTGCTTAAGTACCAAACTGTGAAGTAATTATGGTTGTGAATTACCCTGAAATGGTCTTCGTATTATTTCCCTTATTTCTATATGACATAGGTATCAAACAATAGATATAATAGAAATAATAAAAAAATACAGCATTTTCCAAAGACTACCCTTTAACCCGTTGAGGACGAGTCCCGAGTATACTCGGGCAGGTGTCTATGGGAAATGCGTGTTGTAGCAAAATCATTCCGTCCTCAACGGGTTAATTTTGTGTTATCTTCACACAAGCTTTGCCTGTAATATCATTTGTTTATCATATTATCAATCTGCAAACTCAAAATTTCAATATTTTGGAAATATGAAATGTGATACCAATACATGTACCCATTCCAAGCAATACATCATAGGTTTCATATATTATTGAAAAGCATTCCAACATGCTGACCTTGAGAAATTTCAACCATAACAAATAGTGAAGGTTGACTTGCTTTTCCTTTGTGGTAAATATGAAAATGATTGATATAAAATAGAAACATAGATACTGGGAATAAAGACATAAAAAGAAAAAACATGATTTTAGCGTATTTCCTATGGATTTTTTTATATTTTGGTAAATAGCGTCCTCAGTGGATGACCTTGAGAAATTTCAAATGTTGAGTCATGTAGAGTATGAGTTGCTCTACCCATGTGCCAAAGATGACAGTCATATATTGTACAATAAAGAAGCTATATGGGGGGGGGGGGGGGGGGGACAATGTGCCCCTCCCCCCCCCCCCCCCCCCCCCCCCCCCCTTGGGCCTGGAAGGTGTCAAAATAGCTTGGGCTTTATAGGGTTAAATTTAGGAATGTCATGCAGATCCAACTATCTTGTGGTAAAGAGCATTTTTCTGGTGCCACTTTTTAAGTATGAAAAGTGTGTGGTTGTGTGCGTGTGTGTGTGGGGGGGGGGGCCAAGTGTTTAGACCATTATGTAGGTATTCCTAAGTATTAAGCAAAAAAGTGGGGGAGGGCAGTTTAATGACAACACATCGGAATTGGTCTCGCTACTGTGTTCCTTATGTCTATGGAAGGACAATGGGTATCGATGCTACTCGAAGAAATCACTGCAGTACATCAGGTACGGTGTACAAAGACACTTTTTTGATAACTACAATGTTGACACAACATACAAGGATCGTTTTCCTCAAACCAGTAAAATGTACAAGGCTGTGCTAGTGAAACTGACAAAGGAGGGTTTGGGTAGTGTCAAGCACAAGGATGCCATTAGTGTGGCTGACATGGAAAAGATTCAGGCCAGTAACTCAGAGACTCCAACCCAAAGCACCTTCTGATCTGGAGATTCTCCCGCCTGAAACCCCTAGCAAACGGGAGACTCCAAGTTGATGTGTGCGAAGCGCAAAGTTCCTAGAGTTCTAGATGCTCTCTGGTGCTATCTAAGGCTTATTCTTTTCAACATACAATAGCAATAAGTAAGAAATCCTTTCCAACGGGAGACACAGAGGCAGGGCGGGAGAAATTAAATCTCAAACGGGAGAACGGGAGATTTTGCAAAAAAGGGTTTTCGGCGGGAGATCTCCCGTCGAAAACGGGAGAGTTGGAGTCTCTGGTAACTTGTTGGATTGTAACATGCCTGCCGGGCTCTAGAACAAAGTCTTGGTTGATATCATGACTTATTTCTGCAACAGGGGACAAGAAAATGTTCGTTTCTAAAAGCTATGTGACTTCACAATCTCTACAGATGAGGATGGGCTGCGTTATGTCACGAAACGAGACAATCTAACAAAAAAATCATCGAGAAAATGATGCTGAATCTTTAGGAGGTCATACGTACGAGAAGTAAAAGACTTGAACAATGCCAATCAAAAATGTCCAGTGCAAACCTTCGAAAAGTATACATGTTTCAAAACTGAATCCACAGTGTGAATGATTGTAGCAAGCTCCAAAATCAAAACTGACAACTGATCCATGGTATCAGAACATGCCCGTAGGCATCAATACCCTAGCCGATGAAATGAAGATCTCCAAAGGAGCACAATGCAGCAAAATCCACACAAATCATATTGTCTGCGGAGTAACTGCATTGCCACTCTTGATCAAGCAGGCTTCGAAACGAGAGACATCATGGCTGTAAGTGGACACCGTAGCGAAACATCCCTCAAGAATGGTGGTACACCAAGAAGACTGATGTACAATAAAAAACAAATGAGTGACAATTAAGATTAGCAGTCAACTCTATCATCACATGAATGCTCCCATAGACAAAGCAGAGACTGATGTCGACAGCAGTGCCAATAGTGGAAACCTCCTGCTCTCGCCATCTCACAGCCTGCCAACAACAATTCCTCAAACTCGCACGCCATTAACAGAATTGCAAATTGAACGACAACAAGCTTTGGCTTCTTCACCTTCAAGTTTAATGGTTCATCTGCCTTTACTGCTGTCATCCCAGAGTAACACCAGCAGCAGCACTACCAGCCATAATTTGACACATTCATGACTGTGTTGTGCATATTCACAACCATTCGTAATCCTTTTTTGTTTTTTGTTTTTTGTTTTTGTTTTTTGTTTTTTTGTTTTTGTGTGTGTTTTATTGATTTTCAAAAACAAATCATACATAAAATTAAAACAATCAAAGCAAAAAACAAAAAACAAAAAACAGCCATACCAAGTATTTCACAAATAGGAGTTGTCACCCATTTTCACAAATCATCTTAAGCAAAATAATGATGGATTACGAGAGATGTGGACCCTACTATGATGTAGATAGACATTATGTACGTATGTTGGTGAACTTGTGATTAGACTCTCCAGTCTCAAGTTTTCATGTTTCTTCAATGTTGGAGCACACTTGGTCTCCATAGCAGTTTTCATGTTTCATCAGTGGATCAAGTTGCACAATGCCTCTCTGCATGTTTCTCCTTCAGTAGCACAAAGGTGTACTTCCATTATTTTGCAGTATCGGTACTCTACAAATTTATTATAAATATCCTCCCTGTGTGCAGCCAGGAAACTAAGCCATGCACCCGGGACACTGAGCCATGCGCCTGGCAGAAAATCTGAACGCATGGGCATGCGTCTGGTAAAATCTGAATGCATGCCTCGATCAAGCCTAGTAGGTGTACCGGACGCATGATGGGGGAAAAGGTGGAATTTTATAAATTTACGGGCCCATTTTATAAAACAAATGATGCACAGGCCTATTTCATGGAGCGGAGAGAATTGGATGCTCTTGTTTAACTTTGGAACAGTCTAAAACCCACTCGCTGCACTCGTGGGTCCACTCGCTGCACTCGTGGGTTTAGATAGTTCCAAAGTTAAACTCACACATCCAATTCTCACCGATCCACTCAGTCCTGTACATCATTTGCATACTGGAAATGTCTTGAACAAATACGTGAGTTTGACTTCGGGTCGAAGTAGTCTTTCCTGCGAAGCAGATTTTTCCACACTCTCCGCTGAACGTCCTTCATCTATGGATATTTTCCATAATTTCATTGTTTGGCATCATCAGCCCAGCATTGGGCTGCTTCACAGAAAAATCCCATTTATCAATGTAAAGTTATAGATTAGAAAATAACTCTATTATTCGCAAGATTTTAAGACAGAATTTGATACGATCTATGAATACCAGCTAGTACATTGACGTTCAATGTGAATAAAAGCGTACATTTACACATCGCCCATCCATAACCAGAAGTTTATATCCCAAGAAATCAAAGGTTAAAAAATTAGAGCACCACACGCATTCAGATTCGGAGAGCTATACGTGATAGGGAGAATTGTATGCTTCTAACAGTGCTTGGTGATCACAACATCATGTCATATTATACCCCTTTCCCGCTGCCCGTCTCGGTGAACCACTGAGAGGTTCCCCGGTGAATTCACCGGGGAACCTCTCGGTGAAAGTTTCAGTGCCGTCGTTTCACACTGCTCTCGGTGAAACTTTCCCCTAGACGGGTTTTCTGCTCGCAACGTGGGTGATCTTATGTACTTGAGTTTGTTGTGCATCTGCGATTTGGTTTTTTCGATCCCCTGTTCAGCAAGTTTTCGGAGGAGGGACTCGTACGCGGGGCCAGCGTCAGCCGACGTCCTGCTCAGTTCTTCGTTCACTGCTGCCTCGCTACGTAATTGAAGTTACAATCTCTCTTCGTCTTTGGTCCACGTTCCAGCCATTTGCAAAATTCCCTCAAATTTCAGCAGTACAAAACGTCAACGGATTTCTCCTGCACACTGTAAACCCAGCACTTGACGAGAAAAGCACAAAATACGAAAAAATCAAGCAAGAGGCGGACTGTATCACTATCAGACTTTACTGGAAGAGTTAAGAGCTAGACACTAGAGGAAGACGAAGAAGGGGAAGCATCAAAGCGATCAAGTACATTGTAAACCTATATCAGCTTTGTATACAGCGCGTGCTAATTAAACAATACAATGCACAGCACGATGGAAAACAATGCTGTCGCTCTGTGAACACCACATTGCACATGAAACGACATACTATGTAGTGTCGTGTGTATGTTTACAAACACGAATTACTAGTACCCTGTACGTGTGGATTTGGGAGGTCGAGTGCGCGCTAGCTAGCTGAAAACGTGTGCATGACCAGAAACAAGACATGACCTTTGACATAATCTGCATATTTTCCCCGGTGTTTCACCGAGACAACCTTTCACGCTGGGCGCTCTCGGTGAACCACCGGGTGATTTCCCGTTGAACTATCGGTGTTTACCCAGGACGCTTCTCGGGTAAAAATTGCCCAAAATTTCATCGGTGTTTCACCTAGGCTTCCCCTAGGTTTCAACCGAGTGACCTTTCACACTGCGGGGTTCCCCGGGTGCCCCCAGGTGCCCCCGGGGAAGATTTTCTTCAGCGGGAAAGGGGTATTAGATAGTTACACCTGTTTCAACAATGGCTGTTGGCATGGTAACTGAGATACTTGCAGCTGATTGGTTGTTGCCCAGCTGTTACCATGGGAAACCAGACTCATTGCTTGCTGCAATTGTAAAGTCCTGTTATGTGAATCAGAATTCTCATGTCATTTTGGATGACAATAATTTGGCAAAACTAGCCATCACGTTTCTAGGTATTGTGACACTAATCCACAGACTAGCAGGCTAATTTGCGAATGAATTATGCAGATATAATCACAGTATCAAATCAATTTGATTAGATATTTGGCAGAGGATCATGTAATAGTGTGTCATTTTGGTATTTTAGTCTTTCATTTAATATCAAGTACAGACGATTATAATCAGCCCCACACCCATCCCCACCTCCCCCCCCCCCATTCCTCTTTCCTTTTACCCATTCTTGAATTGCATGCCTTAGCATCAGGATTTAGAACAGTTCTGATTGGATGGTTTGCCCACAGTGGGTGGGCTTCAGACTCCCGCAGATGGTTCACTGCAAAGCCACATAGCCAACCTTAAAGGGAAACTCCCCCTTACTTTCAAATTTACTTTCAAAATGAATAGTCAAACATTACAATCAGACAAAAGGAGCAGTACCTAGTAGCAATAATGATCAAGTTCTTTATGTTTATAAAATATTGGTCACAAACATTGATCAGCGCAAACATATGAAATAATAGTAATATCATTGCCTTGCATCTCTCCTACTGGATTTGTACCACTTTTGTAGTCTATTATTAAGCAAAAATAATGATTCTCCCTCAAAATCTGTCATAGCTAGACAGTACAGTCATTGCATAGTAATGTTATTTCTGTGTCTGAAAAAATAAAGATGTATACAACTTTTGTCTCTTGTCTACTTGTCATTGAACTTCTATTAAGGGTAGTCTTTAGCATTGGGCCATTGGGAGAAGTGATTAAAAAATGTTCCAAATCACATTGAATGCATTATGTGTAGGTCAGTTGTATCACAAAACATCCTACCATTTAAAGATTTTGTAATAAAGCCTAAAGTATACGTAAGGAGATATCACTACTTTTCTCAATAAACCATAGCTGTAGACAGTATATTCCAGAAACAATGTTAACTTTTGTTCATATTTTGTATATCTAACAATACTTATCAAACATTGATTACACTGATTTATTTTTTTTATATTGGTTGTTTCTATCCCTAACTCACATTTTAGAACTATTTTGAAGCCTTAAAGCTGGGTTTTTGTGTCATCTGCAAATGGTAAACAATGCCTTTAACCTTTCAAGGATTTTATGCTAGTTACCAAATCAATGCGAACATGGGACAGAGATCTACTTAAAAACCGGATATTACAGGGTTTAGTTCTGAAGACAGACCTTTCCGATTCTATGATCTACACGCCTTGAAGAAAACTTGTCATGAATGAGGTGAAACATTGAGATCTTACGATGAGTCAGGGCTCGACTCTCCCCTTCAATTAATTCTAACGATTCACAGGAACTTATCAGTTTAGTCACTTGAGTTGCCCCCGCCCCCCCCCCCTCCTTCCAGATAAAATCTGTTTCACATTACCGACACACCCCAACATGTTTTGGATCAGAGGTCTTAATCTTGGAGTCTATGTACCACCTTGGATTAAACACACTTTCCATGATTTCACATGCGGTACCATGTGAGGAATCAAATGATTTCACCACGGGAATGAACTATATTCCCTAGAACCATGAGAATGTCTGACAATGACTCCCATGGTGACTATATCAGAGGCTGATATCATTACTATTGCCCTTTTCTTACATTTCCCACAATCACCATCATCATTTTAGGCCACAATTTTATTTCACATAAAAACAAAGCAATAAAACAAAACAAGAAAAAAATTACTCTCACTTCTACTGTGAAATTGCCATGATGGCATGTACAATAATTCTCAATCTATTTTGGATTTGGGGGAATTTGTTCAATATCACTGGCAAGTACACAGGTAAATTAACAGTCCATATAAGAAATATCACAGTGTAAAAAAGAACAGCCTGCACATAAAGCGTGTGATGAAAAATTATGTTGTCTATATGTTGTCCTCATTCAAAAGGAATGATCATATGAAGGGTTTGTTTGCAAAAACCGATAAGTCCATTTTTGAAGATTTTGAAGTACGTTCTCTGTCATAAAGTACAAAATAATACCTTTTAAATGATATATTTGTCACTACATATAAAGGTATATTTTTGAAGTTATGGTCAAAAGAAGCACAAATTTTCTTATTATTCTCTTTATTTTTCTTGACCTTTAATCGCAAATATCTCCATTTGGCAAATATGGACTTATCGGTTTTTGCAAACAAACTCTTCATATTTTAGAAAATGAAACTGTACTCTGTAGCCTTGTAGGCCTATACATATACTTTGAAGACATATTGCCTAAACAAGGAGAAAAAGGTATAAGAAAAGTTCATTTTATATCAATGCTGGGTAACATCATTGATTATGTTTTGAGTTGTGTTGGAGGCAGAATCAGTGTGAACAAAATCCATGGTTTATCTTTGCAATTTGTCACAGTGGTAGTGAGCATGTCAGTGTGAACACAATCCATGGTTTATCTTTGTGATATCTCACTATGGTAGTGTACGTATCAGTCTGAACACAGTCAATCGTTGTCTATCAAACTCCATCTCTGATACTATGACATGAGTCATCTGACGATAATGGTTGCTCGCTGGCGTAATGCCAGAGAAGAATGCTGGTGGTTGTCATGGCGACAGTGGGGCTACTCCCACTTGCCTTAATGTGTCACTGGTCACTCAGAAGTGAATTCTTCACTTGCAATATACAGTAAGAGAAGCTTATACAATAGTGAGTCCACTGTCACTGATGAGGAGATTACATGATGTGCACTAAGTTTGAATTCTTCAGCATTACCCACTCCCTGCTCTGGTATTAAGCCAAATACTCTGGGTTGAAATGTGGTATCAGTATTCATGATAATGGGACTGCTAAGAAATACGGTAAGGAGAAAATGTGTCACTAAGGCAACAATGAATGACTTGAGAGAACCTTCAGGAAAGTTCTACAATAGTCATGATTAAAAGAATTGTGTGAATGTTGTCTGTCCACTTGGTTAACTGGTCAGTGACAAAAACAACAACAACCACTGGTCTGACAGGTTGAAAATAAAAGATGATTTGGTGGGAGCAACAAGGAGGTATGAATGGTCGAACACCCCTTTAAAAAAATATATCATAGAGATGCACCTTTTACTGTAGAAATTTGAATTGTCTGTACACTGTATCACTATGTCCATGAAACAAAGAAGCTCATATTCTGTGTTATAAAAGAGAGATAGATTCAATCTTTATCACGGTGAGGTATTATGATTGTCCTGTTTCAATATTCTCTTCTTTTTCCCCATCACTTACACAATTCAAATCATGCTTAACCTAATACTTCACATTCCTATCGCAAATATCTCTGAACACTTGAACCTTGGACTTCAGTTTGTCCTGATATGAGAATACCATTCAGAAACTGAGCACAGGAAACGGTTAATGAAGTGATATTAATTTCAAATTCTCAGGAAGAATATGATCTTGATTCTGATTGTGTCTGGGATATGATAAGGATGAATTAGGGCATGTGATAACAACTGGTATCAAGACCAATGACAAATGATCTCCCCCCCCCCCCAAAAAAAAAGGCACTTTTAAATTCAGACCTCCCTCATAGCTGCCTTCACAACAAATGGCTTAAAACTAAAGTTGACATTTATTGATCTCTTAATTTCATGGTTAGATGAGATAAAAGCACTTTGTCGCAGCATATGTCACAAAATTCCCCAAATATACTTTACCGACGATATGCAACACTCAATAATTCTGTTTTTGTCAATTACAAGTTATTTCAATCCCAATCTTTATCATAATCAGGAAATAAGATTTTTTATGGATATAAAGTGGGTACCTTTAGCAGCAAATTATACATTGTACAGGATGAGCTGTACCATACAACATAATATCATTCATTTCTCATAAACAGAAGGAAGAAAAAACATTTATGTACATACAGCGTAACCTTTTGTATGTGGATGCAGTCATGTATCTATGGCTGTGTTCATGCGAAACTAGAATTGCGTTTCTAAACACGTTTAGTCGCTAAACGTGTTTAGTTGCGTTGCGTTCATGCGATTTTTCCATTTAAACGTGTTTCGAAACGGTGATCTGAAACGCAGAAAAAAGGGCGTTTTGAATCATGATTCTGCCAGAATCACGATCGCCGAAACCGCATGAATGCAACCGTGATTTCAATCATGATTCTATGACGTCATTGTGCGCTGTGCGCATGCGTGTCTCATGGGGTATCCCACAGCTTCTTGTTCTGTTCGCGTGCTTGTGTACGTCTTATGAATCGTGTGTTTTGGTACCATACTTGCACTTGTTTGTTTACTTCAATGCCATACACCGATTCTATAGTATCTAGCTGTTTGATATAATAATACATGTAATTACTCTCCGATTGAGTTGATAATAGTAGTGGCTGCAGTGCTGTGTCTACCAAGGGAAAACAATTAAAGAGACGAAGAATTAAGATTATTCCTCGATCTGTGGGCAGAGCCTGAATGCCACAGCTTATTAGAAAGTATTCACCGAAATAAAAACGTAAAGGCCTATAATAAACTGACTGATCAGTTGGCACAAGGAGGTCTACTTGCTCGAGTTGCGGAGACATACACATGGTCAAACTGCGCAGTGCGCTGCGCAATGGCAAAGGATAAGCAGAGCCAGAATCAGCGTTGCGAAAGCCCGCATGAACGCTCTTCCGCTGAGACCGTGATTTGAAACGCCGTTTTGAATCATGATTCATGTTTGTGATTCTGGCTACGAAATTTGCATGAATGCGGCCTATACCTAGCCAAGCTCTTTCACACACGTTTGTTTTATTTCCCCTTCAAACTTGTCCTTATTGCACCTTGGACCAGCCAATATTAACTGTGGAACAATGCCTTTAGTCCTTCCAATCTGGGCCACCGTCAAACAATGCCAGCACTAGTGGGAGGGTTGGCTAATCACAACTCATTGCACATTACAAGTATTACTAAAGCATCTGTTGCCGGTCAGGTTAAGGAACAAACTGGTAGCACAATTCTGGTTGGTAAAGCGTTCAATATACAGTCGTATTGACCCAACAAGTCTTGAAGGGATTCCCTCCCCCCCCCCCCCCCCGAAATTATCATCTAGTCTTTTTGAACATGGCACCTCTGAATTTGTCTGCAAAGCATGTATTCTAAAATGATTATTGTATCTGTACAAACTCTGAGAGAAACTTTTAAAAGAATTGCCAATTAGCTAAAGAAAACTGGAACTCCCATCTTCTTTAGATGTTTGGAAAAATATGTATAAATCTGGTGATTTTGAGGCTTTCAAAAATTCTGTGACCAAAACAAATGAGAAATATAACTAAAGCATCATAGTGCTCAAATAAAGAATATGCTGGACATTTGTTTGCTAGCTTTTTTTTTTTTTTTTTACTCTGCCTTGTGAAACACAAATAATAAATAATATAAATCTGAATAAAATGATGAATCACCAAAAAAAAAGTGTTTTGTAGGACTTTAAAGGTAGGGTATCCCATTTGCATGCCTTAAATGAAGAGTTGTATAAATACAGTGGTAAGTTGAAGAGAGTATCATTTTAGAAACCCCCATAAAGTATTGAAAGTGGAAGGTAACATCTAGTACATTTTTATTGACCGTTAGATTTTGAATTGAATTTTTTTCGGGGCTCACCGTAAATTCCAGTACATTACTAGGCTACCTTTCAAGACCCATGCACTGCATGTGTCCATCATGTATATTTTGTGAAGAAAGTTCATCAAAACTTACAAACATTTCTATATATACAATCTTGCCACACGCTCTACATGTTATTACATCAGCTCTTATACTTTTAGATTTGTGTTTATAGATAAAAGATACAGAAGACTGCAACAAAAAGGCTTAAGTGTGACTGACACACAGAACTACTGAGTAGTTGAGTTTTGTGCATTATTCAAATTGTAGATAACTGTTGACTTTCAAATTTCTCAGCAGTGGCCTAAACAAGTCCCCTGAGGTTCATATTTAATGTTTTGCTGCATTTTGGGAGGTCTGTAAAAGGTATTCCCTACCTTTAAGGGTTGATCAAGCAGATTAAGATAAAAGACGACAGAGACAGGGAATAAATCTCCATCTTACCATGAGAACACTCTCTGCTGACTCTGGCATCATGATGGCCATGAGACCAGTGATGAGGATGATGGTATTCATGTAGACATAGCCGGAGTCTATCCAGCCTCCCATTGATGCCCTGGGGTAGGGATGGAAGACAGGTTGGAGGTTAAGAAGGGGTATGGTAGATGGAAGAGGGGATGAAAGTTAAGGAGGGGGTGTAGCGGGTGGAGGAGGAGTTGGAGTTGGGAAGGTGTGTTGTTGGGATGGAGAATGGGTTAGAGGTTGAGGAGGAGGTTGGAGGTTAAGAAGGGGTATGATGGATGCAAGAGGGGTTGGAGGTTAAGAAGGGGTATAATGGATAGAAGAGGGTGTGGCAGGTGGAGGAGGGGTTGAAGTTTGTAAGATGTATTGTTGGGGTGGAGGAAGGATTACAGGTTGGAGGTTCAGAAGTGGGCATGGTGGATTGAAAAGAGGTTGGAGAATGAGGAGGGGCGTGGTGTGTGGAGGAAGGGTTGGAGGTTGATGAGAAGGTGTTGTAGGTGTGGAGGAGGGTGGAGGTTCAGGTGTATTGTGGGGGTGGATGGTGGGTTAGAAGTTGAAGAGGGGATTGAGTGGGTGGAAGAGGGATTAGAGGTTTTGGGTGTGGTGAGTGGAGGAGGGGTGTGAAATTGAGGATGGAGTGTGGTGGTAGAGGAGGGTTTAGAGGATGAAAGGGGGGTACAGTAGGAAGAGGAGAGGTTGGAGTTTGAGAGGGGATGTGGTGGGGATGCAGGAGGGGTAGGAGGATGAGGAGGGTGTGTGGTGAGGGAGGAGGATGGGTTGTAGTTGAGGTAATGTGAGTTGGGACGGAGATAGGGTTATACACTTGTAGGTTGAGGAAGGGGTGTGGTGGGTAGTAAAGGGATTATTTGGAGGTTGAGGATGCGTGTGGTGGAGGTGGAAGAGGGGTTGGACATTGAAAAGGTGTGTAGTGGGATAGAGGATGGTTTAAAGGATGAGTGGTTGAAAATTGACAATGGGGTTTGGTGGATGGAGGAAGCATTAGAGTTTGAGAAGGGGTGTGGTGGGGTGGAAGATGGGTTTGAAGATGAGGAAGAGGTGTGGTGGGGTAGAGGAGGGGTGGGAGATGAGGTGTTGAGGATGGTTAGGGCAAGAGACATAGCAATTGTACTCATTACATAAAGGGCTCACTGTCATACCATAATCCTAATAATGTGAAGAGTTTGTTTACAAAAACCGATAAGTCCATTTTTGAAGATTTTGAAATACGGTCTCTGTCATAAAGTACAAAATAATACCTTATAAATGATATACTGATCACTACATATAAAGGTATATTTTTGAAGTTATGGTCAAAAGAAACAAAAATTTTCTTATTATTCTCTTTGTTTTTCTTGACCTTTAATCGCAAATATCTCCATTTGACAAATATGGACTTATCTGTTTTGGCAAACAAACTCTTCATGTGTTTCTCTCTTTTATTTTCAATATTTGTAAACTGTTCCTCAAGTATTTTAAGGTAAGAATTCACTTATTGCAGATACTGAGGTATATAATCATCACATTAATAAATTTTGCATATTAATCTGTTACATATTCAGGAACATTTGTCCAGTTTCTGCTGTATGAATTAGCACGTACTTGTATCAAATCCAGATGAATCAATTTGAACAGATTGATCATTCTTGCAAATAAATTCCTAAAACAGACTATCACCATACATACCTCATCTTCCTCCATATCCCTTGATAAATATCACATGCCTGATTGCACAATCAATGAGAGACAAGGGAAATCCAAACATTCACTACTTTCATGTGACTGTTTGTGGTGTGTTATAAAGGTCATGGATCCTTCATCACATGGAGACTGTTATCATTCAAGGCCCATTTCTGTCATTTTTCCTGACGCATCACACTTGGCACATATCACTTCAGATGTCCTGTTTGCTATGTATTCTGATTTAACAGTTTTTTTTTCCGGAACTGCTTAAAAATGACAATTTCCTTTTCCAAGGTATAAACACTGGAAATCTTGGATACACACAACACAAAAAGAAAACTGAAAAAAAAAAAAAAAACCGAACAAAAATCTCACCATACTGTCAGCACAAACTGCACACCAACCACCACCTGAAATAAAGCAGAAATAGTAAACACTGAGATAAATTACCATGTACAGACTTGAATAAAATTATGGTCAAACATAAAGATAATCATAGTATACAACCAATAGGTTGCTTTTACTACCTGGTAATTGAATGCTTTGTAACAAAAAACATTTCCTAAATATACAGATATAATTGAAGTTTTTCCATTTATACTGGCAGAACTCTAATATCTATGTGTGTAAGGTCACTTGTAAATATTTTTTCAAAAAAAAAGTGAAGCACTGCAAAACAAGAATTTATCATTCATGAACTGCAGTTCTACATGCAGAAGATCAAATAAAATGTTGTAAATGTTGGAATGTCTAAAAAATGTAATAAGAGTCCATTCTACTGACTGCTTCATCTTTGCACTTGAAATGTAAACAAATCAAATTATAGTATTACTGATACAGAATAACTTTCAATTTTTATGATTTACTCTAATCAACCTGACACAATATGATTACTCCCTTCCAGCCTAGCCACAGTGGGATATATATCGGACATTTTATTTTTCAGATCTGTTGAAATTCATATCAACTTTTGTGGATTATCTGTTTCTTCCATGTCACTGCTCTAATCATGATCAAGCAAAGCCTTAAATCTGGAGAAACTCCATTCTCCCTTTGAAACAAGTGAGGTGTTAACGTACGGCATAAAGCGGATTACATTTCAGCAGGAGAGTTACGCCTGGCACCGTGTATGACTAAATCACCTCCTCCATAATGCAGCAGGGTGCTGAAGGAGAAACAACCTTTTTTCCCCTGATGCCAACATTCAACAACCATTATTATGCCACAGTTAACATGTTGATCAAAGGTTAAGTGTATGTGTTTGTAATAGAACCTTATCACACGGGTGCCTTAGAGAACTAGCCAAATGGCTAAAAGCAGTGAAAATTTTAGCCTCACAAAACCTGAACAATTTTCATTTCAGTGCATTAATACATTACTTTTCCTCCACTTTTTGTTACAAGACTTTGCAAGACTCAGAGTATTCAAGTAAGAAAATACTTACAAATATAGTACATGTCAGAAATTTTTCTATCAATATTCAACTCCAAGTGTGCCACAGTACAACCCCCTCCCTGTGTGGCACTTTATTCTGAGATCACAATGCATCGCTCCTTTTGGTAAACATTTGAATTAAAATTGGTTTTTGATCACCATTAAGCTTTTCATAGAACTGTTTTAAAGGGACTGTACAGTACTGGTTGAGGTGGGGATTCATGTTTTGAACATTCCTAAGTGAGACAATGAGAAACCTCACATGATATATGAAAGAGCATGTAATTTTAAGAAGGATTCAACATTTATTTGGTGAAAATTGGTTTTCAAATGGCTGAGATATCCAAAAATTATAAATAATAAAAGGCGACAGGCCATGGCTTTTATTAGGATCTCTTTGTTTCACCTTGTTTTTGGATATCTCAACCATTTCAAAATCAATTTTCATCAAATAAACTTTTTGATACCCCTTAGACTTGCATGCACTTTGACATCTCATAGAATGGTTTCTGAATATCTCGCAAAACGTTAAAAGCTAAATCCTCACCTCGACCAGAACTGTACACACCCTTTAAAGATGCGAAGACACGCAATCAGCAAAGTTGTAGAGAAAATTTCAAGCTTTGCTGTAAAAAAAATGTTATGACACCGCTATGATCATTGTCTTGCAAATGGCTGGTATGATATTATTTAGGTCTGGGAGGCATGACTTTTACAGACACAACTGCAACAGAAAATTAGAATTTACTTTAAAAAAAAACACAAACAACTCCTCTGGAACACTGTTATTCAATCACCATGAAAAACAATACCTGTGTGAGAAATGACATTACGAGTGAAGCTTACATTGTACTGTGGCATTTGGCAATTTATTCATCAGTCTGGAAGGGATTGTATGTCTGAGCAAGTAAGCGAACTTGGTAAGCCACCGACAATTAAGTTGAGTGTGCAAACGTGGCACATGAAGAGTTAATTGGCAACATGGTTTGGCCAGTCTTCCGCTGAGGACGAGTCCAGAGTATACTCGAGCAGGTGTTTATGGGCAATGCGTGTTGTAGCAAAATCAGTCCATCCTCAACGGGTTTATCAGACTTCCACACAATTGATGTGCTCCCTTCTCTTCAAAACATCACAAAAGGGCAATTCCATAAATTTGTCAACCAGAGGGTCAATTTTTCAAAATGAAATTATCAGCACAAATTATATATCATTTTGATGGGAATTGTTTAAACTGTTCAAAAATGTAAATTAGAAATGCACTTAACCAAGGTCAAGGTCACAGGAGTGATTTCAATGAAGCCATTTAACAACTGCTCTGGAACCACTTTTATAATCCACTATTTCATTTGATATTTTTTGTGAAGGAAAAGAAAACTTTTCAACTCACTACATCATTCAATATGAAGGTAATGAATCACTTTTTCCATATCCATAGGGTAGAGAATGTGAAAGTGACAATTTATGTTGTCTTCTTTACTCTTATTTTATGCATTATTTCAATGTACGTCCGAAACAAAAAAACACCTTTTTTTAATCTTACATAAAAACTTGAATGCTAGTAAACTACAAAATCTCAGTGCAAAGCAAGTTTTTGTTGCATTTCAAATGTGTAACTTTAGAATTTTGTAATTATCTCTAATTAATGAAAAAATATGTGTTCGGACGTACACTTTTTTATGTACGTCCGAAACAACTTTTATGTACGTCCGAAACACTTTTCATGTTGACTTCTTACTGTGCTCTGGAACCCATTGAAAACAATCCTATTGAGCTTAAATGTTTAAGGAATACATTTCTCTGTCTAATCCTCTTGTATAAGTAGGTTTATAATTAATATTCAATAAAATTTTAATTATTTATTAAATAAACAAATTCTGTCCATGTATGTATGCACACAAACAAGTTAGGCTGAACGGAAAGCGTGGTTTGAAGTTGATACTGTGGAATGTATGAAAACCACCAACAGTAGGGAATGGTCATTATCAAAATTCTGAGAACATTGTTTAGGCAATGTGTCTTTACAAGGACAGATATTGATTACTTGCTTACTTGTGGGACATAGAGCAGAGAAGGTGGCTTGTTGTATGAAATACCCTCCTATTTAGGCCAAGACTGAGTATTTCAGCTTCTTATCACCTTGCGTTCACATTGCAATACTACAATGTAGTTTCCTACCATTTTTGTCAGCTGGTGTTTACAATCCTTATCTTGTAACTTAAAGTTATCATCTGCATCTTCATGCATTTTGATTACAGATTAATGGACACACAGCCTGCAATTTAGACAACAATATGATATACATCGTTACGACCTGAGACCTCATAGACATACAATGTTCAATTCACTTCGGTTAGTTCCTAAACCTTTTGTCAATTTTCTTGACAAAGCTATGATGTATATCCTGTCTTCTTTCAAAATCGGTTTCATGGTCTACTGTATCTATGTCATATCATATTTTTTTAATTTAATGATTTAATTCAATGCTGCACACTGGCACTGGTCTGATGGTCTCCAGGACAAGTAAAAATTACTGTCGGACCAGTAATTTTTTAAAGGAATGAACCAGTAAAAGATGGAAAAACTGGGTACCTAATGGTCTGACAGACCAGTCCGACCAGTAGAAAAAATGGGTTAGTGTGCAGCCCTGTCTAATTTGTGATTTACCTTCCTGCGCTTTAATCATTCATTTGAAAATTACAGACAGATGTTGCTGCCGAAGGAGTACTGGAGCAGGTCATGCCATAAAAATGGTTATTATAGTGTTAGTGATTTATAATAATAAGTATTTCAGAGTGAATAAGATTTTTCCATGAAATAAATTATGCAACAAAAGTACACTGCATAGAGCCCATTGTTTAGCAGGTACTCAATAACATTTCACTCAATCTAATATTCTATATAAAAAACAACATCAAAAGGCCTTTGATTACCAGAATATTCCAAGCCTAATGCAAAACTGTCCCATATGTTACTTTCTTCATACATTTTGTACATTACCATGCATGTTTCTGTGAGCTTGTCTCACAAAAAGGAACCCATAATGTTTAAATTACACTGAATGTTGTGTTTAATACATAAATCACTCACAAATTGAATGTGACCATGCAATTTTTGCTTTGCTCTTTTCATTGTAAGTTCAGAGAGTCTTGAGAACAGAGTAAAAATTCATGTAAAATGTTCTGGTCCAATACATGTACTTACTGTTGAATCAACATAAAGTAATCAGCAAATGGTTTCTTTTGAATATTTTTTTTCCATATTTGTAAAGGTTGTTGTTTACTAACTGCAATATGCTTTAATATAGACTAGGGTTTAATTCTAATATTGGCAAAACAGGCCTATTTTTTACTCTTATTTCCCATTTAAGATGGCAAAATCAAATAGCTTTGACTTGCCCATGAACAATATCCATTGTGTTAGGATTACTCTACTGTTGTCTGTAAAAAATGTATTGTTTTGCCACCATGGTATACATAGTACATGTAACAGATATCTAGTCAGTATGTTACAAACAGTTATTGGCTACTTCATGTAAATCTTTTGATTTTCCACAAATTTTATTTTTCTTTCTGTTTGTAAATAATGCATCTGGTACAGTACTTTGTTGACCGTACATTATTTTGTACCTTTATCACATTGTGAAAAAAAAAAAAAATAAACAGAAATATAATGTGTCTATAGTTAATATAGTAATTGGTTACCTACAGATTGCAACACATGTGTTTCTGTTGTTCTGGCCAGTAAGTTTTTAGGCTGTATTTTGTGTTATAATCACAAAGTTTGATATTAGAATTCTGGTTCTGTAATACAAGTACATATACATAATATGTATACATGATGTACTTATCATGCCTGAATATTGTTACATGTATTAAGGCAGCTGATAATGCACAGACCCTATGTATACAATATTTTTCATGTTCTGAAGAGGTTTTATTCATTTACACTGGTAATGCTGACATGATAGACAAGTGCTATCATCTGAGAAGGGCCTAGGATGAATAATAGTTATGTAACAAATTTCTTTTTGCATTTATTATAAGTGTTGTTGAGGGTGTACATAGTGTACGTCCGAAACGGCGGTCGTGTACGTCCGAAACTGTACGTCCGAAACAAAAAACAAACATAATAATTTCCATGTTAATTGTTTAAATTGCTAATTCTTTTTACATTTCTACATCATTTCACATCTACTTTAACTGATATAATGTGAATTTTTAGAAAAATATTGCATACTTCACAGAACTTTGTGACTGAACTTATGAAGTCAGAAAATTCACTTTTTCTGTGTACGTCCGAACACATGCTATTTTTTAATCATTCCAAGGTCACTGAGGTCTTGACATAATTTTTTCATAGTTAATTGTTTTCTACTAACCACTTGTCATATCATGGCCAGAAAAAAGTTTCATATTCTCAATCTTTGTATGTTTGGCAGCTTATTAATGTGTTCAAAATGTACGTCCGAATTTATGGAATTGCCCAAAAGAAATCTACAGACGATGAGGCATTAATGTCATCATGATATGATTCCTCTGCTTTCCACCATCCAACAAATCAAAAATCTTATCATCCCTGCTGAAATAATAATCTCAGTCCTCTCAGGAAATCAGATTTAGATGAAAACACCAAACATTTTCCTAACGAAAAAAGAGCAAACATAGACTAATTACCTGACACAATGCTGAAACCCAAGATTCGAGAGGTACCATACACATGTACTACTCATTAATTTCTAATGCTCCTAGTGGTATTGGGATGTTATGAGGCACGTTCAAAGAATGTTAAGTAGGTCAGTCTTTCTTTATGTTTCTTTCATTCTTGGCTGCAGGCCAATGCAGTGATATCCAGGTATTTTTTGATTACCCAAATGTAGAGGCTTCATTGCCAAAAGCTGCGTGATAAGCATATAATTCAACTGAATTTCAGTGATATCAGTGGCTGGGTTTTTGCTTCATCTGCAAATGGTGAATTATGCCTTTAAAGCCACTGAAGTGTCCACTAGAGTTAGATTTCTCTTTTGGACCCTAACAAACCTGAAAAGAAGAAACTCTTGGCTTTAGGATGTAGAAATACTTGATCATTTACAGAGCTCCATTTCTCGCCGGTAAGAGTGAATAAATGAGTCTTTGGAAAAAGTCACGAGGGAAGAAAGACAGAGCAAACGCAAATTTAAAATGGGACCAGCAAGGTATCGAGATGTTATGGTTGGATCAAATAACCATAGGAAACTGGGACAACCTGCCCATCAGAGTCCCCTGAAATTATGAGCAGTGATTTTGATGAATCAAATAAATTATGCATTTCTCTCAATGTCTGACAAAGTCATCAAATTCACATGATATTATGTACACTTTCTGCTGTAGGGGCAAAGCTCGGTCTTAGACATCAGAAAGATTTCTTCTTTTTACACCAGAGTTGAATGAGAATAATCAAGTTCCAAGAAGAAGAGAATATTTATGTAATTAATATGCTATCACAAAATGCAAAACCCTCCCGACATCACAATCTTGCCTGCAGTCTATGTACTGTATGAAGGGTGATATTCCATATTCCAAGTTTGTTGATCTGAAAATGGAATTAGGTTTGTTACTCTGATGGTTCATTATTCTAAAACACACAAAGTCTTTTTACCTACATGTTTGTTAATCCAAAAAAACTGTCACATCATTCTGAAGGTTCGTGATTCCGAAAATGATAACAGGTTTGCTATTTTGAACATTCACAAGAATACAAAAATGAAACAAGGTTCATCAATCCAAAAAGGTTCATTATTCATATTGTGATATTTGCTGGACCTAATATAATGTGGCTTAAAGCAACCATTCTCAATTTTTAACAAATTAACGCTGTAATATATTGTGAAACCTGGTGGACTTCATACAACATGGGTTCATTTTCTTTTATACCATTCAAAATGTTTCTCATGAGTTGATTTAGAGAACAGTCCTACAATGTAAGTCAATTCCACATTTCATTCAAACAGCTCCTAACAACAACATATTTAAAAACAGACCTGAAAAGAGTATTCATCTGTCATTGATGATGACAAGTAACAGATGGACAACCTTTAAATACCAGGCCAGCTGTTCATACCTACTTTGTGAGTTAGAGCCCACTTTTTTAATTTACACTACAGACTGATTCTGGTTAGTATGATATTAACCAATGATTCCCAACATATACACACTATAGCTGGGGGCCCCTCAATACAAGCAGTAGATTCTTTAACAAGAAATAAACATATGACAATTGCATATGTTGTATGTGAATGCACCTGATAAACTGATTCTAATATTACACATAATATGTGTACATACTTTGGGGAACTGACCTCATGTACTGTAGTGTCCATCATTATTATTATTATTTTTTCATGAGCGCAAAAATATTCCCCTAAGAAAGTTCATCTATTCCAAATCCTCATTCCAAGTGCATTCTATCATTACAACAAATCTTTTAAATTTCACTTTCACTTGACATAGTGTAGAGATATATGACATCATTAATAATATACATTTACTACATTTTGTACTGAGCAAGAATTAAACTACCAGAGATGAGGTATTGGGCACAAATGATATTTCTGATGATGCATGTAGCTCTAAGCAAGTAAAGGTTATTGTTTGCAATACATTCTAGGAAAGCTTAATGACGACACAGTATCTACAAAAGAAAAACTGTATAAAATGTTAGATACAGCTGCAGGAATATACAGCATTGTTGGTTGACTTACATGTACATGTATATATACTGACAATAAACTGAAGTTCAGGCTGAATGGCAGAAACATTTTCTTTTTATTTTGGGTGAAAATTTGCCTACAGCCAAGCATGAAAACTAAAAGAAGCTGACAAGTCGAAACTGCAATAGAAATTAGTGAACAGGCTACAGGCTGTATATTGAGCGGTCATTATGTGTACATGTCGGAAGCATCCTAAAAATAGAACACATACATTCCTCCGCTATGCCTTTCTTCCCATTAAAAGCCCTCGGCTTCCTACCAAACTAGTGAATCTGCCAAAGACAAAGTTGCCAATCTAATCTAATTATCACACCACTCTGCTTGTCGCCTGTGACCAGTAAAACTACGCAGGAAACTTGGGAAAGTTATGACCAGCAAGCACTTCATTCATTTACCGAGGGGCCTTTTAGGTCTTACAGATTATGCAGCACTGGAAATGTTTCTAGCATTGACTAATGTCAAAAGGCATTCTTCAACCAAAAGGTAAGGACTTCTGTTTTCAAACTTTTGCCCATTCCTAGTTGCAAACTCAAAACATGAACTCAGGAGTGAATGCCCATGAAAAGTTCTTGAAATTACACAAGTTCTAGAGATGACTAAAAACGTTATGCTTACGAAACACTACATAGTAAGGAGGATGTTAAACTTTTCTTCTAGAAGTACTTCTGCATTTCTCAACACTGGCAAGTTTTAATCTTGGTCTTAAATACTTTTTAAATACTTCTTATTTTTGTTCTGCTTTGTTGTTTTTCCTAATCTCAGATATTTGAAATAGAAGCAGGACTCAACATTTGTGTGTGTGTGTGTACTTGGACCTGATATCCTTTAATATGATTTTGAATTCTAAAAGTGCACTAGACAAACAAGAACTTGAAAAAAAAAGTGAAGTTTAAATCAATTTTAGAAAATGATTACACTCTAACTGTGTAAGAAGAGTTCTATTTACACTGATCAAATAGTCAATTACACTGTAAATAGTTCCGTTTCCAATAGAAATTTAGCAAAGGTTATAGTGCAATGATTGAAATGAACACAAATGCCTTATCACAGATCATGTCCGTGCAGAGCAACTGTTGGTCTATAATGACTACATTTGTAGTTGATCCATCAATCAAAAATAGTCTAAATAGTTTAACTGCAAAAGTTCATGCACATTATTTTTAGGTGCGGTGTACAACTAGTACAAACAGAGGGCATATGGTTCTCAACAAAGCAATATTCAAAACACTGAAAAACATTTTTTTTTTAAACATTTTTAGTTGTAACTTTAAACATGAATTGCCAGATAAAGCTGGCCAAGGTCAAATTTTGGTTGCTACACAATAATGATGAATAATCTAGAATATATATATCTAGAAATAATGTATAATATTAATCTACTATAAATGCCTATAACTCCTCACTATAAAGAAGTCAGAGTGTTTTGTAAGATAGCAGTGAAAGTAAATTGTAGACAGCTTTGACCTTACTATAGTACATGTGTACATGTATTCCCTCCCAGTGCTTAACAGGAAGTTACAAGTGTACGTCCCTTTAGCTTTCAAGGTTTCATACCATAGCCGTGTGTGTGTTCCTGACACAAGTATTAAAGGGGCAACTCAGACCCTTGTCCTGTCAAAACAAGCCACTGCATATAATGTGACATCATCAAAGTTCTAACCATGTACGATCTAATGAACTGCTACTGAGAAAATTCAATGCTACACATATGGTAAAATCATACCAAGCACATAAAGTGAGAGAAGATACACAACAGTGAGAGCAAGTTATGTCAGACTTACAATTCTATGAACCATTTTTTGACAAGTATATCAATTCATATCTATGGAAAAAAAAAGCAATACTTCATGAATCCATAAAGCTAATTCATGAAGTACACTTTTGATAAAAATGGCAAGTGAACTCTTGAAAGTATATCATTAAACCGATATTTCTTGCAATCTACAGTAAAGGGTACAATATTGTGACAAAAACATGTGCAAAGGATTATTGACCTCAAGTGCCATGAACACAGCCAGTATACAATTGTACTTTGAACAGTTTATGAAAACAGCCACCAGAAGTTGTGTTCTTTTTCAAATGAAACCATTCAACAGAGAACAATGAAAGTCAAATTGCTTTACTCTGTCCTGGCTAATGATAAAAAATCAACTCATAACCCTCTTCTGAATAAAACCTGCAGTCTTAACATCATCAAAAAACCATAAAATAGAAGTCAGGCTGCTCCCTTCAGAAATCAGCAAATCATAAGGAAAGTCAGGATCTTACGTAAGAGGCATATTTAACCAGCACCGGTTCCAAAACTTCAATGACATCCAGGCAGCTAGCTTCACAATTCCACACTCTCGCCTGAGGACTCATGTTGCTCTCCCAATCCTGTTTACCCCTGAATAACAAAACCAAGCTAATAAACTAAGTCAGAACAAGCCGGGCACACTTTACCCACACGTGCAGTCTCCGTCGTCTCAGATACAATTCGCGGTTATTGATCCTTTTAATCACCGACAGTTGTCGTTCCTTGCGTCTCCGCTCTTGCTCCTCCCGTTTTTTTTCCAGCTGGTACATGATGGTGTATCGGTACATACTGACTCGCTACCTTTGGCAGATAACACTCAATCTTTGCCAGAAAGTTCAGTTTTTTTTTTCCAAAAAAAGAATCTGTGTAGCTGCTTCGATGGGAGAATTTAGTCCAGCCCTGCCAGGATTTTCCCCCTCTGCCTATAAGTTTGCGAACACTTTTTGGAACTGTTTAGCAGGAATTAAACGTGCTTAGCCACGGATCACTTGCATTCAGAAGTGTTGGGGAGGAACTGAGAAGGGGTAAAAGGGGGGTTGTGTCAGTTGACAGCTGTCTGGAACTCTTGGTCATTGCCTCAGTCCCACTGCTTACAAATACTGTGGTGAGTCATACCCAGATTCTGTTTAATTGAGTGAAAGAGATACCACTGATCATTAGCTCAGAACCATTTCTGGAATTTGTCAGAGTCCAGTAATGCTATCTTCTGTGGCTTCAAGAAAGCCCTTCTCATTGGGTCCCTATCAAGCAGGGGAGTATAAATTTCTGAATTGGCAAATTTTCAAACTTGAAAGATTTTCTGCATAAAATATGTGTACAATGCATTTACCATGGTAGCAGTGAACACAAATAAAGCTATACTTCATCTTTTCAAATTATGTATTAGTATGGTAATGTCGTTAAAAATATATGTTTTTCAAAAACTGAGTAGTGTACAAGTGGAAAACATCTCTTGACTATGATTTATCGAATTTGATTTGCAAAAAAAAAAATGTATTTGGAAGAAACATGTTAACAGCTTGTCTTCAGTTAGCTCAAAATGTATTACTAAACACATACAAACAAAATTTGCAGCAAGTCTGAAACCCATCTTAGTCACAGACTTATGTTGTGTTGTCTCTATTGGGCTGATCCCTTCGACTCACTTTTCCCTTTCAGATTGTGGCATAGATTAAGCACATTCCCACGGATACACCTTACTGTATGACACTCCCAATGTGGGGATTAGCCTGGAGATCAGGTAGATGAAGAAATCTTGCCAAAAATGACATGATATCACTGATTGGTCAGTTTATTTTAGCAGCTGATCAGTTTGATACCACAGTTGTGAATCAAAACAAACGTAGCTTGAGCATGTACTCATGAATGGATGTGAGTGTATGTATTTAAAGCACATTATACATTTGTACATCATATGAGAGAGAGAGAGGGAGAGAGAGAGAGAGAGTGTGTGTACATGAACAACATTTTAAATGTGTGTGTGTGCACATGAACAGCATGTTTAAATGTGTGTGTATCATGTATGCTGTAATTGTGTGACTGTGTGTAGGTGCAAGAATCAAAGAATACATTCATCTTAGATATATGTGTGGATTGAGTGAATGCACAGCAACATCACTAGAACACATTTAAGTGTAAGTGTCAGGAAAATTGGACAATCCATTCAAAAGTTATAAGGGGGTCACACTTTTATGAGAAAATTTTCCTGCTCACCAAACCAAGCCCTTTAAGAGGATTCATTGGGTGTGGGTGTGTGTGTGTGTGTGTGTGTTGGGGGGGGGGGGGAGGAGGGAGGAGGGGCAGGGGAAAGATGGTATCATATTGGTTGAGGTGAGGATTCAGGCTTTAACTTTTGCAAGATACTAAAAAAAAAAATGATTTATGAAATGTTATCAAAGAGCATGCAATTCTAACAGAAATCCGAAGTTTATTTGATGAATTTTGAAATGGCTGATATATCCAAAAACAAAGTAAAACAAATGATTGATCCTCATAAATGGTGGGCACCACCTTTTATAAGGGTCCCTTTGTTTTGGATATCTCAGCCATTTCAAAATCAATTTTCATCAAATAAACTTTGAATTTCTCTTAGAAATTTATGCTCTTCCAAATTTCATATGAGGTTTCTCATTATGTCAAAATCACCATTTAACATGTTGGAATTGGACATCTGAAGCCCCATCTCAACCAAAACTGTACCATCCCTGCAACCTTAACCCGTTGAGGACGAGTCCCGAGTATACTCGGGCAGGTGTCTATGAGAAATGCGTGTTGTAGCAAAATTAGTCCGTCCTCAACGGGTTAAAGAGCCCTTATCACTAGGCTGCTACAGAAATTCTTATAATACCATGAAATATTTAATCTGCTTATCCCTGGCAACTTTCTGAACAGGTGTATAATGGGGCCAAGATACACAGTTTCTGCAGTATTTTGTGACACTAATAGCTATCTTGTACATTTATAAGCAAATCACAGAGTCACTGAGACCCCAAAAGACCAATTTGATGTTAAACTTCATCACATCTCAAAGTCCCTCTATAATTCTCAGTAAACAAGGCACACAAAAGAAGTGCTCCCACAAAGAGGTTGATATGTTCTTGTGATAACATAATGATGTCTTTATATTTATCCAGGGTAGCCTCTTCAGTATTGCCACTGCTCTACCCGAGGGCCCTACCAATAGAGGACATTATGATCTAACCACAATCTTTTGACGAAAACATGTGCTATCAAGCAGAGAACAGTTATCTCAGAGTGAGGTGGGGTTTGTTAAAATCTATCATCTTCCTTTTTCTATACATGTGTTGAATATACAGGCTCTCATGCGCGGACAGCATCAGAAATGATAGATACGGCGCATTATAAATATACTTCATTATTATTATTATTATTATTATTATTATTATTATTATTATTATTATTATTATTATTATTATTATTATTATTGTTATTATTATTATTATTATTATTATTATTTGGAGAACATAGAAGCCATCCCTCATCTCTCCTGAGACTGGCTAAGCATGCAATGATACAGCTTGTATATCACTATAACTAAGTATGTGGCTTACTGTAAAATGCAGTCACAACCAATTAGATGAGACAGCATTGGAATTATGACCTTTGCCACAATTATGTGAGTATCCTGAAAATGAGGCCAAACATTGAGTCATCTGTAGGCCTATACTTTGAAACCACACGTCACTGTTGTACTTTTCCCCATTGCACTCAGTACTGACCAATACTTCTTCCAAAATGGCTTAAATTTGTCAAAACATATCATATGGTAGCAAAAAAAAACAACAACAAAAAACAAACTTTTGGAGACTAAAATGTGATTCAGATGAAAATTTCATTTTTTTTTTTATTACACTTGTCATGGACATATATGACTCTTCCATTTAAAGCAACAGAGAACTTAATGTGACAACAAAGATGCAAGTATGTGGGACTAACATAATCAGACTGACTGTTCATTTGCAAGCATCAAGTAGAGAGTCAATAATTCCTGGCCAACCTTTCGTTTTCTCGAGATCCAACTGAATGCCACTTTTGTTTTGTTTCATTAACTCAGTGTTTTGCCTTTAAAATGAATGTGAGTGGAGGTTTTAGAGTATTTTCCTCACCAAACCGGAAACCCTTCCTATACAGTGGGTAATGAGATAGGATATGTTTTGGGTATGGTTGATGGATCACTTACCCACAAAATGATTCCTCAAAAGGCATACAAATGTATCTCTGAGTTTGTATAGTACCAAATTAAAT
This sequence comes from Diadema setosum, assembly GCF_964275005.1. Taxonomy (NCBI): domain Eukaryota; kingdom Metazoa; phylum Echinodermata; class Echinoidea; order Diadematoida; family Diadematidae; genus Diadema; species Diadema setosum. The sequence continues at coordinate 37,527,451 of NC_092699.1, read as the reverse complement.
TTCAGTTACATGACAAAATGTTTAGAAAATGCTGGAATATATCGATCCCATAGCTATCCTTAAAATAAATGTCATTTATAGTCTTGACATTATTTATCTGCAAGGCCAGGTTAAAATTACTCAGTCAATACTATTTATCAAATTTAACACAATCCTATCACCTATAGTATGACAATGAAATATAAATTTTGTGCCTGATTTGTTTAACCGAGCAATAAACTACTTGCCAATGTCAATGACTGTTGACATTGAGCTACCAGATACCATTTTATTGCATCCTTGATCACTATAAATGCTTTATTATGACTGTTCATGGACTGTAGCTGTGATGCTTTACTGTACTGTCATATATTTACACTGTACTGTACTGTATGTAAATATTTAGTTAGCTCTTAATATTCTGCTGGTAACTCACGATTTAGTTTTACTATCACAATCAGCTATAATGTGTCACATAAAGTCTAAAATGTCTCTGATTATAGTTGGGAAAGCTTATATTACATGGATAGCCGCCATGTATAGTAATACTACTAATATTCCTATCACCACCAGAGTACCAGGTGGTATAGGCATACACATCGCTGGAATCACGACGCCACAATCCCGGGCTGCTGTACACTCAGTGAGTGAGTGTGTGTATACCAGCTGCACTCGTGACCGGACCCAGCCACTCATCATGTGAGCCAATGCAATATGCGCTAGCACTGTGTAAATATCGATCAGAAAATTACGCTAGAGCGTTTCAAGGTAAACACATTGGGGTTGTCTCGATCAGCTACCTTTGGAACATGAACACAAATTGCAAAATCAGGTTTTATCCTGCTCCGCTTACGTACCTTCAAGGCGAATTTATCCACAAGACTCATGGCTAGAAATTGTGATGGAGATACCGTACTAGACGTCTTCCCGTTCTCTTCGTGCAGTGGTGGTGGTTGCATAGTACCAGTACTGAGAGCTGCAAGCACGGGTGTAAAGGTGAAATGAATGGATGAATAGATTATTATGATCACACGCGCGAGTGTATACCTTTCACCTGCTGGCTTATGTTACTGTGTGGGGCAATCATATCAGTGTGAGATGCAATTTTGCATGCTAATGACGTCAGAGTTAAATCGTGGCGCCCATTCACCTTTGGCACTTGTTCATTTGAAACATGAATCGCTATTTCTCAATCAGTGATATGGCCTCTGTATTGATACATGCTTTCATCGTTTGCAGGTAACTCATACAAAACATAATAGGAAAGACTTCTTTTTATACCCCCACTAAAATCAACGGATATGAGCTTTATTCCATCATTCTGCATTATAAACATGTTTTCACTTTCAGTGGATTTGAAAATATCATATATGCATATACTTACATATATAATATTATATACATGTATATATATATATATATATATATATATATATATATATATATATAAGAGTTATGTAAGACTTTGTGGTAATGGTAAATATAGAAACCGAAAAAAAGTGAAGAAATATCAGTTTAATAGGGCCTATAGGATTCATCTAAGATATGGAGCAACAAAGTATCTATGAGAGAAGTTTTTGGGGCTTTTGCGAAATCTTTCTTGAAACCACTGTTTACCTTTGGGAGCAGTGATTGAAAAAAAAAATAAATGTTCGAGTTTGATGCATATGTATAGTTCAGTTGTATAACATGCTATACAATTTAAAAACTTTGCAATAAAGCCACAAATATAAGAGGTTATCACTAATTCTCTCATTTAACCATAACTGTAGACTGTTTATTCTAGAAACGATTTTTTATAAAACCATTGTTAACATTTTGTATATTTAACAAAACTTAACATTGATTAGATACTGATTAAAGGGATCGTATAGTTTTGGTTGAGACCTAATTTCAGGTTTCTAACATTTTTGGTGAGATAATGAGAAACCTTTTTATGAAATATGAAAGAGCATGTAATTCTATGAGGAATTCAACGTTTATTTGATGAAAATTGGTTTTGAAATGGCTGAGATATCCAAAAAAAAAGGAAAAAAAAAGAGCGATTCTAATAAAGTGTGGGACCCGCACTTATACGATCGCTTTGTTTTACTCTGTTTTGGGATGTTTCAGTCATTCCAAACCCGATTTTCATCTAATAAACTTTGAATTCCTCTTAAAATGGTATGCTCTTTACTATATCATAAGTGTTTTCTTGGTATCTTGCAAAAAGTTAAAAGCCCAATTCTCATCTCCACCAATACTGTATCATCCCTTTAACATTTTTACATTGTTTGTTTCTATCTGTAACTAAGATTCAAGAACTATCTTGAGGCACTATACTGTTTATTTTTTTGCTACAAATGGTAAACAATGGCTTTAAAGTCAATAAATGAACCATTGACTGATGAATAATTCATCGGGCCATTCTTGGAAGTTACAGGTCTAATTCTGAGAAAAAAAAAGTCATGTCTCGTCAAATACGTCAACATCGAAATCACGTGGGATACAGTGGATACGGATGGTTTCTTTGTGTGTGTGTGTGTGTGTGTGTGTTTACGTTTCAGGAAATGATACGTTTCAGGAAATGCTGTATTCTCAAGAGAGTGTAAGAGAATCTATGTAATGAAGTGGATATTGAGCAATCTGATCAAGTTGATCAAGAATTTATTTTTTTCCCTTTTAAGAGTTATACTTTATCTGATATATTTATGTATATCAGATAAAGAAAAAAAAAGAGAGAGAAAAACACAAATTTCTTATTGGATGTGTGAGTGATAAGGCACATTTGGATTGGCTTGATTAGGCTGATCAAAATAGCTTTTTCTGAGAATTATGCAGAATTTCATGTCAGTTTTCTTATAAAAACAGGGTATGATTTGGTAAAAAGACCCAAATGTATCGTACTGTATGTTTGAAAAAATGATTTAGTAGCACAAGAAAGAAGAATACAGCTGCTTTTTTTTTTGTTGGTGGACATATTAATTTTATTGTTGATATGGATTTGATATTGAATGAAACAAAAATAAAGAAAGAATATTATAAAAAAAAAAAGTGTTTGTGTGTGTCATACAAAACCAGTGAATTTCGCGAAGGAGTTACATGTACATTTAAACCAATATTTCACGTAACTAGTTAAGATCCAATACAAATGAGCAGGGCCGGTGCAACAGGAGGGAGGGGCAACCCCTCCACCCCCCCCCCCCCCACAACACACACACTTTTTTTCGCATAAAATAATAGCACCTTAGTTTTCTGTCTTTCTTTCTTACTTTCTTTCTTTTTTTTTTCATTCATTCTTTCTTTTTCTTTCTTTCTTTCTTTCTTTCTTTTTCGAGTCAGGCGATATTGGCATAAGAGATGTGGCAGCCAAAACTGTGGAGCCCCCTCCCCTATTTTGTCTTTCTTTTTGCTTGTCATGCGATTTTAGGAGGGAAGTGGCAGCAAAATGTCCCCCTCCTATCCTGATAACGAATCGACGTCCCTGTTCCCATAAAGTCGGCCCCTCACGTGTTTAAAAAACGTACCGCCGCGCCCGATGACATTGTTTTAATCTAATTCATCATGACAATACCCTGCTATGAACGAATGAACGAAGCACCTAATGGGGAAAACTATGCATTTCATCAGAAGCTGTAACATTTTCTTGACTCATTTTGTCATCACAAACTTGACCTCCTTAGTGTGTGCAACGCAAAAAAAAAAACCCCACAACACAACAAAGACAAAAAAAAAAAACCCCGAAACAAAATAAAACAAAAAGGACAAGGTTAAGGGAAAGAGTTGCAATCTGGCAAACGTACACGCACACACATACACATACTATCATTGCAATATGACATTATGATAATTCTAATTCAAATATAATGATTATGCAAATGGTTAGAAATGAATATTAGGCATTTACACCAACAAAAAGTCATGGCATTTGGTAATAAGAAATATTTTGGGAATGATGTTTTGTTAACAAAATTCAGTACTCACACTGAGAAAAGATAAAGAATATGGGATATTTGGGTGCTATTATGCTTCACTCCGGTTTGACGTGGTGTGAACATGTTTCTTCCATTGTTTGTAAAATCTCTAAGGCAATAGGTTGTATTTAAGAGGATTAAACATTAAATGTCATTCAAATTAATTAAGAATTATGCATTTTGCTATATGATTTTTTCTTATATCGAGTACTGTAGTACATCTTGGGGATGCTGTGAAAAATAAGAAACAAAAACTCCAGAATAGATATAAAAGGATGATTTTGAACAAAGATTAATATCTCAAACTTCCTTGTTACTGACTTATCTAGAATAATCAATATATAAACGATGATAGAAAAAAATGATAGGATAGGTTTTTTTTTTTTTTTTTTTTTTTGGAAGTGCCCCCTTCAACTTCCCTGCCCAATGGCAGAATATAAAAGACATTCTCTTGCATACATTGGAGCCATCTTGTTCGATGCACTCCCTGTAAATGTTCAAACATGTTTATCCCTTTATGGATTGAACAAAACAAGAAGAAGATGTAAAGTCATTTTTAGTGAATTGATTGATTTGTAACAGTGCTATGTATATCCACATATCTACGTGTACCTATTATCATTATCATTATCGGAATCCACTCTAGATATTTGTGGTTTACCGGCACATATATTATATTTAACCATATTATGCATTTTCATATTTCATTTCATGTCATGTCATGTCATGTCATGTCATGTCATGTCATGCCATTTCATTTCATTTCATTTCATTTCATTTCATTTCATTTCATTTCATTTCATTTCATCTCTTTTCTTTTCTTTTCTTTATCTAGGCACGACACATACTTCAATCCGGGGCACTGTTCTGTACTACTGCAGGGCGCCTTTGGATATGAACAGGCCAACCCTGCAGGGTAAAATAGATAAAACAAAACTGAATAAATAATGAATAAATAAATGTTAATTGAAAGGCACATCAAAAATCGTGTCGCATCACGTGACAATACCTATATATGTATGTCACTTGCGGTATACATGATCATGACAATATAACTTTTCAATGGTCTTCAAGGTTGGAGAACGGTTCACACACTTTTAATGGGATTCTTTCATAAAGTAATTAGCCAACAAAACTGTACCCGGTGTTTTCATTTCACCGTATACCACTCATGGTGTAATGATCCTAGCAAGACGTTGAGGGCGAAGATACTTCAACTATCCTTTTCTGCCACAATGTGTTTGACTCTTATTTGTATCGTCGGCATAGTTTAATCCGAGGCACCATGTCTGTTCGCCCAGAAACCTTATCCGGCTAATTCATTGGTCTTCCTTGTTCGTACTCTGCCTGCAGTTTTCCTAGCCTTGATGCGTAGAACTGAACGAGAAATACTTCCCCCATAAAATGTGATCACATGACCACGTTTACCAGTTTTAAACGCTGATGATAATGACATCATAGTAAAACTGGAGATGAGTTGATATCAGATGGTTTTGAATTTGGGTTGATTTCGATCATATAATTATTTTCGCAGATGTTTAGTTAACTTCTGTCTGAGACTTGGCAAGTAAAATGATTTATCCGTGTTTCAATCCTCACTCTTTCAGGACCAATGAGGCTGACCGACAGATTATTATTTTCATTATGTAAGATCTCAAAAGATTTTCAACAAAATCATATATTATACTTAATCTTATAGCTCACTTCAAAATCTGACGCGACCTCGTAACAGCTACAATCTGAACATAGCCCTATGTACCACATAACAACAATGAACGAAGGATGCCTTGATGAAGGATGTCTTGATGTCAGGATTACTATTCCTTGGAGGTGTATGATATTAGTGATTATTATCAACATTTTGAGCTGTTTGTACAATGCCACCTCAAATTAATGAGAAACGCGCCTTCTATACGCGGAAGTTTTTAGCCTTCGCCTTTACTAGCGAGTTTGGATCGTTATGTTTCCCCTGGTATTTCGCAACAATGGATACAAACTACAATTCACTGAGCTCTGTGTAAAATATGAGTGGCCAAACCTAGCTGTTGGTCGTCAGATGGCGCCAGACTGATATTGTTGACAGACCCCGGGCTACTGTTGTACAAAAATGACGACTGACATACGACAAAATGGGACTTTGTGATTCAGGACAATGGGTTCAACAGTTACACGCTCCGTACAAAATGCTCAGCATATGGCCGGTGGAACCGGGGAGCCAGGGGGCTCGCCCCCCCCCCCCAACTTTTTTGCACCCTTACATAGGAAAACATAGGGTGTCACCACTTTGCCCCCCCCCCCCCCCACGGTGTTTTTTTGTTTTTTTTTTTTTTTAAACCCCGGAAGTGGCAGTAGAAAAAAGGGGGAAAAAAAATAGAATGAATCCTTAAGCTTAGAGCAAGGTAATGCGCTGAAGATTTTTGTTTTTGTTTGTTTGTTTGTAAACTGAAGTAACCCGGAAGTGGAATGAGAGAAAGATGAGTTGAAGACCCCCCCCCCTTTTTTTATTGTTAGCTCATGAAACCCGCAAGTGCCCCCCCCCCCCCCCACACACACACTTTTGACAACGTGGCGCCGGCGGTGTGCTCCATACAAAATGTGTCGTTACCGTAAATAGAGATTTGAAGACGATACCTACGATTGAGAATAAAAGACATCATGTTTATTACTGCTTGTTTTTGTTTTTTCTAATTGGATATAAAGGGAGGGGGAGGGTGAACCAAAACGTTTCACACAGTCCACTGTACAATGACCTTTTAGGGCCTCTATTGCAAATGTAATGCCCAAACGTAGATGTCACTATAACTATCATTGATGTCATCATTGATTGCTGCCCTTCTCGTCGTCGTCATTTATAACGTAAAAATGGAAGACCGTTTGAATGTCTATGATTCATTTTACAACATAAAAATAAGTTAACCGAGGAGGCAAACTAAGCATATGCAGAGTAGTGGGTAAAACGCTGTCCCATGACCGGCGGAACCCCCCGGGGGGGGGGGGGGGCGTGGGGGCTCAGTCCCCTCCCCCCCCCCCCCCCATTTTATGAGCACCATACAAAGGAATACATAAGATGTCATCACCTTGGGCCCCCCACTTTTTTTTTTTTTTAACCCGCAAGTACGTAAGTGGCACTAAAAAGTGGCACTAAAAAGAAATAGATAGAGATCTTGAAGTGTGAACGCGGTAAGGTTATGTTTTTTCCGCTGAAGACCCCCTTTTTTTTCTTACTTGTCAGCCGAAGAAACCCGGAAGTGGAAGGGGGAGAGATGAACTGAGGACTTTTTTTTTCTTTTTTTTTGCTTGTTAGCTCATCAAACCCGGAAGTGGGCCCCGTCATTTTTTAAAACGCTCCGCCGGCCCTGTGTCCAACAAACATTTCGCACTATCAGCAATAGATACTTGCAAAGTTAGTGCAAGGAGTGTTTGTAATCGAAATGCAAGAATGAAAAAAGTAAAGAGTAGAGAATTTAATGTTATAACACAATCTGAGTTTTGATGACAGACGCAATTAAAGTCTGTGCTTCATTCAACTTTCAAGATGATTTGAAAATCATTACTCTCTGGCGAAAAAAAAAAAAATCGGCTGTTCAGTTCCGACACTAGCGGATGTCTGCTACCCAGTAATGTGAAACTATGTGTTACTGGTATACGTACTGGTATAAATGGATGACTGACTTATCTGTGGATCATAACTAGTGGTATCATGGTATGCTACAGAGAGTCCCTTCTCAATGGACTCTAGCTACAGCCAGAGCCTTCTATTTCAGGGCTCTGGCTATAGGTGGTGAAAAGCGCCACCTTGCGTCGCAAAGGCAGATGCAGCGACCACTGAACTAGAAGTAGAGGTCTCATTTTTGAATCGATTTTGTAAAATCATAAATGTGTTTTATGGCCCCTACATCATATGAGAAATTGCACATTGAAGGGTTGTTAAGCTTCTCAAAGGGACACTTTTGAAAATGATGCACGTGCGTCTGGGTTTTTGTCCCCGCCGAACGAGTTCGAGCAGGGGACTATGAAACGGGCTCCGTACGTGTGTGTGTCCGTGTGTCCGTCCGTCCGTCCGTGCGTCCGTCCGTGCGTCCGTCCGTGCGTCCGTGTGTGCGTCCGTGTGTGATCAAAATGTTCAATTTGCTACTTCTCTGTCATTTATGAGCCAATTTTGATTCTGTTTGCTTTATATGATAGCACTACATGGGAGCTTTAAAACTTCTACACAGAATTTCAGTTGTGACCTTTGACCTTGACCTTTGACCTATATTGTACATTTTGCTACAAAATGCTACTCCTTCGCCATTTCTAACCCGATTTCGATTCCGTTTGCTTTATGTGATGGCACTAGGTGAGGGCTTCAAAACTTCTACACAGAATTTTGACCTTTGACTTCTTTGACCTTTGACCTTGATTTTTGACCTATATTGTACATTTTGCTACAAAATGCTACTCCTTCGCCATTTTTAACCCGATTTCGATTCCGTTTGCTTTATATGATGGCACTAGTTGAGGGCTTCAAAACTTCTACACAGAATTTTGACCTTTGACTTCTTTGACCTTTGACCTTGATTTTTGACCTATATTGTGCATTTTGCTACAAAATGCTACTCCTTCGCCATTTCTAACCCGATTTCAATTCCGTTTGCTTTATGTGATAGCACTAGGTGAGGGCTTCAAAACTTCTACACAGAATTTTGACCTTTGTCTTCTTTGACCTTTGACCTTGATTTTTGACCTATATTGTACACTGGCTACAAAATGCCACTCCTTCGCCATTTCTAACCCAATTTCGATTCCATTTGCTTTATGTAATGGCACTAGGTGAGGGCTTCAAAATTTCTACACAGAATTTTGACCTTTGACTTCTTTGACCTTTGACCTTGATTTTTTACCTATATTGCACATTTTGTTACAAAATGCTACTTCCGGCGGGGACATATATATATGTCCCCGCCGGAAGTAGCATTTTGTAACAAAATGTGCAATATATATTACGCACCGCGTAATTTCTACTTTTCCTTGTTTCAAAAATAAATCTTGCAGATTTGATTAGTTCTACATAAGATGAATATGTATAGAAACATGCAGTTATCCCTGCATAAGGGGTATTATCATCACCTTATTGTTTACAAAGTACTGTAAAAGACTTTGATTTATCAAGCAGATTAACTTTATGTATTTTGAACTGTTTCAGTGGTAGCCGAAACAAAGAAATACATTAAAATACCACAGTCATTCAAAGTTGTGTTATAATGACTACTACTTAATTATGACTAATTTCAACTACTTTGTACTAAGATATAGTACCACAAGAACATCATAAGAAAACAAAGTGTAGTTAAGCAGAGTTGGGGGTGGGGTGGGGGGGGGGGGAGGTAGAAGGAGGGATTTGACAGAATAGATAAACATAAACCAGTAGAGCTTGTATGGGATAAATACTTCCCATTGACTTGTGTGCATCATAATGCATACTCTTATGTATAGGGTCACACGGGTAAATATTTTAAATTCAAATACAAATGAATTTATTAGGAATTTTCTGCGTAGAATATATATTACGAATGAAATACAGTCATTTCTTTTTGTTTACAAGACAATAGAACATACAGTGTGTACATCCGAATATAAAACTGAGATATATACGTGTGCAGATTAACGAAAAGAATAAGAGAACACGTCAATTTGGAACCACTCGGGATAAAGTGAATCAAATGATCAAATGATGTAAATACAGAAGACTGTCGTCAAATAAGCATATAGCTTGAAGAAGATACGACAGCCTTGAAAGAGAAGAAAAAAAAAAAGGAAAATGGGCAAAACATACATCTTGCATACTTACCGAAAAGGAAAGAAAAGCAAGAAAAAAAAAAAAAACCCAGTGATATTTCCCCATAGAGACGTGTGTTAAAATTCAAAATTCAAAAAATTCTGTAAAATAGCTGGGAGAAATGAGGTATTTTATCTTCACTAAACTGGATAAGTGAGATATATCCTTTCATACATCAAATTTTCCAAGGGGGGTTCTTCAGCTCAAACTCTGTCCAAGGGTTCGCAAAGCTAGACTACGAGTTCTTTTCACTAAAAAAAAGAATCGCCTATTTTCTGTACATGCACCCAACCAAATATAGTCCCTTCATATTCCATGAGAAAAGCTTTCATCTTCCAACCAAAATGTAGTTTGTAAAGGAATTCATACTAAATATCTGCAGCTATTCATTTTTTTTTTTTGCCAAACTGCATTTCTGATTTTTAATTATTTTTTTAAATTTATTTTAGTATCTTTGGTACGCTTTTGTGAAGCAGTCAGGGACATTCCATTTTATCTATAGGTGTGAGCCCTAGAAAGACGACTCCGATGATCGAATGCATACGGCGTAACTTCCTTTCAAGGCTCTCCCGCGTTTGCTTCCGACAGGGCGCTGATGCTAAAAAAACAGGATCGTCATTTCAGCCGCAGTCCTGCTTGAGAGTCTCGAAGTACTACCGCCGTGTAGGAGTGTGTGCGAGTGACAAAAATAATGTGAGCAGGATCAGAGGAGGCGAGTATAGTCATAATATCATGACTAATGGCTGTCTGCGACTTTGTTCCGACCACTGTGGGGAGAAAATCTGAAGCAAAATGAAGGTGGATGGTTGCCCGGGCTGTCGTGCAAGAATATGCGCAGTTTTCATTCTAGCGTCGCTTTTATGTGCTGCTTACTGGGTGAGTTAAATTGAAGATCGGTTCTACAGAGAACACGACTGAATTTGTTGAATTTCTAAGTTTCTTTTATTCACTCCGTTCTTCAGGAGTCAAGTGATATTTAAGGGCGCCTATTCATGGCTTTCATTCGCTATGTCGCCTAATGGTGAACAGCAGCGGGTTTAAGACAATCGAGGTTATCACGAAGAACCAGCGTGACTGTATTTTGTTGCACTACAGGGTCGTTTCCTTCGTCGAATAACATCCAGAAAGCGAATGAGCCTGAAAATCACCTCCAAGGAGGAGAAAAGAGAAACAAATTTGATTTATTTTGTGATCAATGTTGTGCTGTTATTATTATTACTTTTATAAAACTTTACGGAGTATGAAAACTTCTCGCTATACATGCACGTGTTACTTTTAAAAAGTTCACACCTTGTCATGTTTTTCCTATCTTTGGGTAAAAAAAGGAACCGATCACTGTATTTTTCGAGATAAGCGCCCAATGACAGCTTGTCCGTTTGGGGTTCTTCATTGCCCTATTTATTTCGTCTTCGAAAAATGGCCGGACGGTGTGAGTCCATGTTTGTTTCCCGATCAAAGAGAACTAACAAAATGTCTAATAAAAGTTGTCTTTTCTATTCTCAGTGATAATATCACGACGTAAATATGAATAGATGCAATCCCGATAAAGCAGATCAAGCTCATGTGTGTGTCAGACTCAATGGTGGAGATCACAAAGAAATCTGGGACAGATTCTGTTGGATTTAGTGACCACTCCCTTGTCTATACAATTCTCAGGTGCAGACCATCAAAATCCCAGCCTGAATGTTTTTCATTCAGATCGTTCAGATACTTTGTCGAAGAAGATTTTCTTAATGACCTCTCACATGTTCAATGGGATCGTCTTGTTACTGTGAGTGACGATGTTGAAAGGAGCTTTGCACAATTTAAAGAAACCTTTTCTGCTATATCACATAAACATGCTCCCTTTTGTCTCTGTTCGAAAGAAGTTAAGAGGTGCCCCATGGATTACTAATGACTATCTAGCAATAGCCAGAGACCGTGATTACCATAGGAGAAAGTTCACTGAATTGAAAAGAAGATCGTCTGAGAAAGGGCAAACACCATGTCAAGAGGATGTAAGTCATCTGAACGTTATCTGGGACAAGTACAAACATCTTAGAAACAAAGCCAATAATTTGAATAAGAAACTTAAGAAGGAATATTTTTATACCAGGTTACGACAATGCGACAGCAATATGCAGAACTCGTGGAAAGTGCTGAAAGATCTATTGCCAAAGAAAAAAGCTACAATCAATTCAAATATCAAAATAGGCAATGACATTATTTCAGATAAGTATAAAATCGCTGAAGCGTTTAATCAGATGTTCGTTAATGTCGGAAATGGTTTCACTCGATCCGAAAAGTGTTTTAACTCCCTTAATACATTGTCACAAGTGAAATCAATTTTCAAATTCAAAGAAATTGAAATAGAGATTGTCAAAAAACAATTACAAAAAATAGACGTCAAAAAAGCTGCCGGTTTAGATGACTTACATCCAAGGCTATTGAAATCCGCAGCTCCGTACATCGCGGAACCTCTTACATGTATTTTAAACAAATCTTTAAACTCTGGGCAATTCCCGAGTGATTTTAAAAAGGCCAAGATTGTTCCTGTACCCAAAGGTGGTGATACAAGTAAACTGGGCAACTTTCGTCCGATATCCCTATTATCTTGTGTGTCAAAGATTCTTGAAAGGGCGGTCCACATACAACTTTACGAATACTTGCAAGAAAACAAACTGCTATCGCAGAGGCAATCAGGTTTTCGCAAAAAGCATTCAACGGCTACATGTTTAATTGAAATTCATGATTTTTTGCTAAATAACCTTGATTCTGGCCTTATAACAGGTGCAATTTTCTTAGATCTAAAAAAGGCCTTCGATATTATATCGCATGAAATCCTCTTATCAAAAATGCCTTACTATGGCATAAAAACAACTGAACTACAATGGTTTTCATCTTATCTTTGTAGCAGACAGCAACGTGTTTCTTTTCAAGGGGCCCAGAGTGCTTTTGAGAAGGTTACCTCTGGTGTCCCCCAAGGCTCCATTCTGGGGCCCTTACTTTTTTGTTTATTTATCAATGATATGTGTAATATTTATCTTTTGAAAATCAAACTAAAATCACCCTTTAAAAAAAAAAAAAAAAAATATTCTTAGTGTTCAAATGACCCTGCAAAAGGAATATAATTCATTGTGTGAATGGTTCAGAATTAATCAAATGAAAATCAATGCCACAAAAACAAAAGTTATGGTTTTTGGAACCAAACGTAGAATTAGAAACCAGGTTCTAAGAATTACTCATGAAGAAGATTACCTTGAGATCGTTACAAATATTAAGTACCTTGGTGTAATTCTTGACCAGAGTTTAAACTGGTCATTACATGTATCTAATATAATTAGAAAAGTTAATCGAGCAATAGCATGTATCAGGAGGATAAAGTTTTTTCTAACAGAAACAATTCTGGCACAGCTGTATTACTCATTTATCCTACCTCTTGATCGGTGGTTTGGGGGAAGTGTAACAAAACAGACCATGTCAAATTGCAACGAACCCAGAACAGATATGCAAGATTGGTTTTAAATGCGCACTACTCAGCTACCAAAGAAACTCTTTTGAATAGACTTGGGTGGCAAAGTGTCGACAGTAGAATCAACTATCAGTATTGTATTTCTGTTTTCAAGATACTTAATGACTTAGCACCGTATTACCTGAATGATCTTGCCACAAAACGTCCTATATATTATGTCACCCGTCATTCTACTCTAAATCCACTGTTCATTCCAAAGCCCAACTCCGAATTTAAAAAGCGATCCTTTTCTTTTATAGCACCCAGTATTTATAACAAACTCCCAACCCACATTCGAACGGCAACAACACTCATCTCTTTTAAAGGCATAATTTACCATATGCAGATGAAACAAAAACCCAGCATTAGTGCTTTAAAATAGTTCTGAAATGTGAGTTAGGGATAGAAACAACCACTGTAGAAATTTGAGTCCGTATAGTCGATGTTAAGTATTGTTAAATTCACAAAATGTGAACAATAGTTATAATAAGAATGCTTCCAGAATAAACCGTCTACAGTTACGGTTTATTGAGAAAAATACTGATATCTCCCTATATTTTAGGCGTTATTGCGAAAATGTTATATGGTATGATGTTTTGTGAAACAACAGACCTACACATATGCATCAAATGTTATATCTTGAACATTTTTAAAATCGCTGTTCCCAAAGGTAAACTGGACCTTTAAGACCCAAATACAATCAATCAACTTATAAGTGAAGATTTGACGCAAATTCTGGTTCATTCATTCTTACAGTTTTGCGCAGTAACTGTAGCCACAACTGTTATGCGGCAGGTTGGTTACCCTGTCTTGTTAATGTAGCATATTGTTCTGTTATGAGCTTAGTTTAATGGTTTCTGTTTCGTTTGTTTGTTTGTTTGTTTTCCTGTTTAGTTGTTATTGTGTTTTGACTTGGTATATTTCGGTTTTGATGTAATTATTTTTTTTTGTTTACACTTATGCAAATATGTTTTCGATGTGTAATTGTTATATTTATGTTAACAGGGCTCTTTTTAAAAGCAGGCCTTTTGGCTCTGAAAAGACTACCCTGTTTTTAAAGAAGACTGAATAAATAAATAAATCAATAAATGAAATAAAAAGTCGACACCAAACGGTACATGATAGAATTCAACTTAATAAATTTTATCGTTATCATCTTCATTATCTATACGCTACAAATAGAGTACCAATCGAATTTATGTACCGTGCTTTGAGACCGACGTAATTCCAATCTGTCCTATCGTAGGGGAGTCGTGGCCTAATCTATGACCAAATCTCCAGCAGAGGATATTTTTCATCAGTCTTTAAAAAAAAACTAAGCTTGAACAAAAACAAATTAAAACAAATAAAAAAGAAGTTTTTGTATCACAGAGCACTAATTTCTCTCGCCCGTAACGAAATTTTATCTTTATACACCATCATAATCTAATTTTAACCGGCAAAGACGTTTCCTAAAATGAAAAGGAAAAGGAACACGTACTTTGGAAGACCAAAAAATCGCACATCCACAAATCCATGTCAACTCTGAGTCACTGTACTGGGGTGGCTTAACTTGACTTCCGGCCAATTAGATGAAGTCATGAAAGAACCCTCGCATCACCTCAAATCACCTCAAAAAGCGTCAAATCTACACCCCCCCCCCAAAAAAAAAAGGAAACAAAACAAACAAAAATAACTGGAGAAAGCCTTACCGTGCAGACGTGTTATTAGTTATTTATACGTGAGAGGACCATAATTCCTTTTTTACGGTTTCTCATAATTTGAGGAGCTGTAAACTGTGAGTGTGAAACTTTGTCTGTTTGTCCATTTGTTCGTCTGTTTCTTTAGCATTGACTGATTGATTTGAATTCATTTCCACCTTGTGTTCACAGAAACAAACACAACTGAATTACGATGATTTTTACGATGCAATGACATTAATATGCTTTATGTGACGTAAAATATAATCGAAGCGTATACTTAAGCATCAAAATATAGTAATACGAGATAGTAGTAAGAACACAAGTGTGTGCCGGGGGAGGGGGGGGGGGAGCGCATTTACATGTTTATAATTATATTAGTCTTTGTAGCTAGTCAGTCATTCACCTATATTGATCTATTTATCGATCTATTTAGCTGTTATTTGAAAATATACGAATTGTAGGTTGTACTCTTTTATGTGCTGAGACTTACAAGTAATTATTGTAGGTGACGTAGGAAGTGTGTTGAATGTGCCGTAAAGACTTGCATTCAACGCTCAACACAGGAAATCGACAATGCAGCGTGAAAATGATAACAAAAAGTCTTTCACTCTGCCGGATATTACTCGTATCCTGCCCCCTTTACCAGCCCGCCCCGCCCCACCGGTACACCGCTCTGAATGGGTCTCTTGGCGGTGGGTGTGTCCTTTATTGATGATGGGCATGGTCCTGAATCCGCCCGCTGGTATCAAAATAATATAATGTGTTTAGCTCTGATTTGACTCGTATCCATGTTCAGTACATCTTTAAAGAAAAACAACAACATGACCAAGTATACTGGCAGATTGTGTGCTAAAAATAACTTGGAAATATAACATATAACTTTTTTTCTTTTTATTTGGATTTTTTTTTGGTTGTTGTTGAGCTGTTGGACCAACATTTTGTAGAAATAGTGAAGTATACAATGACCCCATAATTACCTTTCTTCCACTTCCGGATTCTTGGGGGGGGGGGGGAGGAGGGAGGTTTCCAACCCCTTAAACAATAAAAACCTTCCCGCACTCCCTGCGTTTATTGTCTTTAATGTCACCAGTACCAGGTGACAAACAGAACGTGTCGGTGATAGCCTGTATTATTTTAATGCGCGCGCACACACGTGCACACACACACACACATACAGAAAACAGACACACTCATACACACACCATCACCCCTACCAAAAAACAAACAAACCCAAAACACAGAAAATTGAAATATTTTGTGAACTATATTTGACAGATAGCTTCTGTTTTCACTCTTTGCCCGCTGTAATTGACAGTTATAGGGGTATTTACGAAGATGCGAGGAGAACCATAGAAGCTTATTGGAAATACTACCAGCATCTTTAATCTTTAGAATTAAAAGGGCACATATCCTGCTATTGCTGGTATTACTACTGCATATTATACATACACTAACAATTCTGGAAATAAGAGTTATAGCGTAATGACTGCCTGTCTGTGTTTGTCTGAGAAGATTACTGGATAGCCCGTATTCAGCTGCACCAGCGTATAGTTTTCCATAGGTCAATTTAGGTTGCAATCATGAATTGCTTGTGAGGCAGGACGCGGGACAAATCCACCGGGTTTGAATTGCACCTTGCTCTTTGCAATAAATGAAAGAAGAGGGATCTTTTAGGTGCATGAGTTGTGACTCTCACACAGTGTTTATGTCCTATCCGAGGGATTAAATGTTTTGCCTCTTGCATAGACGGGACGGTATGATTACACACAACATTAATCAGCTATATAGACTCGGTTATCGAACCCGGTTTTGGGGGATCCGGAGGCGGACCCGTTAGCGACTGAGCCAAATCACCGTCTGGTACCATTACTGATGACGATAATGATAACTAGGATAATAAAGCTTTCAGTTTGACCACGTATGTCCTACATTGTACAAACCTACACCAGATGGTACCAAACAAATATTTTCACTAATTTATTGTACCGTGTATACACCTTTGTTAGACAACATTGTAAATCCAACGCAGACAAAATTACTTTGCAAACAAAGTATGTACCAGCGTACTTATTTTTCTATCAACAATGTGTGTGCATTAATGAAGCAATAACCAATAAATTTTGATTTGATTTGATTCAAATCAAATCAAATCAAACCCAATGAAATATAATGGACAGTTTGTAGGATGTGTAGGACTATTTTCCTTCAAGGTATTGTTTACCATTGGGAGCAGTGATTTAAAAAATGTTATCACATATTGTGATGCATATGTGTAGGTCAGTTGGATCATAGAACATCCTCCCATATAAAGATTTTGCAATAAAGCCTAAAGTTTAAGGAAATATTGTAAATTGTAATTTGTAAATGGTTTAGAATAGAAACAATTTTATTATAACTAATGCTCACATTTTTCGTATATTTTACAAGAGTTAATATTAATTGTAATGATTAAACTTTTTGCATTGGTTGTTACTATCCATAACTTACATTTTAGAACTATTTGAAGCACTAAAGTTGGGTTTTTTGTTTCATCTACAAATGTGAAATAATTCCTTTAAAAACCAAAAAGTAAACTGTCAATGGGATTATCAATATTTTTTGTCTTCTATTTGTCAATATAATTATATATGTATGTATATCTGTGTGTGTGTGTGTCAGTAGTCTGTGTGTGTATGTGTGTGTGTAATTATACTCTTCTACACATGACAATATTGGGTTATAACATTAATCAACTTTATGCTGAAAAGGCAGTCTTAGGAACGTAAGGAAAGCCAAATGGCAAACAAATTATTCCGCGTTAAAGACCTAGTTTGTAGCTCCACTCCGACATCCACACTCGGCTTTCCATAATTATCATTATTAATATTAACATTAACATTAATATTGATATTTATACTAACATTAATATTAATATCAATATTAATATCATTTATTCGGCAATTGAACATACAATACATGCGGACATAGAATACAAACAGAATAGTGTTCAGAGCGAATTCATAGCGCCTTACGAAGTCACTCATCAAACACAAAGAAGCAAACTGATAATACTGTAATTGATAATAATTCACTCGGTGGCAGTGATATGTTGAATCATCAGGTTCAAATCAGGTTCAAATGGATTCCTTTTTTTATTCTTAAATTCTAATCTACATGTACATACATTGTACAATATGACAAAGGTTCATTATAGCGGAGCCACATAGATTTTTTTTTTGTTATACACTCAGCAAAAAAAAAAGTAAACACTTTTTCCAGTTGATATTTTCCATAGAAGATGTTGATAAAAATCATTGTATCATAATTATTATAACATATTAAAGATCATTTAATTGGATATCAGCCTGGTAGGTTTATACAAAGGGAAACTTTACGCATGAACACATTTGGTTTTGGAAAAGGCGGAAAAGTAAAAATTGCAAAAATTGACATATTGAAATTCATTTGAAAATGCCCTCTGAGATAACTGATAACAAAAGACCAATTTAACGCAATGAGAGACTTGAATGAAATAGCAGAAATAAATTTCCGTTCCCTCGTTTCTCTTTATATTCTGAAACAAATCCATAGTGGAAAAACTGAAGGTGGAACATAAGAATTTTCTATCAATTCAAACTTTATATGACATTATAAGGAGTAGCCGCAAAGGTGATAAGATCAACATAATTTCTTCATTTCACCTTTTAATTAAGGAATTTAAGAATGCGTGAGACAAAATCAAGAACCAAATATTATTTCATATTTTCTTTATTTGGAATAAAGTTTCAAATGTAACCTTCTTTGTTACCATTACTTTTTCTCTTATGTCTTTTGACTATGGATTTGACAGGATATTCTTTAATTTGCTCCATTATTTTTGCCTTTCTTTATCTCTGGAGGGTTACAGAGACATTATAGAGATCATATGTTGATTTTTGGAAAACACTTTGCATTTTTATTGAGTGGAATTTGTCTTTTGTTCTCATTGTTATATGGAAGAGCATACACGCTTGAATAACAACTTGTTCATTTTTGCAATTTTTTACTTTTGAGCCTTGGAAGAGAAAAACAAATGTGTTCACGCATGCGTAAATCTTTCCTTTTTATTGACCTACTAGGTTGACAGCCAATTGAATTACCTTTAACATGGTATATAAAACATCATTATTAGCCAAATAGTCTATGAGAAAGATGAACTTGAAAAAGTGTTCATTTTCTTCTTTTTTTCTTTTTTTCTTTTTGCTGAGTGTATTTTGTCAGGTATTGCTTATATCTTAGGATGATTTTTTCTTACATTAATTGCAGATCACCTTCAAACAAAGGATTACGGAGAGCCGTAAATTGACGGTCATCGAGCCGAAAGCATATAGTTCATCAAATTCTCCTGTCTATTGGCACAAAGATGTTTGGAATCAAAGCTTGGTCCTGGACACTCTCTTCTCAGTCACGGTCAAGAACACAACGGCCGAATTTGCCCAGGTCGATCCGAATTCGCTTACGTCAGCCCAAACATCTGTGTACTACCCCGTGCATACGGCCTACCAGGTTGGGGACACGGTAGAAATACGTATCGACGCCTTCGATGAGATGGGTCTCCCAAGAAGTAAGGGTGGAGATTTTTGGTATGTTCGCGCCATTTCTGCCGCCACAAAGTTTCGGAGCATCGGAAGAATAGCAGACCACCAGAACGGAAGTTATTCAGCCTTTTTCCTCGCAGCGGTTCCTGGCCAAGTAGATATTGAAGTTATTCTGGTTCACCCGGCCCAAGCTGTAGAGTGGCTAACTGATGTCTACATGACGGCAGAGGGTTGTTTTACCTGGGCGGCGACATATGTCCAACCAGGCTTGCCCAACGGGCAGGGCCGATGCGTGGTGAAGCGAGGGCTGAATCACCTCAGGCACGACAACGTGTGTTTCTACGGCGCAAATGAGACTGGAATGGGAGCCAGTGCATTTGTCTGCACCAAGCCCAGTAACTACGCCTGTAGTGACATCAAGATCATAGCGGCCTTCCATCAGGCAGAGAGCATTGAGCTACCTGTAAAACAGCTCATAGCGGGCAAGCAGTTCCTGTTCAACAAGTAAGTGAAATATCTCGTTATAAAGAGGTCATACAGTGCACTCCCGTTGTAACGAACGGATGCTGTTCGTTATTCCGAAGGTTCATTATGCCGAAGGTTCTTTAATTCGAAACATACAAATTCCCTATACCTAGGGGTTCTTTAATCCGAATATAAAAAAGGGTTCGTTGATCCGAACATTTGAGGCGTTATTCCGAAGGTTCATTTTTCCGAAGGTTCGTTAATCCGAAAATGAACAAGGGGTCGCGATTCCAAAGGCTCGTTTATCCGAAAATGAAATAGGGTTCGTCATTCCGGTGGTTCGTTAAGCCAAAAATAAAATTCGGAATAACGAGCTTTGTTTCATTTTCAGATTAACGAACCTTCGGAATAACAAACCTTATCACATTTTCGGATTAACAAACCTTCGGAATAACGAACCTTCGGACTAAAGAACCTTCTGAATAATGAATCTTTGGAATAGCGAACTGTAACCATAACGAACACGGTTATGACGAAATTCCGGTTACAACGAAGTAAAAATTCAGGCCGTAACATTTTCCACTCATGTTTTTTATTTTTTGTTTGTTTGGTTATAACGAAATTTCGACATAACGAAAACAACCTGCCAGTAACGAGGACTTCGTTATAACGGGAGTCCACTGTAGGGCCTATATGTAACTGTGCATCACAATACCCCCCCCCCCAAAAAAAAAGTCGCATGCCCTAATTTAATATGTGGACTCAAAGCAAGTGAAATGGGAGAATGTGGTCAATCTTAGTTTCTTATAGTTCTCAAAGAGCAATTCTTCTTCTCTATAATTTTAAAGTTTGATATAATGAACTGATTGGAAATCAAGTATTGTGAATTTTGCAGTTTTTTTCTACAATATTCTTTTGTAGAGTTGTGTGATTGTGCAACATTTACTGGCCCCTTCAATATTTCTCAAAATTCCCTTACACACTCTTAATTTTTAACTGAAATAACTTTTGAAAAGATGCTACTGCTTTCGAATGTTGTAGTAGTCATGAATACAATGTACTTATACAGTGGGCAAAATTTTAAGGTTAATCCGATAATTCCTTCGTTGTAGTTTCTATTGAGTTTTACACCCCCCCCCCCCTTTTTCCCCCATTATTTGCATAAGGCGCGGCTTGTATAAGGATTAAGCGCTTGAACGGACCTTAAATTTAGAAGGCTCTTCTCAGTAAACACTTTTCCTGAATGTGCACATTATTTCAAGGCTACGGTCACAACCCAGAGTAGCCTTTAAACAAGGCGACTCGCTCTGCATGCCCCCGTATAGCGCGTTTACCCCACAAACCTGTTGGCCGGCGAGTGGCTCGCTCCACTCGCCGGCCAACAGGTTTGTGGGGTAAACGCGCTATACGGGGGTACGCAGAGCGAGTCGCCTTGTTTAAAGGTTAAACCCAGAGCGGCGACCGACCGCTTTGTAGCCTGCTCGGTCGCTGCTGAAATTTTAGCACCGCTCAGCAGTTTTTGGAGATGCTGAGCAGGCTGTAAAATCCTAGCGATGACCGAGCAGCGCCCTATCAATTTCCCGTCGGTCACCGATCGATTTCAGCAAAATTTTGGCAAAATGTGGGGATCTGCAACGAGCAGAGTCCGAGCAGTCACCGAGCGATGCCCCATCGGCAACTGGACGATCGCCCACCGGCCACCTGCCGATTTTTACGAAATTGCTCAGCGACCGACGGGTGATCGATAGGTCATCTACCGGTGACCCGTAGGCGTACCGGCGGCCACCCGCCGGTCTCTGTCGGAAATTTCTCACGAGCTACCTGTGTTTATCAATGTTCCTATGCGATTTGTGATGTGTTAATTAATTAATTAATTAAGTAAGAGAAAACTTGAGGCAAAACATCTAATAGTTAAATTATCAACTAACAAAACTCCGCCATGTGATACCACAGATAACTAGAAATTAGGAAATAAAGCAAAAGGGAGGAACACCCAAGATGGGACAAAGATTAGAGTAGATTAGAATTTTCCAAAATATCTTTTTTTTGCTTCTATATTTTACAGTATTTTCTATTCCTATTTGATTTCATATTTTAAATTTCCCCATCTCTTGTTATTCATTTCTTCTTCGATCAATAGGCATTTAATGAATGATAAGGTAACCAAATCATACTTTACTACGTCAACATATCGACACTAACTTTTAGCTTTCATCTCTTTTGCCCCAAAGTGGTTGCCTCTGACTTCAATGTCCCTCATGTTGGTTGCCGAGATGTTGAGATGCTGATATGTTGGTGGGGTTTCCTTGCCTCTTATCCCTCCCCCTGCTTCTTCCACATTGCGCTAGATTATCTTCTCCATCTAGGCCCTGATTTCCTTCAGTGCCTCTGGCATTTTTCTCTTAACATTTTTAGTCCCCAAATCGCTCGACGGCGACCGCTCGATCTATTCTCTTGGTTTTCTTCTGTGATCTTGTCATTTTTGTCTCTATTATTTTTGTTCCGTAAATCGCTCGGCAGCGACCGCTCGATTAGGTCAGTACCTGGGCGGTTCGTGCTCGGACACCGAGCGTATTTTGGGCATGCAGCGAGTGAAAACTGGTCGGTCGCCGCTGAAATTTTAACTCCGCGTTAAAACTTCAGCGGCGACCGACCGATGCCCTAAAAATCAGCGGCGCCTGGTCGGTCACTGGTCGGTCACCGGTCGTTCTCCGACCGGTTTTAGCTAAAAACTCGCCGACCGGTCGCCGAGCAGGCTGATTTTGGGGGTTGTGACCATAGCCAAAATAGGTTAGGAAGCCTCTACTTGTTTTGAGGTATGTATCATTTTAAAGCTTAAAGTCTGCTCTTTCTTAATCTGTCCTTGCCTAAAAACTCATGTCTGGCGACTATTGTTTTTGTGTGTGTTTGTGTTTTTGTTTTGATACAGGATCACATAATAAGTATACAATAAAACCTCTTACAAACAATGTGATTTTGCATTTTACGTCCCAAGCCCTTGAAAAAGACCGGTAACTCGGTCGAAAGCTCGGGAGAATTAAAGGCTATGAGTGAACATACTGCAACGTCTGTGAACAGTCCGTCATACACATACACACACACACACATACACACACACACACATACACACACATATACACGTATATGTATAAGTCACTCTATCTCAGTTTGTTGGTTCACGTGTGAATGACTCTTCTGCTCTCTCTCCCTCTCAATCTCTCCCTTCGCGCTTTTCCAGCATACACTTTAAAGCTCGTTTGACGTCACCAGCCTCTACCAGTCATGTGATCATCAGAAAGAAAGGACCAGAAATCCCGAGTTACCGCGAAGGTAAGG
The DNA here is from genome assembly GCF_964275005.1 of Diadema setosum. Taxonomy (NCBI): domain Eukaryota; kingdom Metazoa; phylum Echinodermata; class Echinoidea; order Diadematoida; family Diadematidae; genus Diadema; species Diadema setosum. The sequence continues at coordinate 37,504,172 of NC_092699.1, read as the reverse complement.
CCGCCGTATGCTACTGATTAGTGCATATAGCACTGTGACGATAACATGAATGAATTTCATTATCATATGTTGTCAAATTCACAATACAAGAACGATTCCAATAAGCTAGAATCAGTGATTCTTGCGTCAAGTTGTTTACATTGTAGCTGATTAATTACGCGTAATGGACATGAATGAACACCGACTATTCCGTGTTTGCAAGAAAACAACAAAAATCACTGATTGTAATGAATATGCAGTACCAGCTGCCATAAGGAATAAGACCATCACTGGCTATCAGACAAAAGTTAGTCTAGAGGATACGGCGCCTGTCTGATAATCAGGAGGTCTTGGGTTCAGGTTCCATCCGAGTATTTATGACCACGATTTTTTTTTTCAATCCGTTGCAATAAAAAGCGATTCTATCATTGATAATTCCAACAACAGTAGTGACTTTATGATGACATTCCTGTTGCAAATTTACAATAATAATCATCTCCCGTTACCAAAATGTTGAATTCATATAATCATTTAGATAATCATTACATGCTATGACCGATACATTTCTTGTCGTTGCCTTCACTATTACCCCCTCACCCCCCCCCCCCCCCACCAAGTGCAGGTAATTGCACCTGTGTAAAAACAAAAAAACAAAAACACAAAACAAAACAAAACAAAAAACAAAACAAAAAATAACAAAAACAAAACTAAACTAAAAGCGTTCGCATGCCATGTACAGAGCGGAAAGAACATAATGCAAAACGATAAATAGGAATTGTCGGAAGGACATTGACATTTGAGACAAATGCACGGCTGAAATTTCAGTAAGACAAGCCATAAAACAACAACAAAAACAACAGCAACAACCGATATTTTGTTGAACTGGTGTAAGGTTTTTAGAAGAATGATAACCCAGGAAAGAAAATAGGTCTATTGGGTGACATGGAGATTTTTTTTTCTTAATGATAATATTCGAAATGGGACAAACAGGAGAAAGCGTGTTAATGAAATAGAATCTAATTCATGAAATATTGGTGCAAGTTAAACACTCCGTTATTTAATTTTGTTTTAATTTTGTTCTACAGTTGTGATGTCACTGATTTACGAGGACCTACGAGAGCGCCCCCACACGGCATGTGGGGAAGGTGACGAGAGAGGCTCCCGACCGCTTCCCGAGGGTTACTGGCTCGGCAATCAATGGTTCTCGTTGATTTGTGCCAATAAGGCATGGGTGGATCACACTCACGTTAAAACCTGTCTTGCAGATTATAAGATCATCATGTTCGGGGACTCCATAGCGTGCCAATGGTTCCGAGTTCTCCAGAGAAAATTGGACAACAAGGTGGTGCCAAACTCGTATTACGCGTGTTCTGAAGACGAAACTCACACAGTGAAGTACAACAGGCATGTTCTCTCTGCAGCCCTTTCCTCCCCGTTTAATTTCTTCGGCATTGAGCGCGTCTTCGAGCCCGAACATATGGACATGCTCCCGTTGATTGATAGAAAATACATCATATTTATCAGTATGTCGGCTCATTATGGCTCCTGGACTATGGACAGCTACCGCGACAGAATGAAAGAAATTCGAACTGCCATAGTGCGCTTACGCGCTCGGCTGGGCGCTGACCGCGTGTTGACAGTAGTGAAAAAATCTCAGGCGAGGGACCATGGGAATCTCGAATCACGTATCCATAGCAACGATTACGTTTTCAGACAGCACAGCAAAGTAATGGACGAAGTGTTTACGGGTATCGACGCCATAATGTTAGATTACTGGGATCTCGTTTTATCGTATAGCAAGGAGACACAGGTACATATGCCATGGCCGTGTATAAACGAAGAAGTTGACCTATTTTTATCTTATATATGTCCTAGGTAAAATATATGTTCGGACAAGTGTTATCAATTTGAAAGTTAGAATGTCGACTGAGTCGGTGACTTATTTCCATACACGATGTGAGCATTCGTTCGTCATCACAGGACCGTGGATGCTGCGACTTTGCCATGACGTGTTACTGATACAACAAAGTTTTTCAGAAGTCTAGGGTAGGACATCTATTAAAGACAAACGAATCAAGGAAAGGCGATTATTTGGAAACTGTAACAGTTGTTTCATGACAGTATAAAAACTGTACTTGTGTTATCGAAAGTCGTTTTTCAAGTCTGATTTATAGAAACAAAATCTGTAGCTACAAACCCAGGTCAACCCCAACCACTTGGCCTTGCGATCATGGCGATAGACGAATAAGCCAGTTCGGAGATAGCTCTGTGCACAATGGAAAAAAAAAGTGAACCTGTGTAGGCAAGTAGACCAGAAGGGTTCATAACACTTGGGGAAGCATTTATTTCATTGTTTTGCATTGAATGCAAACTTTTTCTAATAAAATTGTTAAGGTTTGCTCTTGGTGGATGTGCAGGCAATCACCATTTGTAAAGATTACATTAATAGTCATTACATCACAGATGCTTATCATTCTCGGCGAATTTAAAAGCCAACATGTCTGCCTGTACAAATGACCTTTTTCTGCTCATGCGCAAATTGGAACCTTGAACTGGCTTATTGACAAATCGTCGATGTTAGTGGGTCAGGTCTTACGAGGACGACCTAATCTTTTGTCTTCATGTAAACCAGAATGCTCTAAGTATTGCATTCAAGTTTATGAGAGAAACACTAGTTTCATGATGTTTTCATGCTCATGAATGTTCCTGGCATATTTTCATACGGACAAGATAGCAAACGAAATAATCATTTATTGATCCTCATACAAGACTCAGGGAAAACTTGAACAAAGTTTCAATTTCAATTCAATTTCAATTTTATTTCCATTTCCATTGAATAAACAGGGAAAATCATATACAATACATTTACAGAACATTTGTAACAATTTCAAAGAAAACGTACAAGTGGTCACGAGTAACAACAGAAATTCCTTTCTAAGGTATATACATATACATAATACAAAGATTAAAATGGAAATGGAGGGTCCCACTAAAAAGCAAAGCTTGTAGGGTATGGGACCCTCGGAAAATACTTACACAAAATCAAAGAAACCAATGTCAACTAACATGAAATTAACTTAGGAAGGGAAAACAGAAGGAAAAAGAAGAAAAAAGGGGAAATGAGACTATGGTACAACACACGCCATCGTGGACACAAGCATACTGTACTTCATGATGTAAATGCAATGATAAAACGATAAAACGCTCCCTGGTTTGATATTGCGATTGATTTGGTGCATATACCGGTATGAATGCATAGGAACGGATATAAAAAAAGAGAAAGAGAATAGACTCACTGTTGTCTTGTATACAGTAAAAGAAATATCTGTGGAAAACATATGTTAAACAGATTATTTTCTTTAAAAGATGATTTCTGTGTGATATCTTAATGCTTGTAAAAAATAAAACCGAACCTAATTTGGTTGTATATCATAAGATTTCAATGGAAAGAATTTTAATTTGTTCTTAAAAGAATTCAAAGTTTGTGCTGTTACTATGTCGTTGGGAAGTGAGTTCCAATACTTTGGCCCCTCGTAGATGAAGGTTTGCTGAGCCAGCAAAGTCCTAAAAAATGGCAAATGAAATTCACTGGATTGCCTTGTAGGATAATTATGAACGGATTGATTTTTTGAAAACATTAATTCAATAATTATTAGTTTATTATTTGTCACATGATTTCTTTGTGATATTCATCTTTTCTTATATGAATCTTATAAAGACAATTTTATAAAAGAGCTTGAACTTCGGGCTTTTCTTATCGATTAAGATTTGGCATCTTCATTTACGTGATGAGCATCATTTCTGAATAATCGATTGATGGTGATGATTGATAATCGATTGATGGTGATGATTGATAATCGATTACTTAATTGTCCGCACTGGATATTCTTCATTGTATTGGATACTACAACAAAATAATACATAAAATGCACTACAAGTACACTCAAACACAGAAGTGCAACTGAAGCTGACACAGAAACATATTAACATACTAGACTCCTATATCACATACACATTACAACTTGCTGCCGAGCAAAAGTGCAGGAAACAGCAAGCACACGACCGATCCAGCAACACACTGATTGGTGGAACACCCGTACGTACTGGCCAATAGGATACGTCAATGCTATGCAAATTTGCTAGGACCCTTTCTATTATTTCCTTATTACTCATGATCATCATTATTTTTAGACCCTCACTTGTGCTTTGCTTATATGGACTACTTCCTTGATTATGATGTCCAAAACACTCAAAGAGCGGACATTCAAAATAGGTGCAAAGCATACTTCGTACGTTTACTTGCATGGAGCTACAAACGAATCTCCATGGTGCGTGTGAAGGTGATTACAAGTGTGTTATTATTAACTTATGTGTGGCTGTTTGTGGGCGAGTCAGTTTCGAGCGCATCAGAACATGAAGAAATGCCATAACGTATCGTCATTTCCGTTTCAGGTCTCACACCTGTAAATTCAGCTCGACCCCCATCACTTCTCTTTTTGGTACCAAAGATGTTAACATGAAGCTGGAAAAGAAAAACCGTAAAAGAAAAGAAACCATTTACAAACCTTTTAAATCTAATCCCCTTGCAAATATATCAACAGGACTGTGGAGTGAAATATGTTGGTCTACTTAGTTAAGTAACACGAAAATACACTGATTTTACGTTCAGTTGATGTACTTTATTTCCTATGTTTGTCGATAGAGAATAGATTTTAAGACACCGAGACCTTCATAGCAGAACTTGTTGTAGCGCTACCATTTGGCTGACTTTGTAAAAGCTGCCGATGGATGCAGCGTAATCTAGATTCTAGACTATTTAGTACACTTAGTACACTTATATATTGTATGTATGGTATGTATATATATATATATATATATATATATATATATATATATATATATGTGTGTATATAATTCTTTTCTCTTTTTTTTTTTCTGGACACTTACTTTATTGTTGGGTCAAGTCAGAGTAACTGCATGATACCGAGAATCTGAAGAGGAAAATGGAAAACAGTACAGATATAAGATTGTAGACTAGGGTTAGGACTGCGAGACCAAAGTATTTCCCGAGCTCCAGACGCACTGAGAGCTATAGGGCCTAATTAGTAAATGCATCCCCTGAGCAATTAAAAAAAAAAATCTTAATGACTGCTTATGAAGTTTGAAAAAAAAAACGCACAATATAGTTCAAGTTCCATTAAAATGTGAAAGAAGTAAAGCAGTATGGAATACTTTAAAGGTCCTGTTTACTTTGGGAGCAGTGATTTAAAAAAAAATTGTTCAAGATATCACTTTTGATGCATATAAAGAGTATAAGTTGTATCAACATCTTGCCATGTAAAATTTTTGCAATAAAGCCTAAAATGTAAGGATATAACCATAACTGTAGACGGTTTAGTCTGGAAACATTTTAATTATAATTATTGTTCACATTTTGTGTATTTAACAATACTTAACATTGATTATAATGATTACATATTTTACAGTTGGTTGTTTCTATCACTAACATTTTAGAACTATTTTGAAGCACTATTGCTGGGTTTTTGCTTCATCTGCAAATGACAAATTATGCCTTAAACGTGTTTTCCCGAATCAAATAATCTCTCATAAGATAATCCAAGCCATCGTACTGTCGTGGCTGTGCGGTTAAGACTATGTGCGTGAATAAGACAGTGTCTTTCCTATACGGTATGAAATTCGAGTCTCAACTCGGAAGTAGTGGCCTTTGGCAAGGCACGTTATATTCTATGCCAAGTCTTTAAAAGGAGACTTTAAGCAGTCAGTCCCATGTGTAGAAGTTTATGGCACTCTGTGGTGCACTTAAAACCGTGCACCCAAAGCACTTCACTATTCTCGTAAAGAAAGGATATCATCCCACTGAAGTGGTCAGACAATGAAGTTTATCATTCGTCCATTGTTTGTTTTGTTTTTGCGAATGTCTTTGTCTGTACATGTTTGCACATTGTCTGTATATGTTGGCACGCGTCAAATCATAAAAAAAAAAAAATCACAGACCGACAGAGTCTGCGGAGGCACCCACCCCCAGAGACTCACAGCTCACACACACTCACACACACACACACAAACACACACACACACACACACACCAGGGGCGGATCCATACATTCCGTAAAGGGGGGGGGGGGGGCGGCGCAAAGAATATTTCTGGTTCTACTTCCGGGTTTCATTTCTTATTTTCTTTTGCTTTAAAAAAAAAAAAATCAAATAAAGAGGGGGCGCGAGCGCCCACAGCGCCCAGCTCTGGATCCGCCACTGCACACACACACACACACACACACACACACACACACACACACACACGCCCACCCACCGTACTCACACACACACACACGCACAAGCACACACCCTGTGGGGAATGGGTAATCTATTATGTGATTTTGTTTGCACTTCATTTATATATTAATATTTTGCTTTCGATGTTGTTTTGTTCATATTATGTCCCTGATTTCTAGACTTTTGTATTTGTTGTGTCATTCTTTCATGAGGGGTTCATTACTTGCAAGCCTCTCCAAGCTTTCTAGAGGATCTCTCCGTTTCCAAAGTAATTATCAGTTTGTATTACAATTTATTGCCCCGTTTTCTGTTCAGCGGATGAAAAAGTACTGTATATCGTCTGCTTTTTTATATCACTTAGTTTTTTATATGCATGAAAAGAAAACTTTTTAATGGAAATGAATAAAAAAAAAATCGATTTAATGCTGATGACTAGGGATACGGGATTGTAGCTTCAAAATTATCTGCCAAAAATGATTTTCAATTTTTGTGCACAGAGTAATGGGAGGGAGGGATGTGGGGGATGACATCATTTCATCAACCAATTTGCATTTCCCCATTCTGTGAAAACATGTTCAAATCGTACCAATTTATACCTTTTTTATCGTATTTCACGTCGAGTGAAATCCACTCAATTCTGTAATTTTGTATGTGTGATTGTACTCGCTTTATTAAAGCCAACTATATTCTGCTGTTTTCTCTCATAATGTCTCTCACCTCTATTCTCAAATTTCCCATCTCCTGTTGTATCACACATGCATACAACACACATGATTAATTGTGCAAGGAAAAAATTCATGTTTATAAGTAAACAAAAATGAGTCTGACGGCGTGAGTCCTCTCCGATTAACTAATGACCATTCAATGTCTTATCTTACTTAGGGAGAACCAGGGACTCGAATCCGGGACTCGAACCCAGGACTCCATGTTTGATAGTCTGCTGTCTTATCCACTGGGCTACAACAGATCCTCATACAACGTACATTAATTTGAACCGTACATACATGTACCATATATGTTTGAGAGGGCTCGACATGAGCGGTAGCCCGATGATGCATGATCCGAAGGCACTATGTAAAAATGAAAAGTCGACATTTCCAATGAGGCTATCTTTTGGCGGACCGATCGGAACTTACGATTCAGAATGGATTGTTATGTTTCCTTTTGTTTCGGACCATGTTTTCATTCTTCGAGTTACCAGCATTTCAGATTAAAGATTTTAGATTTTCTGGGCTAATAAGTTATTTTCGAGCCTGTTTTTGGTATATGATTGTACGTTTGTGCACATGACGTAATCACCAACGCGGCATAGCAATACGAATGTAAAAGCTTAATATGCACATGTGTATTGGCATGCCAACTTTAATATAGTCAATAAACTCCCGTGAAAAATAGGAAATGTCAGTTTCTCATACTTTAATGGGAAACCGGAAAATCAAATTAGCAGTGCTATGATTTGGAGGCAAAACACAGTGACGTCATGAATGAATCCATTTAGGAGAAGGGGGTGATATCGCTCCAGTCAATATGTACACCATTGGAAATGACTGGATAGCTTTGCCCTGTGCGTAATGGTTTAACTCCGAATCAAAGGATGCGGTTACATCGTGCTTTTGGTTTCGAAGTGATCATATGACTCGAAATGGGGCACGAATGATTTCTGAAGATTCCTACATATCATGTGAGGCGTCATCATGCAGCTGTCTTAAACTTATATATCTCTGCCAAAATAAGACGTCATGACAAAGGACAGTACTGTTATTATTTTTTAAGAGCGAATGCTTCTTCTCAAACAGTCCAGCGTGGATTCACGGAGTGCCATGGAGTCGACCAGAAAGCAGGATGTGCTTGTGAAGAGAACGACTTACAGCAGTTCGTTGCTTTGGTGTCTGTTTGGTGGCATAGGCGTGTGCTTCGCTGTTTTGCCCGTGCTCCCTTCACCCAGCGGGAATCAAGACATTACCACCAAGGGACAGTTGACCTACGCTATCTCCCGAGGGTTTCTCACCGTCGGCATTCTCTTCTTTGTTGCCTTCGCTCTCTGGGCTATTCGTAATAGGGAACGGTTCCACAGAGAGCAACGCGTTTTCTTGCCCGTGCAGTGCCGACACTGTGCCCGAACCTTGGGTCTCATCCCGGAGTCCGAATGTCAGACCGCTTCCGACCCGGGCTACCAGAAAGATCGTTGGGAGGACGGTGGGCGGCGACTGCTTACCGAATCTACAACGAGGCCACTACTTCCTGCTGATTCGACGGAAAACGACCGGCCAAGCATTCCTAGACCATCCCACTCGCCATCGACTACACTGACGTCATCTGTGCCTCTCCTTTCCGAATCAACCCAATCTGTGACTGTGTCCCAAGAAATGAGTGAGACCGCTGAAACAGAATCCCCTGTAAATGCCTTGGCGCCTGACAACAATACCCCAACATCATCCCCGCCTTTGATAGTGGGAGAAGACACGTTGGTCAAGTCCGAGCCCAGGCAGCATAGCTCTCTTTATTCAAGACCACACAAATCTCTTTTAAATGTGATGTACCTATTTGGAACCATTAGTGTCTTGAACATACCTATTCAGATCATCGGTGTTTCAGTATGCCTCAAAGAAAATACATCACAATCGGAGATTCTGACAGTGTCCCTAGTGAACCAGCTTTTTCTGGATATTGCGTATGTTTTGTTGATAATCGTCGCAACAACTTTCTTCAATTCGTACTACGACGCCGCGTTCGTGAATGAGGCACAATTTGCTTACCCGATGGCATTCACTCTAGCATGCACAATATGGATCACAGGAACCAAACTTATCTACCCCATTGCAGGTGCCCTTGACTCTCAGATCAACGCACCTGGCTACCCGTGCAAACTCAACGGAACATACGGAAAAGTGATGCTAAAAGATGAAGTCATTATGACTCAGTTTTACGGCGAGTGCTGTCTCATTGGGGCAGGGCTAATTTTACAGATGTGGAACTCCCTTCTGCCACCATGCTGTATCAGAAAGACAGATACTCAGCCCTCCTTCGAGTACTACGATGAAAACCTCTCAGCTCCTCTGCTCAAGAGAATCTGCATTTACTTACGGGGAGGCACCAGAAAGCTGTCAAAAGTCAGAGCACTCTGGTTTGCAGAAGGGGAGAAGCAACACCTGCTGAACTGTGGCAATGTTAAAACACCACACCTGTCTAAGTGCACCTTGATAGTGGCTGTGTTTCTGACTGGGGTTTACTTTGCGCTCTGCCTATTCATTGAGAATGCAGACATCCCTGCTTTGTCACATAAGAACAAACTTTGCATCATATGGTGTATCGATATGGCTGTTTGCGTACCGCTCCTACTCCTCTGCCACCACCAGTCCGTCATCACTGGAAGCAAGACGATGTTTTCAGCCGGGAATGACGAGTCCATTTTCCACAAGCTCGTCAAGGGTCATGATCGTATTCTATTCTTGAGTTGCGCTGCTATATTCACCATCAACATCTTCCGGCTAGTAGCAGGGTTCGGGATGCTACCTCGAATCGGTCACCTTCGGACGGACGAGGCCATTTTGGTACCTTTGACAATTGTGTATGGCATCTTCCGAATCTTCTCTGTGTGGGTGTTGACGAGTTTCCTGCTAGTTGTACAGAGGCAAAGTATCACAGGCTCGCAAAATGTCAAAGTGACTTTAATGTGCTTGATCTACACAGCTATGCTCTCCATTGCGCAGTGGCTGTTGGATGAAATGCAAATTGGGCCGTGGCCCGAGCTACACGCCTACTTCGGACGCAAGACTGGTTACCTGATCGGGGCCCTTATCGAGCCCTTAACCGCGCTGTTTGGCGTCCATGCCTGTATGGTTGCTTACGAATCTTACAAATCAATTTCGAGGGGAGATTTGAACAGAGATTGAAACGTGTTGCATTTTGTGATGATTATACGTCTAAGGCAAATGTATAGTTAGGACAACTTTCAGAGGGGAAGGTAAGGAAAATCGAGACACTTACAAAAAAATAGACGGACATCAATTGAGACATAATCAACGCGAACCATAAAAGTTCGACCCTCCTTACATCTAAGTCGTAAAGGTTCAAAATCATTTAACTTGTTCATGGTTAAAGGAATAAATTGACTTTTTTTTTAGAAGCATGAAAAAATATTATAATTTGCCATGTTGACAGGAAGATGAATTTACAGGTCACAAAAAAAAAAGAAAAATGTGAGAACAACTACAGTACAAAGCTTACGTGTAAATCCGCCTACAGCGTAAAGGTACTAACAGCCGGAACAGAAACAAAGTAATTATCTTAATCGCTCTTTCGTATTCTAAAAAGAAAGATATTGAATTACTGATTTCAGTAATACGTCTTCGTGTTTTTTCTTTACTGTAATCCCCCATGTAGGAAACTATATCATGCCGTACCCCAATTTAGAGCAGCTGTTAGTTGATCATTTTAATATTATATTCATATGTTCAAATAACATAAAAGTTAAAAATATAAATGTTCTGTGGTAATTTGGGAATTAGCCATAAGGAATTGGCTATTACTGAATTCAGAACAATTGTAAATATACACATTTTCTTAATCTAGGTTAGTGGGAGGCGTAATAGAAGCAAAAGACCATTGTGTTTAATTGATACAGTAAATGTTTTGTAGATACCTTGCTAACATTAGAGATATGTGTAATGGTACAATGTGAATTAGCAGTTAAAGTATAACCAGAGCTACACATGGTATAGCATTCATAACGACAGTAATTGTACACATGGAGGTGTTCGTAGTAAAAGGAGTAACCATCGAATGTGATTGCACTTAAAGGGAAGATAAACCCCAAGAATAATGTGGATTGAGTGAAAGCAGCAACATTAGTAGAACACATCAGTGAAAGTTTGAAGAAAATCGGACAATCGATGCAAAAGTTATGAATATTCAAAGTTTTGGTATTGGAACCGCTGGATGAGGAGACTACTAGAGGTTATGACGTATGAGTGGACAACAATACCAAGAAAATATAAAGAAAATACTACAAAAATCCATTTTTCATGAAAATTACAAATTCCATCAACTTGATATTGACATATGTTAAGGGTAGCAATTATTCCCCCTGCTTTCTGAAAGCGGTTGGTCCACTGCTCTTTCATAATTCTAGAAAAGTGAATTTTTGTTGAATTTCCTTTATATTTTCTTTGTATCGTTGTCCACTCATACGTCATTTCCTCTATTAGTCTCCTCATCCAGCGGTTCCATCACCAAAACTTTAAAAAGTCATAACTTTTGCATCGATTGTCCGATTTTCCTCAAACTTTCACTGATGTGTTCTCCTAATGTTGCTGCTTTCACTCAATCCACATTGCTCTTTGGGTTTACCTTCCCTTTAAGTATTACAAGTGAGTGTTTAAAACTTACCAACCTCAGATATATGTGTGCACAATGTAAAGTATTGTAGCAATTGAAGTATCAGGTTAATAATATAGGCAAATGGAAATCGCTTTTGTATAATGCCAGCTACTTGAATAACCACTGACATGTCATATAAACGATCACTAGGAAAGGACGAAAGCACGCAATATATAGCGCCAAATTGCGATATTTCCAATTAGATCCAGAGTTCTGCAGGAGCATGCTTTCATGACCACAAGTAAGACGGTATCCATATAAAGCGACAATAATTTTAATTATATATCTATGCACATACAGATATCAAAAACACAACACAGATAAATTATTATTTACAGTATACATATTCTTACTGTATATGTATGCATATTAAACATACATTGACATAATTATGCATGAATGCAGGCCTATGTAATTTCGTGTTTTTATGTGCATAATTGAATGTTGGATTTCATCGGTGAAACATATTATTGTTGATGAGTAATTTTCACTTTAAATTCTGTAGATCTTTCTGTCTTTATGTGTGTGTCTCTGTCTGTCTGTCTGTCTGTCTCTCTCTATCATACAATCATATGCATGTATGCCCATCTCCATGTGCGTTTACATATATCATATAAACATCTATGTAAATTTGGAGAAAGAGAGATTTTTTTTTTTTTGTGTGTGTGTGTGTGTGTGTGTGTGTATACTAGAGATAAAAGAGAAAAGTTGTGATGAGATCATGATGACTGGTTGTTATTTTAGATGAAGACGGTCCAGACAAAAATATCATTCATACATTCATTGACATTATTGTTGTGTTGGTGTCTGTTAATGTATGAAGTCCAATGCAGAATATACCACAGTGAGCATAAAAATCATCTTTTATAAGTATTATAGGATGCTTTCATAATTCGTATGTAGGCCTACATAGCATCCGAAAGCATGGAGCATTGGTAATTTGTAAATAGGAAACTTGAAAGCCGGAGCTCCTATCTAGAGGTTTTATAACCTGCTAGTTAAAGGTTTTCATCCAGATTTCTGCTTGATTCGCTTTTCCTTAATTCTTCAAAAACGCGCTCTCAGAATGGTGAATAACGCCGGATATTTGTCTCATAAAACGATTTTTTTTTTAATAAGAATAAGATTTTGAGATTGACTGACTTGTTCGATTATAGCATCTTTATGTATAAATATTCCAAGAATTATCTTCCCGATGTTTTTCTTTACATGTTCCAAAGAAACTACTATGTTCACAACTATCCCACCCGCCAAAGAGACGATTATCACCTTCCACGTACTCCTTGCGAAGAAAACTATTGTGTATGCAGGGCCGAAATACTGGAACGATCTCCCCCAAAACTCACAGGTTGTTTATCACTATCATCCTTCAAATGCAAATTAAGACAGAACTTATTGAATAACTACATCAATTAAGTTCATCGAATTGTTTTTTTTTTTCCCTATATTGTTCAGGACTATCACACTGTACTGTACTGCATGGTTGTTGTCATGTTAAGTCAGACTTGAACCCAGCTGTTTGCGCTCTCAATTTCTGCCACAGTGTTCAGAATTCTTCCTTCTTTGTAAAAGACATTGGGTCGCGGCAGCAGCTGGTATTTTTATTTTCACTGCACTACAACTGGTTGTCTGATGTTTTGTTTTTTTGTCTGGATTTGCAGGTGCATGTGTTCCCTTCTTTATACTTCCCCGTCTCTTCTTAAGGCACGAAATAAATGATCTCCTAAAACTGTTTAAACCGTATACCATGCATTGTCATTATACATTGATTCACATTTGTTATTACTGCCAAAATGATAACGGCTCATGCGCTTAGTGCTTACAGCATGTGGCTTATCCGACCCACAGACCTGATTGAGAGAAGAATTTTCAATATTCCTATACATTTTTTGGGGGTATTTTTTTCACTATGTTTTGGTCATTTGTTGTACCCGTGCTTCTCATTTCATTCTGTAGCTCGAATTTAATTGGGACCTATACGCTCCACAAGCTTGCTTCTTAGTAGGTTCCTTCATATGTCTTTAGCATTGATTCCCGTATTCCAACTTTTATAGATCAACCACTATGTATGTTTGCGGTATTCTATGTATGTAGCTCTGGATATCATGTATTATTAAATTTTGTTACGTTTGATGCATTTTTTTTATTATCAATTGAGAAATATGAAAAATAAATGAAATGAAATGAAATCTGCACAGGATTCCCTGTGTTAGAATATTTCTCACTCCGCATTCTCATTGTTGTTGTTGTTGTTGTTCATTTTCCATCTGTGAAGATGGCTGGATAGCCCATATTCAGCTACAATAAGCTGGTCTTCCATGGGGTCCAGTTGGATGTGGGGTGGGACCACTTCACCGGGTTAGACACCCTGCTCTTTGCGATGAATGAATGAAGCGGGATCTTTTACGTGCATGAGCTGTGACTCTCTCATACACGGGACCTCCATTTTATGTCCTATCCGAGGGACAGAGTGTTTTTGCCTCTTGCTAGAGGGGACGGTATGTTTACACACAACATTGCTCAGACTCGGGTTCGAACCCGGGCCGCGTGATCGTGAGGCAGACGCGCTACCGACTGAGCCAACTGAGCCAACTCACCGTCCTATACTGTTATCTGGTTATATTCTGTACCTGCGAGATCAATGAGTACAGTACCTTCCTGACATGTCGTTCGGGTATGTCAAATTAATTTTTGGAGACCACATCAGGTTCAGTCAAATTTCTATCAAGTTCTATCTTGCTATTCTCTGCTGAATGATACTGAAAATACTTGGAAGTTCCAGTTATTTGTATCTGTGTGTATGTGTTTGTTCCTTCGGTTAAAAATAAGCAATAAGGGAGAAATCATCAGACACTACACTGTCAAGATACCGTCATCCAAGTCCAGTAACTTGCTTATCGATAATGGTCTCCTCCACCTGTTATACCTTAAGATACACTAAAGTGTAGGAATACACGTATATTATGATCTTTTTTTATTCTATTAATATGATTGATTTTATTTGTACAAGGGAAGAAATGAAACAAACACACGAGTCTGCTAGAGTTCTTACTTGTTCAGAGGCATTATTTACCAGTTTCAGATGAAAATAACCCAGCTTTAGTGCGTCAAAATAGTTATAAAATATGTATTAGGAATAGAAACAACCAGTGTAAAAAAGTTAATCACTATAATCAATGTTAAGTATTGTTTAATATGTAAAATGTGAACAATAGTTACAATAAAATTGTCTCTCTCTAGATAAGACAAATTATGTTTCCGAGACGAGATTATAGTATACCTGATACTATACGTTTCATATCAGTGAATTGCTGGCTTTTTCAGTTGATCACGCCGTTACTGCATATTCTCAGGTCAGAAAACTAAAGGCCTAGTATACTCGCAACATAATTCTGAAGAAATGTTGTATATGCAATACATACACATAAATACACATGTATATAATGTGGATATATAATTACGAATGAATATATACATACAAGATATGGTATAGTATGTAGGTACCTTTGTATGTTTTTTTTTTTTTTTTGAGGGATTGGAGATAAATATATAGATATTTATATAGTGTACGTATACATAAGCGAAACGCATGTACAGAATGCACTGAGCGTATGTTACGGCACATTTTGGTAAATTGCACATTTTGGTAAATTACTAAAATGTGCAGGACGTTGACGGCACATTTTGGTAACTTTCTGCTCCTCCACAATCATCACAAAAACAAATTGTAAGTGCAGTTGGTTTTTGTCCCCACCGAATGAGTTCGGCAGCCTCAAAGGCCGTGTCACACCTTTCAGGGCAAGCTATGCGGGCTTGTTGCAAGTAAGGCTTTCCCAGCACGCAGAAAAATTATCTCGCCCGTAGTTGCCCGGAGCTGCGCACGCAAGTCCGATTTACCCACAGCCAAATTTTGAGCAGCACCTCGCAGGCAACGCAGGTACTTCGCAGTCCCCGTATGCGGTCAGCGCGGCCAAGATAATGACATTCTGTCATTTCTGTTGGACTTCTGCCATTCCTTCAGATGAATTTCTGAGTTGTCGCAGCCCCCACGCGCCTGGCACGCAGGTCACACAGAATACCCGCAAGAAGAACATAAGAAGAACGCATCCAGCAAGTAAGACACATATGCACAACTCGCGCAAATCCTAGCTTGTCCGCCCTCAGAAATTGTCCGGTATGCTGGAAAATCCTCACACGCAACAATCCTGCGTAGCTTGCCCGAAAAGGTGTGACAAGGCCTTAACATGGTTACGGGTAAAAGAAGATTCCCGTGCGCACCCCCGGGCGACTACGGGTGAGATACGTGCTAGGTACTGTTACGTGCAGGTCATTGCGGGGACCTCTGGGTAGTAAAAATTGTTCTTCGCAAGGCTTGCCCAGAAAGAAGGCCGTGTCACACCTTTTATTCGGGCAAGCTACGCGGGCTTGTTGCGAGTAGGGATTTTTTCAGCCCGCAGGAAAATTTTCTGCGGGCGGACAAGAATGTTGACGAGTTTCGTACTTGTGTCTTATTTGCTAGACGCGTGCTACTTACCTTCTGTCTTGCGTGTATTCCGTTTGACCTGCGTGAGAACTTTGAAACCGATCCGTATTCTGTTACGAGCGACTTACGGGTACTGCGAAGTACCTGCGTTGGAGTTGTCTGCAAGGTGCTGCCGGTAAGGGTCTCCTACTGGTGTTCTGCGTGTACCCCCGCAACTCACTCGGAACATATTTTGAACATGCTTAAGGCCTTGTCATACCGCATCTGGGGAAGTTTGGCTTGCGGGGAAGCAAATTTGCTACCCGGAGCTCTCCGCAGTTGGTCCGCACCTGACAGTACCTATAGCGCGTATCTCGCCTGTATTTACCCGGAGGTGCGCACGCAAGTCCGATTTACCCGCAGCTAAGTTTACAGCATAACCAAAACTATTTCCGGATGAGTCGTGGGAATTGCCCGCCGAGGTACACGCAGAACGCCAGTAGGAGGCTCTTGGCGGCAGCGCCTCCCAGACAACTCCCACGCATGTATTTCGCAGTCCCCGTATGCGGCAAAATTAATGACATTCTGTGCTACTTCTGCCATTCCTTCAGAGGAATTCCTTCACTGAGTTGTCAGCCCCACGCACCTGGCACGCCGGTCACACAGCATACCCGCACGAAAAGCAATCGCAATAGCTTACTCGAGCCTTCAGCTCGGGTGAGCCAAATAAGTGTCTTGCCTGTCTTTACTGCTACAGCAGAACCATATCACCTTAACTCCTTGACCGTATTATGAATCTCAAGCCCATCCATGGGTTTTTAGTTCAGTTACCAAAATGTGCAGATTGTCCAAAATGTGCAGGCAAATCCACTTTTAATCAAGGAGGTACTCGCCTAGTACCTCCTTGTTTTAACTGTACACTTTGGTAACAGCAAGGAGGTACTATACATAGGCTAGTACCTCCTTCGTAACAGTTGATCCCGTCAGGTATAGATGTACTATCGGCACATTTTGGTAAATTACCAAAATGTGCCGTAACAGTGTATGAACACATTTCATATTTGCTCAAAACCTTGACATTAAAAATCAACTTGGGATGAATTGATCGATGATGTAATGCAAGTTTTCATGCTCAAGCCAACGACATGAAACACAATGAGAACTTCACCATGCAAACCTTCAAACAACACAATGAGAACAATTATTAAAACTGGATATGACAGCAGAACGATAGGAAATGGCACGAAAGGTGGACTTTTCATCGTCCAATGTGGGCAAATGTTGACCGCAAAGTCATGCTGAATGATTTTGTAAGCACAGGTTCGTTCGGAAGCACTAGGTCTTCTGGCATTATTTGAATTCGCCTTGCAAGAATTCATTCCTGACATCCATGCAAATAACCCCAGAGTATGATTGCGGCGATGCACAGCTCGTATGGGCTTTCAAGATTGTGTAGGTGCTGGCGTGTGACATTTAGCAAACACGGGATCAAGAAGACCTTCGGTGAAACCATTAATTATTTCTTTTTATCGGGTTTAGTTACTTCGTTTTGCTTTGTTTGGGTTTTCCTATTTTTGGCTGCTTTCGGAAGCCTCATTGATTACACGCAATAGTGTTTGTATAGGAAATTACATGTAAACGAAATTCATAAAGTTGTCACATGTAGGGTAGCCGCGGATTGTGCATAGGTAATTGAGAGATAGTCACGCATCCAGTAATATATCAATTAGCAGGAGGATGTACAGTGGCTGAAAAAACAAAAAAAAAACAAAAAAAAAACACGAAAGCACTTCGCTCGTAAGGTGAGGTGTCAAAAATGGTAAACAGCATTAGTTTGATAATGGCATATGAAAACTTGGCTATTATGATAACGGATGGCGAATAGAAGAGTAGCGGCTTAACAGCGCTGTGGACAGTGGAATTATTATGGAGAAGAGAACTGCTGGGCATAAAAATCATTGATCCTACACTGTGTACAATGTATACTTTAAAATAAAATCAATTTGGACTTAGGGGATTTTTACTTAAAATCTGCTCCAAAAAATTGTTACATTTACAAATTATTGTAAATAGATAATTTAAGAATATGATCATGATTTGATTATATATATATATATATATATATATATATATATATAACAAATCTATTCAAGATTTTATCAGATTGAGAATAGAAACCTTGTAGGTCCCCATCTGAAAGTCATTCCTATTCAAAATTGATTAGTTTGTTTGGAGTTGGGAACAATATAGGCGTGGGATAAATGCATGATGAGGTATATACTGTCTAGTTGAGGGTCGCACAAAGAAATCCTGGAAATATTTAACACCAGACAACGTCTGGAAAATGTAGACTACATACTGTCTATACTATCAAGGCTTAATTATTGTATCTAGCAATTACACGAACCCTGAAATCAGGTGACATGCAAAGAAATGGAACGTACAGATAGGGAACATCTTTCATTTTGTATTGATCATTATCACAGGAACATGTGGTATACAGTGCAAATCTGATGATAGTAATGAATATAAATTACATAGAGTAGGGAGTATAAAGACTCAACTTAAATGGCTTGGGGACTATAGAACATTTTGGAAAATAATGTATAGAGATATACTCTAGAGACAGTCAAGACAAGATTATGTAAAGGTTTTTATTTCTTTAAACCTTTTTAATTCACATTCTACATCCACTCCACACATAATCGCATCAAATTCAGATATTTTGCAACAATCAGCCAAATGAAATTATGGATCACAAACTGAAGTAACTTAGGTTGGAGATGTTGAAGAGATTTTCTGGCTGGAATTTTGTTTCCTCTCGAGTCTTTTCCATGGCTCAAAATAAAATTAAGATTTTAGTCCAGTATTCCTGCCATAAATTTTTGTACCCTTCAAACTTTTAAAGAGTCATGATGTAGTCACTCCCTCACAGACATATATCATTCATAAAGTCATTCACTTGATATAGTGAACATGTATAAATTCGTACTTTAAAAAATGTCATGGGAATATCCATATTTGAATTACAAGCTCACAAGGATTTTGGAGGTGTGGTTATGTCGTACTATATGCCTTACCTGGTCCGCTAAAGTCTTCGCTCATCTGGTATATTTATATTTATTTTAATCTATATCAAAACAGCTTTATATCTTGTAGCTTTATATTTTGCAGCTCAACTCTCCACCCCACTCTCTCTTTCTCTCCCTTTCTTTGGCGGCCTAAAACTTTACGAACTACAGCGAAAAGAAACTTCAATCGCAATAACGTCAACTGCGCAAATATTGGCGGAAGAAATGAAATTATAGAGGCGATAATTTTTAGTAAAATGCGACGCATTAATAAAACAGGTCAGGGTTGCTGTCATTTTTCGTATATCATTGTCTTCCTCGATGATCAGCGGTCGTACATCCACACGCAGAGTAGATCCCGCGTTCTGTTTTAAAGAGTATCGAAGCATGCCAAATAAGATTGGTTAAAACAATTACCTACAAGAGCACCCGTTCTTCCCCTTTTGTCTCATCCGCAGCACCAATTCTTCCATCATCGGAGCAGAGCGCCAATTATCACACTTTAATAATGGGATTTCACTTGACGCCTCTTGTCAAATTATGTGTGCAAAAGTCAAATAGGCAGAGAGTTTTTTTTCTCTCTCACACTCTTTGTGTGTGTGTGTGTGTGTGTGTGTGTGTATGTGTGTGCGCGTTGATGACCTTGGAGAGAGTATCATGATGAAAAAAAACACGTTATAATAATATTATGATCAACCTCTCCCCTCCCCTTTTTAAGCAGAGTAACGTGAGTCTCACATGAAAGTTACAAGGAAAGGGAAAAGGAGCTATGAAAACTGGCCAAAAAAAATACTCTACCAATGTCTACAAGAAAAATATAGTGACGCAAACTTTCGTTTATTGTTTGGAGAGGCAGTATTGAATGATCTACGTAAGATAACCTAGCATGAGAATACGTACGAGTGAGATTATTCATGTCATTACTGCTGTACCAATTTGGCGCGTGCGAGCCTCACACGTTTTACGCGGTTGATTATTAAGTCGTGTGTTTGCTTGATTTTTTTTTAAAAGAGGGTCTTCAAGCGAATTGCATTTAAGCAATACTGGTCAGGAAATAAGCGCCTACTAGCAATCCATACTTTATGAGAACACAATAGCACTGCTATGCATTGTGACCACTCATCATTCACCATTCCCACATGATAAAGTCGATCTGATCGCGATGGGCAATTTGGGAGCAAGATAAATATCATGTATGCTGTGTCCAGTTAGAATTGCGGAGTTTTCTTCTTTCAATTTGCATTGATTTGATTTATTTCTGCTTTTCAAAACACTCGGCTTTGGCAATGGAAAACAGAAATGATCATGGCTAGAATCTGCGTAATGAGTGTGCCAAATTTGAGGCTAATCTGATCATTCCCTCATTGCTTTACAAATGGCAGCTGGTTGACAGTGATCGCCATAGAGAAAGTCACGTCTCTGCAAGCTCACGATCGGCGGTGGTGATTGCAAGTAATACTTTTAAACACTTCATTATATGAAAATATAAAGTACAGCGGGGTACTAAGCACTTTCTGAAAAGTCATTCCAGAGATACATTGACACGTTATTTGAACTTATGCTACAGGTGCTAAATCAATTTGAAGCGTTTAGTGCTAACATGTTTTGTTTTACATCGCACCGAATCCGAGCGGGAGATTTATGAAGTCTAAAATACTGCCTACATCACTTTACATGTCGAATGTGACTATTCATTCTTTCGCAATAGGTGTAAGGTATTAATTTCATTCTGATGATATTATTTTCCCATGAATAGTTTCCACTGGGAGGAAAAAAAATATAAACGTTCGTATCGAAGAGGAAACAAGCAAACACAAGTTTATAATTAGTATTCGAACTTTCGGAAAGTCTGATCAGTACATTCGAACACGAGATTTTATTGAATTATCTTTCCAGATTTCATTCATTTAAATCCATTTCAATGATAAAAACAACAGTTACAAATTTCAAAATACATTTATCATAATACGTCTTAAATGATATTTGATCATGGAAAGGGAACACGAGAGACTTTTCAGAAATTATCCCTTACAATCATTTTTACGTTTAAACGATTATCATACAAATTCACATGAAACTATATGAAAGATGGATGACTGATACACGGCTGGGAGAAAAGAATATATAATAGAGGGAGAGAAGTTTTGCTTTATTTCATCAAAACTGATATTTTACCATGGTTTTTGAAATGGTCTAAAAGTCTGGCTGCTGTAATTGATCTGAAAAGGGTAAAAGAATATAGGACAATGTACAGAAGATCGCCTTTTGAAATCCGGTGTAGTGGGAAATGAATAGTTTGGGGTTTATAAATGTTATATATAAAAATGAATTGAACAATTTAGAGTGCAAGTAGTGTAATGATTAAAGTGATGATAATGATGATGATAATAATAATAATAATAATAATAATAATAACAATATGAAGAATTTATATTACTATTAGATTCTAAGCGCTTAACACCAATAAACACTTACGTTTCATAAAAGAAAAAAATACAAATCAATTACTGTTGATTGAAACGATTATGAAATAGTTAAGGAAGAAAATTGCTACAAATTCTAAACATGAAAATTGCACTCTCAGGAGAATTAAAAATTTGAGCGGATAAAACTTTCGTTGTAAAAATCAAAAGTTTACGCGGAGCTGAGTCAGTTATCAATCCAAGCAAAAACTTCATTTCAGTAATTTGATATCCTCGCCCCTTTATCGCCCATACATAAACCAAGATTGTCTTGCTTTAGCTCTGATATGATCTGTGTAATAGCTAATGTTATTATCCGGAAATTATTTTTGTTTACACAAATATAATCCCCATTATCATTACAATAACGAGTTGGTTGGCACTTTGGCAGCTGCAACCTTTACCCCCTAAAAAGCCATCCTTGTTAGATTATCTAACACACATTGGAACACTATATATTTTTTCAAATCATTGTGTATTGACTCATAAGATTACATTCGAACCGTTTTTTAAGAAATCAGAAAGTGTGCATAATCGAGGTAAATCAGTAATGAAGTTCAAATGTATGGTTAGGTCCATGATGTCTAAGGGCTTTAGTATACGTAATGACTAACAGGATTATTGAAGTGGATACTCTTGCATGTTAGCATTGGGTTTGATTTCGAATTGCTATTGCATGAAACGATAGCTAAGAATGCTTAGGGTGCATTGTGTAATACTCTTTATACGTAAATATGGCTACCTAAAGTATTGATATTTTACATCTTGAAAATATTCAAATAAATGTCCAAATAAATATTTTGAGCAAATTCTAATCACCCTCGCTTTTTTAATAAAAAAATCCTAAATGATCAATAACTCCCCTAAATAATATTGTAATTATCAATATAGAGTTAAATCAAGGCATAGCATGTGATAACAAGAGAGTGCTCTGACAAAGAATGACCTTATTTATACGATATTCCAAATCCTTTTATACCTAACGAAGAAGGTACATTGATTATGTGTTAGTACTATGGTAGATGCCAAAAGACAAATAGGTCGATGATTTGTATAATTATTGAGCAGGATCACCTATTTTATCAGCTGGAATTACCTTTACTCATTGTAATAAATCAAGCCATCATCAATTGGAGAGTGGTAAAGTAAGGATGTCATTGCCTTTCGAATTACTTAATTCATTTCTTTATTTTATTTTATTCATCATATCATTATTCCATGTTGCTTTCAAATTTAGTCCAACCTTTTGAAATACTTATGAATTTTCCGATGTTCGAATTTCATCATTTAGATTATTACGATACTTTTTGTATTCATTTTTATTTTGTTCAAATGAACAAAAAATGTACAATTTATTCAGTTTCGGCGCTTTTTAATTGGGCGTAGAATTCCTCGAGTGATCGAGATGTACGTAATCTTATTTATGCGCTGCTAATCTCGAGCAAATGGTTCATTTTTGTTCACAATATGAGTTGATTTGGTATATGCTACATAAGCTTTATCAGCATCATTTTCTTTGTAAACATCATGTCCATCCTCATTAGCTAAATCTTCATTTAAATCCGGAACAGTATTCAATCTTTTACCTAAAGTTTTTTTTTTGTTGTTATTGAATTTATGAATATTATCAACTTTTGATTGTAAAGAAATAAACAATATTGGTAAATAATCTGTTTATCATTAAAGATATGATCCATAACATCATAAGTAATAAAGGCGCTGTAATCATAAAAGTTAAGAATAATAGATATATTTGGAATTAATGCACCAAATAGGTTATCCTAGTTGGTGCCTTAGTACAAGTCTTAAAAGCATATGAAGATCGTTATCCAAAAATTCATTTGCATTATTATCAGTATTACAATAATAAACTAATAGAACATGGAATATTACTCAATGAAGTATGGCATGCAAAAGAATCGAATGCGGTAAATCAATTTTAAAGCACTTATTATGTAAAAATAGGTATTTTCTTATGTCATCTGAGCTAAATCAATAAAAATTAAAGAAAGAAGAAAGTAACTGTCTCGTCTCGGGGGAGGTCTATATAATTATCTTTCTATAATATGTTTTTCCGAATTTATTCTTGATTTCCATAAATGCAATTTCTTTTCTATCAGTAGTAACATGTTTAGGGCCTAATTATCTTAAATTTAAGTTTTACTCCTCGTCGTTGTCCTTTCATATCAATATTAAAAGAATAAAAATTTGATTTGATATATATTATCTAAATGGAATATTATACACATACAAATTTATACGGGGAATCAAAATTAAGCCAAGTTTCAAAAATAATATTGCCGAAAATGAAGTTCTAAAACGAAAATCTGAAAATCTGAAAACATAAAAAGCTTCTACACAGTCATTCTTTTAAGTATACTTTTGCAATGATATGTAACGAAACTTATTTAAATGATAATCAACACTATTCATATTCAGAAAAGAATTATTGAAATTCAGCATATTACAATTGGGCCCAGCGTACAAGTGACAACTGAGGATTGAAAAGTACAAGGTGATGCAGGGTGGTAGAAACATATTTGGAGAAAAAAAATGTTTGCATGGACATCAACATAGGTACAATGAAAGTTCTTCATGCAACAATGGCGATTAAATTTTTGACGGCATATTGAAATGAAAATCCAAACGTATAAAATTTCCACCTGTCACTGATAGTCAGATTCATCTTCATGTATGTATATTTTATGCGTACATGTACCATTATATTCGTACATATTAATTATATTATGCTGCATAAGTTGGCATGTCACCTTCGTTATCGCTTGAAATTTAGTCAACTCCGATGAAACTCACAACTCTGTCAGCTTTTCATGTTTTTAATGGACAATAATGATGAGGAAAGCTTATCGCAACAAGTGCTATACATGATTTCAAGCCAAGACACTTGTGAAACTTGAGATCGTTTTCAAGAGGGAGCGGGGGATTTCACTCCAATTGATACACCATTAGAAGTAACCAGATAACTTTCCTCTGTGCATAAATGTTTGATATCGGAGATCAAACAAAGTGATTACGTCTTTCCTTTGGTATCGAAATGACGTGTGACTCAAAATGGGGTACAAACAATCTTTGAAAATACCTACTCAATATCAGGCGTCGAGCAGAAGAGAAATTATCATGCATGTGTCTTAAACTTACGATATTCTCTGCTAACATCACACTTTAATAGGGATACAAAGAGTAGTTCATCAATTCAAGACCAACGTCTTCTCTTCGAACAGTCCAGCGTTGATTCACGGGCACAATGGAGTCGACCAGAAAATGGAGTGCTTTTGTGAAGAGAACAACTTACAACAGTTCGTTGTTTGGATGTCTGTTTGCTGGCTTTGGTGCGTGCTTCGCTGTTTTGCCCATGCTTCCTTCACCCACCGGGAATCACATTTCCACCAAGGAACAGTTGACCTACGCTATCTCCCGAGGGTTATACACAGTCGCGTACCTCTTCCTTACTACCTACGCCTTCTGGGCTATCCGCAACAGGGAACGGTTCCACAGAGAGCAACGCGTTTTCTTGCCCATGCAGTGCCGACATTGTGCCCGAACCTTGGGTCTTATCCCTAAGTCCGAAAGCCAGACCGCTTCTGATCCGGGCTATCAGAGAGATCGTCCCAGGGACGGTGAGCGGAGACTGTTTACACGATCCACAGAGAAGCCACTACTTTCTGCTAATATCGCGGAGAGCGACCAGCAAAGCATTCCCGGACAATCACGCCAACTATTGACTACACTGACGTCATCTGTGCCTCTCCCTTCCGAATCAACCCAATCTGTGACCGTGTCCCAAGAAATGAGTGAGACCGCTGGAACAGAATCACCCGTAAATGCCTTGGCGCCTCAAAGCAATATCCCGACATCATCCCCGCCTTCGACAGTGAGAGAAGACACGTTGGTCGAGCCCGAGCCCAGGCATCATAGCTCTTTTTATTCAACGCCACACAAATCTCTTTTAAATGTGATGTACCTATTCGGAACCATTTGTGTCTTGAACATACCAATTCAGATTATCGGTATATTACTTTGCCTCATAGAAGATGAACCGAGATCGGTGGTTCTGACAATCTCCCTCGTGAACCAACTTTTCTTTGATATTGCGTCTGTTTTGTTGATCCTCGTGGTAACCGTTTTCTTCAAGGTCTACTACGACGCCGCGTTTGTGGATGAGGCACAGTTTGTCTACCCAATTACATTTACCCTGGCATGCGCAATATGGATCACAGGAAACAAACTCATCTTACCCATTTCGGACGCACTTGGCTCTCAGATCTATTTAGCTAACTACCCGTGCAAGCTCAACGGAACATACGGAGAAGTGATGCTAACAGATGAACGCATAATGAATCATTTTTACGGTGAGTGCTGTCTCATTGTGGTAGGGCTTGTTTTGCAGATGTGGAACTCCCTTCTGCCACCATGCTGTATCAGAAAGACCGAGACTCAGCCCTCCTTCGAGTACTACGATGAAAACCTCTCAGCTTCTCTGCTCAAGAGAATCCGCACTTACTTGAGGTCCAGGAGGTTATCTGAAGTCAGAGCACTGTTGTTTGGAGGAGAGGAGACGCAACAACTGTTGAACTCTGGCAATAATAAAACACATGTGTCTAAGTGCATCTTGGTATTGGCTGTGTTTCTGGCCGGGGTTTACTTTGCGCTCTGCCTATTCATCGAGAAAGCTGACATTCTTGCTTTGTCATGTAAGAACAAGCTTTGCATTATATGGTGTATCGATATGGCTGTTTGCGTACCGCTCCTCCTCCTCTGCCACCACCAGTCCGTCATAACTGGAAGCAAGACGACGTTTTCAGCTGGGAATGACGAGTCCATTTTCCATAACCTCGTCAA
Organism: Diadema setosum; assembly: GCF_964275005.1. Lineage (NCBI taxonomy): Eukaryota > Metazoa > Echinodermata > Echinoidea > Diadematoida > Diadematidae > Diadema > Diadema setosum. The sequence continues at coordinate 37,477,665 of NC_092699.1, read as the reverse complement.
GGGTCATGATCGAATCCTATTCTTGGGTTGCGCTGCTACATTTACCCTCAATATCTTTCGGCTGGTAGCAGGGTTTGGGATGCTATCACGCATTGGCCACCTTCAGACGGACGAGGCCGTTTTGGTAGCCTTGACAATTGTCTATGCCATCTTCCGAATCTTCTCTGTGTGGGTGTTGACGAGTTTCCTACTGGTCGTGCAGAGGCAAAATATTACAGGTTCGCAGAAAGTCAAAGTGACTGTAGCGTCCTTGGTCTACATAGCTGTGTTTTCCATGGCGCAGTGGCTGCTGAATGTGATACAAGCTGGGCAGTTTCCCGAACTACACCCCTACTTTGGACAAAAGATTGGTTACCTGATCGGGGCCTTTATCGAGCCCATGACCTTGTTATTTGATGTCCATGCCTGTATGGTTGCTTACGAATCTTACAAGTCCATTTTGAATAGAATTTTGGACAGAGCGTAATGTGTTGCATCTTGTGATGAATATACCGTCAGGTAATTTAGGGCTATGTAGGACAACCTTTAGAACGAAATATTAGAAAGCTCTAGAAGGGCTGATTTCAGGAAGCACAAGAACGATTTGAGAATGTCAAAATCCAACATTCGTGTGTTAGTCTTCAAAAGATGGCCAAACGAATGCGGGCAATCGTCAATTGTTCGTAGATATAATTTTTACTTTTGCGAGAATTTCAAACATTTTTTTTTTGCGAACCTTTTCCGCACACTGGGTCGTGATTTGCTCGTGATTTGTTCTCCAAAATATCTTTAAAGCCTCGACATATTATGCTAAAGAACTTCGCGAGACGTGCGCGATGTTCGCAAAATCTTCGTGAAACCCCAAACAGACCCCAAAACTTTGGAGAATGTCTTGCATATGTTTCGCGAAATCCACGAAGTTCTTCCGATCATTTCACGACATAACCGCAAACCTTTTTGAGACATTCTCACGAACGTTTGGTGCATCTTTGGGGGCAAATCCGCACCCTTGATGCAAGACCTAGCTCTACGTTTTCTACAAATCAGAATCGTAGCATACATCCACTCATCAAAAAACCACTGTATCGTAACTAGCAAAGAGAACAAAATATTTGATAAAAAATAATCACAAAATAAACATAAAATGACTCTAAAGTACGCCAAACTTAAGATAACGTGTTGGGAACCTGAAAAAAAAAAGGCAAATGCGTGTGGGGGTATGTCCTCATAAAAAGTATCGGCACACACACACATACACACAGCAGAGAAATGAAAGAGAAAGAAAGGAGAAATTCAGGAAAGAGAAATCTTCAACTCAAGACAGCTATATCAACTCTCTCGGAAACACTTCTCCCATGATTATTGAAAAAATGTGCGTTGTTCGCTTTTTCGTCGCGTGTATAGTTCGTGTATATAACTGGCTGTACTTTAGCAATGGTAGACACGACATTCGTACATACGTCGTGAGAACTTGACACAAACTGCTCTAGAATGGTTCTGAGCTTCATTGTCGGAACATATTCGGAGAAAAACATTTCCACATGTTGGATTTTGCCATTCGCGTCCTTCACAAATCGTTCGCTTGCTCCGTGAAATCAGCCCTTTCCCTGAGAAATGTTAAGGGAAACTTTTTTGTAATGATATATTTATAGATAAACTCGCTCTCTCTAAGGTATTTACATCATAAAATATATCTCGAAATATTCAAATGAATCAATAGAGGTTTTTTGTGTAATAGATGTAGCGATCTTGTACAAATCTTTACCATTTTCTTTTGTAAATTGAACATATGATCTGAATTTAGTTTCGTCTCAGAACAATTTCCCTAAATAATATTTCATTAATGAATATTATAGGGTGAAATCAAGGCATTACGTATGGTAAAAGAATGTTCTGACAAAGAAAAAATAATAATTTATATAATACACGTTTCCCATTCCTTTACTTATTGAAGAAGACGATTGTTTATGTGTTGGTGCCATGATAAATCTCAAAAGAGAAATAAGATGATAGTTTGTAGATTGAGTTTAGTATCACATATCTTATCAACAGGAATGGCCTTAGTTAATTTTTGATAAATAAGAACAACTATAGTGGAGAGGGATGAATTGATGATATGTTCCAATGGCAAAATCATGGCACACAATTATTTGTTTGAAAATTGTACTAATGCCACAATATCCTGTTGATCTTTTTGATTATAAGAATTCTACTGTTTCAAACATCTCATATATATATATTTATATATATATATATATATATATATCTGTGGAACAAAACACATCGTATTTTGATTAGGTTCTGGGAGATGTTTCAAATGCTGATTATTACAACTTCTTTTGGAAGCTAATTCATGACTAATATTTGTTTAAAAAAGAATTGAACACTCTTGCATTTTTAGACGGGTTATTAATTTCTTTATCATTAATATTCAAATTTCCTTATGAATAATAATACTAGTGGCGCTTTGTGAGTAGCGCACAGGTCGACCTTTCGCTGCTCATGGCACTTCAAAGAAGAAATATACAAATACATTAACAAAACAGGGAAGATAATAACAAGCAACAAGCACACACATTTCAGATGAGGAACAATTTTTCTGAACATTATGGATTGAAGTTATGTCATCCTCAATGTGAAAAGAATACGTTTTCAGTTTGGATTTGAATATGTTTGTAGATAACTGTGTGTGTAACTTTACAAAGTACATGTAAGTACTGAATTACCTGTCTCCACGTTCTATATCAATTTCCTTCTGAATTTTCTAATTCTTTATAATAATTAAGTTTTTCGATGTTCGAATTCCACTGTTAATATTATGACAATACTTGTTCTTTTCATTAAAATTTTGTTCAGATGGATTAAAAATATACAATATGTGCAGTTTTTACACTTTCTGACTGAGCGTAGAATTCCTCGGATGATCCACGGATTACTAATCTTATGTTTGTGCTTTTTACCTGGAACAAAACAAATGGTATTTTTCATATTGGTTAATTTCGTAATGTCTTACTCATAAGCTTCAAGCAACACATACTCATAAGCTTTACTAACATACTGTAAACCTTCATTAGCTGAATCCTCAATTCAAAGCCGAAATAATATTCTCGTCTATTTTATAAAATTTCTTACTAAATTTGTTGTCATTAACAACATTTATATGTAAAGAAATAAGAAAAATATATTGGTTAATGATCCGTAACATTGTAAAATGATTGGTAAATAATTCCTTACGTCATAACTCTGACTAAGAACACCTCTATAATCATCAATGTGTAAAATAATAGTAAACATATCAACTGAAGTTCCAAAATGGGATCAGGGCTAATATATAGTTGGTGTTTTAGTTCAAGAGTAAACACATATAAAGATATTACATTCAAAAATGTATTTGCCTTTTCAACATTACGATTACCAATGAACAATTAGCAGTTACTGTATCAGTGATATACTTTGGAAAGAATGGGATGAATCAGAATTATGAACACCAATTATGCAATGATTTTATTTTCTTATGACATCTTATCCACATCTTTGTCAGAATTTTCAAGAAAAAAATACATTTGTCATCTGAGGGGGTGGTCTACATATGTCATTTCAAGCATGTATATACATTTCTTTTTTTCTGAATTTATAATAAATTCCCATAATCGCATTTCCAGTACAATCTTTATTGATGTCTTTTCTTAATTGAGGACGAGTCCCAGGTATACTCGGGCAGGTGTCTACGGGAAATGCGTGTTGTAGCAAAATCAGTCCGTCCTTGACGGGTAAATTCACCAAATATATACACTTCCCCCGCTGCTCGTTCTTTTTTCCTGTCGATTTGCGTCATATTACAATTTGTTTTGATAAATGCACATATATATATCCATCTCTCTCTCTTTATATATATATATATATATATGCACATATACAGTATATATACGTATACACACACATATATATACAGTATATATACGTATATTGTATATATATATGTATATATTTGTATATATATGTATATATATATATATATATATATATATATACATATATATTTATGCATATACATACATATGGATGTATATAGGCCCTATGTATATATGAATAGAGAGAGAGAGAGAGAGAGAGAAGGAAGGAGAGATAACTTGAGGATTCAAATCAAACTAAGTTCCCGAAAATGAAAATCTATTCGGAGAACAATGATTTTCATTTTTATTCACCCATACGTCTTCCATTAATATGTGGTAAATTTGAGTAATAATGAACACTTTTCGTATTCTGAAAAGAGTTACGAATACTCATCATAAAAAAACTATTATCATCATAATTACATCGTTTCATATATAGAAAGAAACTCTGGAAAATAATATTTAACATTTTTAATTTCATTCTGACTGCACATACTTTTTTAATCTATAAATTTATAATCATTTATAGCAAAAGTCAAATAATAGGGGAGAAGCCTGCGGGGTGATGCAGGGTGGTGGAATCATGTTCAGAAACAAAAAAAAAACACGCTGACATTGACATCAAGATAAGTACAATACAAACCTCTTAATAGAACATCGGCCAATAAATCACTTGATAGCGATTGACATAAACAAGGTATATGGATACATGCATTACAACGTGCGTTCAATTTCCACTTGTCACTGACAATCAGATTATCCCTGTCTTTCATTGAACCCCTCACCCGCTCCACATCACATTATCATTGGGAAGTTTCTATTCTATAACATAAGTATCAACACGAAAAATTGAGCGTTCAGGTAACGGAAAGACAACCTTGTCTGAAATTTAGCATTTTTTTTTAAATCTTAGCAATTGAATTATATTGGATTGCATAAAGATGGCAAAAATGAAATACGAACTGCATATCAATATACATGCGTAACTACTACTCGGTCTTTGCAAACTGCTTTCTTCTTTCATTCTCACCGATTACATTTCGTTATTCCGAAGATGTTCTATTCCGAAACTTCGTTAATCCGAAAAATTATATAAGGTTCTCCTTTGAAATACATACGAAGGCTCGTTAATACGAGACTTTTTCCCCCATTTTCTGATTACCAACCATTCAGAATTCCCTCGCATATAATCCTGCTCCAGGTTTTTGTCCTATAACCCTCTCTCTATTATGAAAACAGGTCAACTCCCGTGATAAAATTGATATACAGACGAAAACACACATATTGTAAATGTGATTCTATGTAAATTCTCATATCAACGTCGTTTCCGCCCCAAAGTCAATGAACTGGTGAAATTTACAACTTTGTCAATATTTCATGCTTTCATTTGAATGAAAAATGGTATTAAGATAGAAGTGCCATTTAGTGATTTCAAGGAAAAACACTTGAAACTTTCGATTGATTTCAGGAGGAAACGGGTGATTTCCCTCAATTTGATACACCATAAAAAGTGATTTCAGAGTTCTCACCTCAGTATAAATCCTTTTATCTTGGAAGTCCACACTAGTAATTACATCTTGCTTTTGGTTTCGACGTGACGTGAGACTCAAAATAGGGTGCAAATCATTTCTGAAGATACCTACACAAAAGCCGAATCAGGTGTCGAGAAGAAGAGGCGTCATGGTGCAGCTGTCTTAAACTTACGACAGTCTCTGCTAAAATCAGACATAGGAATACAAACAGCAGTTCTCAATTAAAGGCCAATGACTTTTCTTCGAACAGTACAGCGTAAATTCTCAACCGCAATGGAGTCGTTCAGAAAGAAGGACATGCTGGTTCAGAGAACGACGTACACCAGTTTGTTGCTTTGGTGTCTGTTTGTCGGCTTAGGCGTGTGCTTCGCTATTTTGCCCGTGCTCCCTTCACCCAGCGGGAATCAAGACATAACCACCAAGGGACAGTTAAACTACGCAATCTCCCGAGGGTTTCTCACCGTCGGCATTCTCTTTTTTGCTGCTTTCGCTCTCTGGGCTATTCGTAATAGAGAACGGTTCCACAGAGAACAACGCATTTTCTGGCCCATGCAGTGCCGACACTGTGCCCGAATCCTGGGTCTCATCCCGAACTCCGAATGTCAGACCGCTTTCTATCCCGGCAATCAGAGAGATCGTTCGAGGGACGCTGAGCGGAGATTGCTTACACGATTCACAGCGATGCCACTACTTCCTGCTGATTCTATGGAGATCGATCAGCCAAGCATTCCGAGACAATGCCACTTGCAATTACCTATACTGACTTCATCTGTGCCTCTCCTTTCCGAATCAACCCAATCTGTGACTGTGTCCCAAGAAATTAGTGAGACCGCTGGAACAGAATCACTCATAAATGCCTTGGCGCCTGACAGCAATATCCCAACATCATCTCCGCCTTCGCCAGTGAGAGAAGACACGTTAGTCTTGCCCGAGCCCAGGCAACATAGCTCTTTTTATTCAAGGCCACACAAATCTCTTTTAAATGTGATGTACCTATTCGGAACCATTTGTATCTTGAACATACCTATTCAGATTATCGGTGTCCTACTTTGCCTCATAGAAGATAAATCGTTATCGTCGGTTTTGAAAGCGTCCCTCGTGAACCAGTTTTTCATGGATATTGCATTCGTTGTATTGATCCCCATCTTACTCGCTTTCTTCAATGTGTACTACGACGCAGCGTTTGTGGATGAGGCACGGTTTGTCTACCCGATTAAATTGACCCTGTCAGGCACAGTATGGGTCACATTAAACAAACTAATCTTCCCCATTGCCGACGCACTTGGATCTCAGGTGTATGTAGCTGACTACCCGTGCAAACTCAACGGAACATACGGAGTAGTGGTGCTGAAGCATGAACTCATCATGACTCATTTTTACGGTGAGTGCTGCCTCATTGTGGTAGGGCTAGTTTTACAGATGTGGAACTCCATTCTGCCACCATGCTGTATCAGAAAGACTGCGACTCAGCCCTCCTTCGAGTACTACGATGAAAACCACTCAGCTCCTCTGCTCAAGAGAATCCACATTTACTTGAGGTCCAGAAGGTTATCTGAAGTCAGAGCATTCTTGTTTGGAGGAGAGGAGACGCAACAACTGTTGAACTCTGGCAATAATAAAACACCACATGTGTCTAAGTGCACCTTGGTGTTGGCTGTGTTTCTGGCCGGGGTTTACTTTGCGCTCTGTCTTTACATCGAGAATGCAGACACACTTGCATTGTCACATAAAAACAAACTTTGCATTATATGGTGTATCGATATGGCTGTTTGCGTACCGCTCCTCCTCCTTTGCCACCACCAGTCCGTCATCACTGGAAGCAAGACGATGTTTTCAGCTGGGAATGACGAGTCCATTTTCCACAAGCTCGTTAAGGGTCATGATCGCATTCTATTCTTGAGTTGCGCTGCTATATTCACCCTCAACATCTTTCGGCTAGTAGCAGGGTTTGGGATGCTACCTCGCATCGGCCGCCTTCGGACGGACGAAGCCATTTTGGTAGCCTTGACAATTGTCTATGCCATCTTCCGAATCTTCTCTGTGTGGGTGTTGACGAGTTTCCTACTGGTCGTGCAGAGGCAAACTCTTACAGGCTCGCAGAAAGTCAAAGTAACTGTAGAGTGCTTGATCTACACAGCCGTACTTTCCATTGCGCAGTGGTTCTTGGATGTGATACAAGCTGGGCCGTTTCCCGAGCTACACGCCTACTTCGGACGAAAGATTGGTTACCTGATCGGGGCCCTTATCGAGCCCATGACCTCGCTGTTTGGCGTCCATGCATGTATGGTTGCCTACGAATCTTACAAATCAATTTCGAAGAGAATTTTGGACAGAGCGTGAAGTGTTTCATTTTGTGATAAACAAAAGGTAAGGTAATGTATGTAGGGCAACCTTTGGAAGGGGAAGCCAGAAAATGGAGCATCTGAGAAAAGATAGACCAACGGACAGAGCATCAGACATGTATGGCGTTATGACCCCACCTCACGCCTCGATCTGTTCTGTGGCATATATTCAATTCAATTCAAAGGTTTTATTTTCACTTCTTTCAACAGAATGTACAAAAAATATAGATTCGACATGCGTTTGATAAGGAATGATACATAGCAAAGAATAACATTTGTCAATAATCATTACAAAGTTAGGTATCTTTCATACAGACATACATTCTGCGAAAAAAAGTGGAGGTACCCACTCAAAAGACTATGCTTGTACAACGTGGGCACCTCACAGGAGGAAAAAAAAAAAAAACTAAAAAACTATATAACTAGACATATACGCTTATGACATATCGTATAGATACAGTCAAACCTAATTCAGCTGCCGCTTTTCTATAGCGGTCACCTGCCGTATGCCACTGAAAAATCACTCACGAGGCCACGTACAGACGTAGGTACATGTACAACGATTAGGGCCTACACACACAATGTCGGTTAACCTGTCTACAGCAGCCACCTGCCTATAACGGCCACTCTTCATCACCCTTAGAGAGTCTCACATATTGTCGATGTCCCGTACAGAGGATACGCGCCTGGTGTCCTTCATAATGGCAAAAAGTATGCCATCTTGGGCCCAGCAGGTCTTTGCCTTTCGGCTACTGACGAGCTTTCTCAAGAGCTTTGCGAATTCGCAAATAAAGTACTAGATCTGGTAAAGATTAATTGTAGACATGGAGGTGTTCGTAGAACTGTAGTAGAATAGAGTAATAGAAGCACATGACGAGTGCGGTTACAGTTTGGTATTATGAATAGACTTAGAATAGACTTAGATTACCAACATCGGCAATATTATGTGTAATGTAAAGGAGAAATTAAAGTGTCAGATCTAATACAACATGTTGTAGACGTATTTTTCTGCTACATACAAAAAGAAATATCACTTTGGTAAAATGCCATCTTTTTATATAATCTCTACACATCTCGCGTGGTCATGGCAAATATAAACACACAATTGAACCCACACATTTTGTGGGCGATTTCTACATTATTGTGGTTGATATTCCTCTACATTAGTGGGCGTTTCTACATTGTGGGTCAAACAGCCCTGCTTTTAACCGCGATTAGTTTGCATTAGCTCTGATATGATCACTGTAAACATGAATTGCACACGATGTCTTTACTAAATAGAACAATAGGAGTTTCAATTAAAACTACAGTCACGGAATGTTAAAGTTGTATATTTTTCAATCAACTATACGCCGATGGGAAAAGGTGATAACGAAAGAAAAATTCCCTGTTTAAACGAATTATGAAGTTGTGTTATGATACGAAGCATACAAATCAATCTTGTTGGTTTCATAAAAAAAATAGTGAAGATTAGCGTACAGTTGAATTAGAAACTTGTGAGGTGATATCATGACGTCTGTCAATTTGAGTATAATAATAATTTGTAAAAGGAATGGAAACATTAAAATTCCACACTTTTCTGACTGTAGGTCTGATTGATGAAAGGCTTACCCCTCTTCATCTGATTTTAAATTTGCTCATTAAAACCCACTTGAACATACTTTTCAGGCCTACACTTCAAAAACTTTACAGCCTTTTGAAAATGACAGGAACAGGTTTGCTTCAAGATACCCAAGACGTGCATCCTTTTCCCACCTGTTTCTGGTAGTCAGATTACCGTTTTTATTATTGAACCCCTTATTCCCAGTCCACAATAACAGCCAGTTCGGCTCTGACAGAGGAAAAGACCATTATTGCCCTTCATGAAAACTCGCGAACAAAAAGTCGAGTCCAGATTTTTCTTTTACACTGAACAGGACAACCCGTACCTGTAAGTAAGATTAGGTTTGAATCTTAATGCATTCATTTCCAGGTTTACGTCGCATTATCATAGAGGAGTTTTTATTTTTTATGACGAAAGCATCAACACGACGAACTGATGTACAACGCGTGCGTGAAAGACCACATCTTCTATGAAATTCTCTACTGAATGTTTGTCTATATATACAGGATACAAATGAACTGCATATAAAGTTTTATGTTTTAACTTCTATAGTCCTTGCAAATTGTTTTCCTCCTGCATCCACAGTCAATCACAGAAGGATGCAAAATGGCGAAGCTTTGCATTTCCTTTATGATTGACTTAACTTGCTATCCTGAAGATTCTTTGTGTCATGTTCTCATGAGAGATCATAGTCAAAACGATGGGGTTTAAAGGAGGTATGATTCAGGAGTAAGATTGGTTCTGAATGGGTGTAGGCCTACTACATAAAAAGATGTAAGACTCATATAGCAGTAACTTTATCCTTGAGTATCGCAACAGGTCACCAGCTGTGTTTACGTTTAGGTTTAGTTCAGTTTATAGTCTTAAACTACAGCGCCAGCACATCCTTATGACTTTCTTTTGTAACCAAGATATTGAGTTGAGTTCATATTAAACATCTCATTAGTTAATGACAAATCTTTGATACAACCAAACATCTGTTGCTTATTTCTTAGTGGTTCCATCATCTGGGATGGTGACAATGAGTACACAATAAGAACTATACATAGACTTACAGTATAGTTTGTCTTGATGGTGATGATTAATGAATAGTCCGTACGGTCCTTGTGATACTGGTATTCGAGTCCACAGATATACTTGGTTAAAACGCACCGACAACGTTCGCCATTATGTTCAAAACTCTTGTTCATAGTCACCGTTAAAGATAAATTCATTCTTCACTTATGTTCACTTACATGATTGTAAGGTCTTTTTTCTTGCTCCATCTGTTTTCTCTTCGTTTTCCGTAGCCCGCTTGAAACCTGCTCCCTTCATAAAGAATGGATTGCAGGAACATTTAATAAGTTGAAATCGTCTGTGTAACACTTATGGTTTCTTTGGTGGACATGAGAATTGAGCTTTAAGTTCTTGCGAGATACTGAGAAACCTCTTATGAAATATTAGACCATATCATTCTAAGAGGAATCCACAGTTAATTTGATGGAAATCGGTTCAAAAATGGTTGAGATAACCAAAACAATGTAAAACAAAACAATGTAAAACAAAACTTCGTTTTGGATATCTCAGTCATTTAAAAACAATTTTCATCAAATTAATGTTAAATTCCTCTTGGAATGACGTGTTACTTCATTTTCATTAAATCATTCTCATTATCTCACAAAAAAAAAGTTAAAAAACCTGATCTATACCTTGCATTAGAGTGAGTTGTTTGTCTAAACTGTAAGGACACAAGATTAGTGTGTATTTATGTATTTCAGGGCCATGAAAACAAGTGTTCGTTGAAACAACTTCACACACATATGGCACTATGATTAATACGTACTTAAGATAATCCTAGATACGAAAGATACTGCGATTTACAACGATTTTAGCAACTATAAGTATTGAATTTCTTATCATCCCGTATGATGTTGAATATGGGAACCAGAAGTATGTGTCAGAGGTTAGTATAGATTTTTCTCGAATGTGGTAAATGATCATCTGATAGGATATCATCATCACAGGGAAAGGGGCGGGTATAATATTACCACTGTTCAAAGTCTCGGTTTCCTTCGCTCATTTGGCGTAATATTTGTTCTCCTTCCTGCACAGTAAACCACAAACAGTACTCTCTCTTAATAATTGACATAGGTTTCGATGGGCGACTTAGTCCAAAACACTAGACGATGTCGGATGACCCTTACTACCTCCTTCATGTAATTCAACTGATTGAAGTGGAGTCCCTTCAAGATTCTTTCTGTCAGTTGGCTATATATATTGTCTAGATAGAAACTGTCTTAACGTTGGTCTCTCGTATGATAAGTGCTAAAATTCAAATTGTTCTCGATTGTCAAACAAACACAAATGCAACCATGGTGTTATTAATAAAAGAAAAAAACCAGCAACTTAGAAGAGGTTGAGGTCTTGCACTGCGCAAAGTTATATCATACTTCAGCGAGTAGAGGTGAATATGTACCTCTTTTCCATAATTTCTCTGACTAGAAATTTAACAAAATTGATTGTTTTGACCACAGACTTTTTTTTATCTCCTCAGGGAGAAGATGCCTACATGTTGAATCAAAGTGAAATGCAACTCATGGTTAAAAGTGCAGGAACAAATATAAAGTATAACTGAATTTTCCTATGTATTTTGTGAATATTTGATTTTAGCCAATATTTCCTTTATTCTTCGCATTTTTTAATTCAGAAATCTTCACAATTAGGCCTACTGATGTAGCATGAACATTCGTATATAACAATAAAAGAAAGAAAAAAAAACATACATGTACTTGTTCAAGAGATTCACGGAGAGAGAGAGAGAGAGAGAGAGAGGGAGAGAAGAGGTAGAGAGGAGAGACAATGAGAGACAAATGCAGAAAGAGATACAGACAAGCTAAACACATGCATGGACAAAATGAGTCTGAATCGTAAAGATTTATGTGATAGCGTCGTGAGCCAGGGAGAACAACGCGAACGCACGCGATTCAAGGAAAGATTGTCCGGGAGAACGATCCGAACACTGGCTAGGCCACTCTTGTAGCACAACATGCGCCTCGCGTGCGTTCGTGTCGTTTTTCTGGGCATACCTTCCTTGAATGCGTTCGCGTCGTTCCCGCGGGCACAAAGTCATGACGGTAATATCTGTATGGTGTGGAAGTTTTCCCTTATTCTGTTTTCGTTGGGCAACCGCTCGCTTTTTCCATTGCGGGCTGCGTAATTGTTCTTTGAAATTTGTCAGAATAGTTGCCATGACGTGAATTTGCGTGAGAGTCTTTAAATTTTCTTTCGTTGGCTACAGACTGTGTTTACAAAAATTCATGTGCCCGGAAGATTATGATTGTGCGCTTGACTACAACAAGAAATGCTTTGAAATCACAAAACCCGTCATCTATGAATTTTATGGTTGAACGCCCTTTAGAAGTTTTTGAATCGGGAAGGATTAGTGGGTACTCAGGCACTGACGAAGCCAAGGTTTATTCTGCACACCATTACGGAGAAGTGCTTGGAAAAGGGAGAAGACCTCTATGTATGAGATCAATAATAAGTTGAATCAAGAAACTGGAAAACAAACTCACTGTTGCGACGTTTCGCTTAATCAATTGGCTTCTGCGGGCGAATGATGCCAATTAATAATTTGCGAAACATCGCAACAGTGAGTTTGTTTTCCAGTTTATTGATACAACTTATTATTGATCTTGTACTTCGACTGGATGAATGAGAAGAATTTACATCAGTCTACCTCTATGTATGCTTCATTGATTATGCTAAGGCATTTGAAAGAGTCCAGCACCAGAAAGTTTTCCCGTGTCTCCGCATTACCAGGATGGACAGTAAGGATCTGAGAGTGATTACAAACCTATACTGGAACAAAAGGGCATGCGTCAGGCCTTTGCCCTTACATTGCATTGCCAATAATAAGACTTGACCTGGGCTATTAGTCCGGGAGCCAGCGGGGGTCAGCCTAGCCGAAAAGGTTACCAATTTTTATGTATATAGCAATTTAGTACATATGCCCCTGAGTATGGAAATGCACGTCTGGCTGGTCATCGGTGGTGAGTGTGGCCAGGAGGGCGATAAAACGGACCCCCCAAAATTAGGCTAGCCTAGCTGAAAACGTAACCTCTTGAAACCTGTGGGACATTGTGAGGCATAACCCAAGATTCAATAAAACACCATTGCCAGACATTTTGGGTGGTGGGGCGAAGCCGCCAGACGCAAAATATTGGCATTAGGCTAGCCTAGCTGAAAAAGTAACCCCATGATAACCACTGGAACTTGTTCTTTACAATTACAGGACAAATGCATGACTATTGCTAGACATTTTAAGTGGTGGGGAGTAGCCGCCAGACGCCCCAAAAGACCCAACTCTTTCCAGCTAGGCTAGCCTAGCTGAAAAAGTAACTCCATGAAAATCATTGGAATTTGTTCCTTACACTTACAGGATAAATGCATGACCATTGCCAGACGTATTCAGTGGTAGGGGTCGCCGCCAGACGCCCCCAAAGACCCAACTCTTTCCAGCTAGGTTAGCCTATAGCTGAAAAAGTAACCCCAAGAAACCACTGGAACTTGTTCTTTACACTTACAGAATAAAATTAATGCATGACCTTTGCCAGACGCTTTAAGTGGTGTATGGGCGTAGCCCCCAGACGCCCTCAAAGACCCAATTTTACCAGCTAGGCTAGCCTAGCTGAAAAAGTAACCCCATGAAAACCACTGGAACTTGTTCTTTACACTTACAGGACAAATGCATGACCATTGCCAGACGTTTTAAGTGGTGTGTGTATGTGTGGGGGGTAGCCGCCAGACGCCCCATAAGACCCAACTCTATACCAGCTAGGCTAGCCTAGCTGAAAAAGTAACCCCATGAAACCCACTGGAACTTGTTATTTACACTTACAGAATAAATGCATAACGTACCATCCCCCAGACGCCCTTAAAGACCTAATTTTACCAGCTAGGCTTGCCTAACTAGACAAGTAACCTCCTGAAACCAAATTGAACTTGTTCTTTACGCTAAAAGGATAAATGAATGGTTGTTGCCAAACGTTTTACGTGTTGGGGTTCAGCCGCCAGACGCCCTCAAAAAAACAATTTTCCAGCTAGGGTAGCCTACCTGAAGAATATAATAACCTAGTGAAACCAACATGAACTTGTTTTTTTAACTCGACAGTTTCATGAATGACTTTGTTAGACTTTTCGAGTAGTCGGGTGAATTCAGCTGCCAGACAGCCCGGAGACACCATCTCCATGCGCGTGGACACACACACACGCACACACACACGCACGCACGCACACACACACACACACACACACACACACACACAGACACCAACACCACAACCACAACCATCACCAATAATGGTATGTAACGACGATGGACCCTTCCATCGCCAAGTAAAGTGTTTATGTCATCTTCCTTATAGGGATATTGCCACTCTCTATTATAGGTTTTCCCGGCCAATTTCGCACTTTTTTCAGTCCAATTCCTAATTTGTGCATTCAATTTAGCACAATTTAGCCTGGATGGCATGTTTGGTATTTCAATTTTATAATCTTTTCATTCAAATTCATTTTGGAGCATTCAAATTACATTTAACATCATTCGAATCAGCACTTTTTCAGTTCAAATTCGTAAGACAAGCACCATTTTGCAAATCGTTCATTCAATTTAGCATGATATAGTCACGTGATCACGTATACGCTGCGCTCGTTCATTCGAATTCATTCTTGGGCATCCAATTTCGCATTTACTGCAGTCAATTTAGCAGACACGTTAATGCATTCATTCCTTTTTTTTTTCCATTTTCATTCATCATAGGTAGTGTTTGCAAGCATCTTAGCATTTCATATTTTCGTATTCATTCTTTATGCTGATATCACTTTGCAACAGTACTTTCAAAATATGTGTATGTGTTTAAAATGTTCGATGGCATTCGATTTCATTCACAGATACATTAATCTTGTTTGTTTTGACATTAATTGAGAGGAGGTTTCAATTTACACCGTAATTATATATTTCTTTCATCTGCATGTTTCATTATTTTCATTTGGTGGGTGCTATCTATATTTCGTAAATTATCATTATGAAAAAAGTTCTTGGATCAGCTCTAGCCATCAATTATTTGTCAAGGTTATTACCCTCAAATGCTTCTATGATTCTTTCCCTGTCTTCTTGAGAGATACGCCTGTATCTAACTCGTACTGCCATGACTGCACATAAGAAAGTAAAGTGAATCTATGGTACTGGTGCATGTATAGTTCTGATAACATGTATAAAAGAAGAGGGGCGTTACAGAACAACAAACTTGAATTATTTAGGGTCAAAGATAACTTTGCTAGGCCTATATACTTAACAGTGTGTGGATGAAACAGAAATTCACATTTACCCCCTACGTATAAACCACGGTTCTCACCTTTTCAAAATAGAAATAACATTACACCAATTTGAATGAACATGTTTGGAATTTGACTGCCCATACGCGAAATTGAATGACTGAAATACCACTTTCCGCCAGTGCTGGCGAATTTGAATGACTGAAGAGCACGTGCCAATTTGAATATCCGTTTTACGAATTCGAAAGACACATGTGCGAATTTCCTTGATCGAAATGCTAAATTGAATGCACAAGTTGCAATTTTGAATGACAGAATGTGCAGTGACGAGGATTTTCGCTAAATTGAATGAACCTTTTATCAAATAGACTGACAAAAGTGCGAAATTGGCCGGGAAAACCTATATTAATGGGGGAGTTTCTTGAGCGCACAGGGAAACATGCTTTGAAATATCAATAGGGCAAGTGTTGAGACGAAATACTGTAGAAATATGAGAATATACGTGCTGTGGTTTTGGTAAAAGAAATAGGGTATCTGTATTTGTACCTCAGTGATAACCAAAAAAACTTATTTGGAAAGAATAATAGACAGCAAAAAAGAATTGCCCAATCAAACATGTGGAGATTTTTCTCAAACATGTTCTCATTTGATATGCGGTGTAAAACAAACAAACAAACAAACAAACAAACAAAAAAGACATAGCCGGGTACAGGATCCGGTTGGAAATTGGTGGGATGGGCGTAAACCCGCGGGTACTATAACATACTGACCTGAAAAACAAAACAAAACAAAAACTGCTTTCTTTCTGTGCCCTGGGGAGAAATATTCATCAATTGCAGTTTTGAAATGTTTGAAAATCACAACTTTTGATGAAATTGTGTCCTACAGTATTTCCTCTTATATGTAGGCTTTTTTATGATTAAGTTTCTTTCCTCTATGACCATGATAAAACAAACCCCTGATGATTAAAACAAAAGACAATCAAAACTTAGCAAATGTACTCTTTGGACATTAGCAAAAGGGAATACATTAACAGTTTTTTTTTTTGCAAACACTTATATACATTTGTCTAATACTCCATCAAGCTCACAAAAAAAAAAAATTCTACTGCAACAAGAAATCCATTCTGTAGGTCCTCGGTGTACATAGCTTAAAATGCCAACTTTTTAAAGAAAATGCTCCAGCTCTTAAATTTACTTTAAAATGGGAAGTAAAGCTCAACACCTTTGGCCTATGACTTTATAGGTACCGTATAACTTTGCAGTTGAGGAATTGGGTAAAGACAAATTATCAACGAAATAAAACTTCTGGGAACATGCTTCCCATGAACTCACCGTTTTCTTCTCTTAAGAAAGAAACGAAATCTGAAAATTCGTCAAGAGTGTTTTTGAACATAGTACATTGGAAAAGCAGAAAAATTCAGTGTTTGTAAGAAATATAACTCACAACAACAAGGCATTCATGTCGTGTCTAGTATTGTACGTTTTTGGTTTGGAGGGTTTTGGATGCTAATATTTCAAGACAAGTTTATGCTCCAGCACTTAAATGAACTTAAATGTAAAGTAATGATTAACCTCTCTTGCCAATAAGCTCAAATGTAACTCACAGGAATATAATTTGTACTTACGGTATAAACTATTCCTGTGAGTTACGTTTCTTATGAGCATGACAGATCTGTAGATACGTGTCATAGTGGTTGCAAACACTAAGTTTCCTTTTCTTTCATAGTTATCAGGAAGCGATTTTGAACAATTTCAGATTTTTTTTTTTCAATTTCGTTACGAGGAGGCAATAATGATTTCATGTAAAGCATGTTAAGGAAAGTTGATAGTTTGGTTATTTCATCTTTACTCATCTTCGTCTTCTCAACAACAAGGTGATACACATGAGCTCATTTGCTAAAGAAGTTGATGTTTAACACTGTTTAAATGCTGGTAGCCGCGTAGGGGCTTTTGTCTTATAATTTTTTTTTTTTTTTTTGCATCTTAATCCCTTGAAACTAAGTACATGCAGTATTAGTTTATAGATAACAATATTTTTGTTGTTGTTGTGAGCTTATTCATACGAACGTGATGAATTCTTAGACATGTTTCTCTTATGTCTCTGTCATATGTTTTAGTGAAGAAGAGCAAATGTTGAGCTTATTGGCAAGAGAGGTTGATCACTACTTTACATTTAAGTTCATTTAAGTGCTGGAGCATAAACTTGTCTTGAAATATTAGCATCCAAAACCCTCCAAACCAAAAACGTACAATACTAGACACGACATGAATGCCTTGTTGTTGTGAGTTATATTTCTTACAAACACTAAATTTTTCTGCTTTTGCAATGTACTATGTTCAAAAACACTCTTGATAAATTTTCAGATTTCGTTTCTTTCTTAAGAGAAGAAAACGGTGAGTTCATGTGAAGCATGTTCCTAGTAGTTTTATTTCGTTAATAATTTGTCTTTACCCATCTCCTCAACTGCAAAGTTATACGGTACCTATAAAGTCATAGGCCAAAGGTGTTGAGCTTTACTTCCCATTTTAAAGTAAATTTAAGAGCTGGAGCATTTTCTTTAAAAAGTTGGCATTTTAAGCTATGTACACCGAGGACTTACAGAATGGATTTCTTGTTGCAGTAGATTTTTTTTTTTTTTGTGAGCTTGATGGAGTATTAGACAAATGTATATAAGTGTTTGCAAAAACTGTTAATATATTCCCTTTTGCTAATGTCCAAACAGTACATTTGCCAAGTTTTGATTGTCTTTTGTTTTAATCATCAAGGGTTTGTTTTATCATGGTCATAGAGGAAAGAAACTTAATCATAAAAAAGCCTTCATATAAGAGGAAATACTGTAGGACACGATTTCATCAAAAGTTTTTATTTTCAAACATTTCGAAACTGCAATTGATGAATATTTCTCCCCAGGGCACAGAAAGAAAGTAGTTTTTGTCTTTTTTTTTTTTTTTTTTTTTCAGGTCAGTATGTTATAGTACCCGCGGGTTTACGCCCATTCCACCAATTTCCAACCGGATCCTGTACCCGGCTATATCTTTTTTGTTTGTTTGTTTGTTTTACACTGCATATCAAATGAGAACATGTTTAAGAAAAATCCCCACATGTTTGATTGGGCAATTCTTTTTTGCTGTCTATTACTAGTATTCTTTCCAAATAAGTTTTTTGGTTATCAATGAGGACAAAATACAGATACCCTATTTCTTTTACCAAAACCACAGCACTGTATATTCTCATATTTCTACAGTATTCCGTCTCAACACTTGCCCTATTCATATTTCAAAGCATGTGTCACTGTGCGCTCAAGAAACTCCCCCATTAATAATAGAGAGTGGCAATATCCCTATAAGGAAGATGACATAAACACTTTACTTGGCGATGGAAGGGTCCATCGTCGTTACATAACATTATTGGTGATTGTGATGGTTGTGGTTGTGGTGTTGGTGTCTGTGTATGTGCGTGTGTGTGTGTGCGTGTGTGTGTGCGTGTGTGTGTGTGTGTGTGTGTGTGTGTGCTTGCGTGCACGCGCATGGAGATGGTGTCTCCGGGCTGTCTGGCAGTTGAATTCACCCCACTACTCGAAAAGTCTAACAAAGGTCATTCATGAAACTGTTGAGTTAAAAAACAAGTTCATGTGGGTTTCACTACGTTATAACTCTAAAGGTAGGCTACCCTAGCTGGAAAAATCGTTTCTTTGAGGGCGTCTGGAGGATGAGCGCCAACACGTAAAACGTTCGGTAACAACCATTCATTTATCCTTTTAGTGTAAAGAACGAGCTCAAATGGGTTTCAGGAGGTTACTTTTCTAGCTAGGCAAGCCTAGCTGGTAAAATTGGGTCTTTAAGGGCGTCTGGGCGCTACGCCCCACCACTTAAAGCGTCTGGCAATGGTCATGCATTTATTCTGTAAGTGTAAAGAACAAGTTCCAGTCTGTTTCATGGGGTTACTTTTTCAGCTAGGCTAGCCTAGCTGGTAGGAGTTGTGTCTTTGGGGCTTCTGGCGGCTACCCCCACCACTTAAAATGTCTGGCAATGGTCATGCATTTGTCCTGTAAGTGTAAAGAACAAGTTCCAGTGGTTTTCATGGAGTTACGTTTTCAGCTAGGCTAGCCTAGCTGGAAAAAAATGGGTCTTTGAGGGTGTCTGGGGGCTACGCCTCACCACTTAAAGCGTCTGGCAATGGTCATGCATTTGTCCTGTAAGTGTAAAGAACAAATTACAGTGGTTTTCATGGCGTTACATTTTCAGCTAGGCTAGCCTAGCTGGTAAAATTAGGTCTTTGAGGGCGTCTGGGGACTACGCCCCACCACTTAAAGCGTCTGGCAACGGTCATGGATTTATTCTGTAAGTGTAAAGAACAAGTTCCAGTGGTTTTCATGGGGTTACTTTTTCAGCTAGGCTAGCCTAATTCTGACATGCCAATATTTTGCGTCTGGCGGCTACGCCCCACCACCCAAAATGTCTGGCAATGGTGTTTTATTGAATCTTGGGTTATACCTGACAATGTCCCACTGGTTTCAAGAGGTTACTTTTTCAGCTAGGCTAGCCTAATTTTTTTTTTTTGGGGGGGGGGAGGGGGGTGGGTCCTTTTTATCGCCCTCCTGGCCACACCCACCACCGATGACCAGCCAGACGTGCATTTCCATACTCAGGGGCATATGCACTAAATTGCTATATACATAAAAATTGTTAACCTTTTCAGCTAGGCTGACCCCCACTGTCTCCCGGACTATATTTTCTAACTTTTTCATGTATATGAAATACACACACACAAACATAAACAATTGTATTAGGTGATGCTCTAAAGTCCAGATTTTGGACATCATTCCCTCGCTTGGTCACTTCGACGCCCCCTCGCTGGTCATGCCTCCCCCAATCATGAACATAAACCGACACCCTTGACTACCAGTGGCGGATCGGGGGGGGGGGGGGCTCACCGGACGCCCCCCCCCCCTCTTAATTTCCAAAGCGAACAAATATAACTACAAACGGCAGTTTGGCGACTGTAAAATGTTAAAATTTTCATGCTCGCTCGATCCGCTCGCCCCTATTTAATCGTTATGCCATTCTGCTGAGATGTTGCTGCCACTAATTGCCAGCAGTTGCGCCCGGTGCGCCCCCCTTTATTTCCAAAGCGAAAAAATGTAGCTACAAACGGCAGTTTTGGGACTGTAAAATGTCAAAATTTTTAAGCTCGCTCACATTTAATTGTTATGCCATTCTCCTGATGTTACTGCCAGTAATTGCCAGAAGTTGCGCCCGGTACGCCCCCCTTAATTTCTAAAGCGAAAAAACTATAGCTACAAACGGCAGTTTTGGGACTGTAAAATGTCAATATTTTCAAGCTCTCTCGCTTCGCTCGCTCGCATTTAATTGTTATGCCATTCTCCTGATGTTACTGCCAGTAATTGCCAGAAGTTGCGCCCGGTGCGCCCCCCTTAATTTCTAAAGCGAAAAAACTATAGCTACAAACGGCAGTTTTGGGACTGTAAAATGTCAATATTTTCATGCTCTCTCGCTTCGCTCGCTCACATTTAATTGTTATGCCATTCTCCTGATGTTACTGCCAGTAATTGCCAGAAGTTGCGCCCGGTGCGCCCCCCCCCCCCCTTAATTTCCAAAGCGAAAAAACTATAGCTACAAACGGCAGTTTTGGGACTGTAAAATGTCAATATTTTCAAGCTCTCTCGCTTCGCTCGCTCGCATTAAATTGTTATGCCATTCTCCTGATGTTACTGCCAGTAATTGCCAGCAGTTGCGCCCGGTGCGCCCCCTTTATTTCCAAAGCGAAAAAATATAGCTACAAACGGCAATTTTGGGACTGTAAAATGCCAACATTTTCAAGCTCGCTCGCTTCGCTCGCTCGCATTTAATTGTTATGCCATTCTCTTGATGTTGCTGCCAGTCATTTGTCGTTTCACACCGTCATTCCATAATCCATGTAAGGAAAACATTCCATTATGTATTGTAGTCCCCATTAAGTTTGGAGACTGACAACGCACGCACACACGCGCGCACACACACACACACGCACGCACAAGCATACACACCCTCAAAATTACTTTTTCATGAGGTGCCCCCCCCCCCCCCATGTCTTGACCCACGGTACGCCACTGGAGGAAAGTGTAAACATCAAGGAAGATATCTACTGCAACCAAGCTCAGACTAGTAAATTGTTACGTGCATTCAACTCTCCTTTACTGTTGTGAAACATGGACATTGTACTTGGATGATAATATGAAAAGGCTGGCTGCATTCGAGATGTGGATATTCCTGGGCCGTATATCACGGTCAGACAGGAAAGCAAATCAGTATGTTCTAGATCATCTGAATGTCACAAAAACCTTGATGAAAGACATTAAATCAAGAAAACTCAAATATTTTGGCCATGTTAAAAGACATCAGAAAATCCAAAAAATGTATACTGGAAGGGATTATAGGAGCGCAGTGTGTGGTGTAACAACATAAAGGAGTGGACAAGAAAGAGTGTGGCCGCATGTAGTAAGGCGGCCATGAACAGAACAGAATGGAGGTCCATAGTCGCCAACCTTCGGACTGAAGACGGCACTGAAGAAGGAATGAATAAGTCGATCATAGATGCCGGAAAAAAAAGCACACCCACGCCCTTCCCAATGATCTGGTTAGGAAGCGTCATTCAATGAACAGAGACAGACGAATACTCAACCTCTAACAAAAAAAAGGGGGAGTTCCCTTACACATTGCTTTTCAGTTCGACGCCTATGTGACAAAAAATTTTTTGATCCTGTTGTCGAAGTTTGAGGTATACTGATGGTATGGTACATTGAACTTTGGTGACACGGTTGCTTGCGCAGATTAAATATCTCCTGATAATGGTTTCCCACATAATTGTGCTACAAATTGTGTTCCATTTTCGAGCGGCATGAAATGGTAGGACAAACACATAGCGCTTTATCTGGAGCAGTATAGAAGGTTCAGCGCTCTTGGCACTCCCGGCATTGACGAATTTTCTGATTTGCAGGACACAAGCAGACATGGTCCGCACTGATCCCATAGTGCTACCTGCAAGACTTTGTTGATCACACGAGGGGAATAGTGGCATGACGTTTGGATGAACTGAACTCTGTAACAAACACTGAAATCTACGACTCTCCCTGAAGCGGATACCAGCCCTCCGGGCTGCCGTCAAAGCTATTCCACCCTATTCAACCCAAACGTCATCCGTCTGGCGTAAGTATTATACAGAACCTAAGTGAACTTATAAAAGAGCTTCGTTTGTGCAATGTTTGGATTTATTCTATATGGTCACATATGAAAATGGAAGTCTTAAGGTAAGGTACATGGATGGCCAGTAAGGAGGAAGTTAAGAAAAAAAATCTCTCTAAATCCAAGTTTATCGAAATGAAGAAAAAGGATAGTACTTCAGTTCTTCTTTTTTGAAATCTTGACAAGAGTGTGATAAGCTCTCATAACATAAGAAAGCACTGATGTATGTCTGCCGTACAGTGTACGTAATGGATTAAGGATCAATATCAAGTTTGTTTATTCCGCTTACTAAAATGATAATGATAAAAATGATACAAATAATGATGATTGCAATAATGATAATAATGGGGTGAATTTTATATAGCGCAGCAGATAAGAGTGATGAGTGCACAGTAATGAGAACAGTGATGAAAATTGATGCGCCGTTGAAAACACACTCACCCCAAGAGTTTGCTAAACTTTGCAGTTGAACCAGATCTTCTGAATAAGATGAGGCTGGCATTACATCAATTATGAATTATAAAAGAATCTTCCAAATAACTGAAATGCTTCCAATACTACAGTAATGGGTTGAAGATGATAATGTTTTTGGAACTTTCCATAAGATCTGTCATGGATCAACTGGTCTTCTAATTCCCCAGATGCACACACCACTGTTTCTCTTGGTCGAACGTTGTGAGGTCCCTACAGAAGTGCTGCTCGTACTTGGTTCATCATCAGCATTCCAAAGACTGCTATCCTGCTCCTCAAGGGATAACAATTGTCAACAAACAACCAGAAGTGACTATTTTTGTGACGACCGTCTACACGCCAACAGACAGTGGATCACGATGGACTATTGAGTGCATCCGCCAGACTATGGAGAGACAACCACATATGCCATTGAGATTTACTGTTAAAACAGAGTATTTACGGACAAGGTAACTCTTTGTACTCATTATTGCTAAATCCTCGTTAACTCCTTAGCTCAAGCAGAGCTGAGAAGTAAAAAAAAAAAAATCTGTCATTAGCTGAGCGTCTTTGAAACAGTTTTTGAAACAGTACGTGGACTACGAAAAACAAAATATATGTCCCTTTTGAATTGGAGTCTTTTAAAGGCCTTTTAGTATCAAAGAATATTAGCGCTCTACGTAGAAATACATGATGGAGTCAGAAAGGAGTGGCAATGTGTATATAAAGAGGTCGACTTATTCAAGTTCACTACTGCTCTGCATGATAACCGGGGCAGGATTATTTTTCGCCGTCTGGCCCATTCTCCCATCAAAAGACTTTCACGAAACACCCTCAAAGAATCAAGTCACCCCATACACAATCACCAGATACTGTCTTACCGTCGCCAACGTCCTCTTCTTCATCTTTACCTTTGTGGTAATACGTAACATGGAAAAATTCCACAGAGAGCAAAAAGTATTCTGGCCAATGCGATGCCGACACTGCGCATGGGCAGTGGGACTCGTTGACAACCAGCCGGAAGGAAGGGTCAATGACCAAGTGGTCCCTGAAAACAGTCAGCCATTCAGTCTTCCGAGAACTCTCTCCTCATCCTTACCAAATCTCTCCACGAGGTTGACGTCCCCTGAACAACCGTTGACGATTGAGGGCAGCGCAACATTGTCATCGATTCATCCATTACATTTAATTGAGCCGCCCGTTTCCTTCTCTTCGGAAAGCAGAGGACAAAATCAGACTACGTTCTCAGAGCACCATTCCCTTTACCTAAGACCACACAAGTCCCTCCTTAAAGTTTTGTACGTGCTTGGAACCTTAGCCGTGATTAATATTCCATTCCCCATCTCCACTGCAGTGTTATGCTTGACCAGGCAGAACACACCTTTTGAAACTGGTATGCTTGTTGGTCAGCTCCTTCTGGACATTTCTTTCATCATCTTGATAGTTGTCGGAATGGTGTTCTTCAGCAAATATTACGACGCGGTTTTTGTAGACGAAGTTCGATTTTCTTACTCCATAGCGTTCTTCTTTGCGATTTGCGTTTGGATTGCTGTAATGAAGCTGACATACCCTGTAGTAACCGAGTTAAAATTTTCATCTTTTCGGATCTCCAATCCGTGCGAACTTAATTCAACGTACGCAAGTTTTGCGCTGCTAGACGAAGAAGTGATGACACCTTTGTATGCTGAGTGCGGAATCATCGGAGCAGGGATGTTCCTACAGATGTGGCATTCCGTTCTCCCGCAGTGTTGTATCAAGAAACGCAGCACTTCTCCGTCCTTTGACTTCTACATCACACCGCAGAAAATCTCACTTGTTCGGCGGCTGTACAGACGCCTAAAAATGATGTCTCTCAGGACAGCCATTAACTCGCAAGGAATGACAAGAGATGACATCCCGCTCCATCGACGTGGGTCGAGACGATACAGATACCAGCAAAACTGGCAGAACATTTTTCCTAAAGTTGTTATCGCTTTTGGTTGCACATTCATAGCATTAAACCTTTTCATCAAGAACGTTGAAAATGCAGGCTTGTCTGTCATTACCAAAACCTGCATTTCTTGGTTTTTTCATAGTGTGGCATATTTGCCGCTGTTGGTTCTTAGTCGTCGCCAGATGACCGTGACAAAAAGCAAAAAATTCTTCTCGATTGGAAAGGACGCATCCGTCCTCCACAATCTCATTTTGGGTCACGACCGCATCCTATTACTGGGATGCGGAGGCATCTTTACCATGAATTCATTTCGTTTCGTAGCAGGAATAGGGTTGTTGATCCATGCTGACCGTATCCAGAATGACGAAATCGTTCTTGGGTGTTTTGCTACCTTGTACGCAATCTTCCAAATGTGCTGTGCCTGGCTTCTCACTTCATTTCTGCTCTCCGTACAGAGACAATGTATTGAGGATGAGCCGGGACGTCAGTGGACGAAGATGTGTCTCCTCTACGCCTGTGCTGTCGGTATTTCCACGTGGGTGTTAACGGTTGCTCAGGTTGGTCCTTGGCCCGAGATGGAAGCTTACTTCGGGGAAGGGACAGGCAAAACCATCGCCATCCTCATAGATCCGATTTATTCACTGTTCGGCATTCATGTCGCTATGATTGCTTATGAATCCTACAAGTCCTTTTCCACGCACAAGAGCGTGTAGCCAAAATATATATAGACGCATTTTCTTTTTGTCATTGCTTTGTTTAATTTCTCATGATCGCGTAATGACTTTTCAAGTAACTGTATACCATGATCTCATACTCTGGGTTTTTTTTTTCTTTCCTCTTGCCATGACAGATGTTTCACGGGGTTTTAAGGGAACCACTGTTCATAATACGTCCCTGTTGCTGGACAGATTGTTTACAGAACAAGGCATCCAACAGTTATTGCCAAATAACTATTAATTGTGAATAGATGGAGAAAAGAGTAAATAGCTCATGATAAAGCAGTTACCCTCTGACCTTTTCGTGAAAATTAGATAAGCAACCTGTATTTGTTTGCAGTATGTAGATCTGAAATCTTCAATCCACTGGAATTCGAAATTAAACAACATAAAAAAGAAAGTGTAACGTTGAAAAGTTATGTGAAAGATGCGGCATTTGAAGAAATATAGCAGGTGAAAATGGTAGGAAAGGTTTGCACTTATAGGCCCTATTATGGAAGTGTAAATTGTAGTACTATATTCTGCGTTTAAGAATAACTATGATAGAATGTATGCTCATCTCATAGTTTTTTTTTTTGAATATATTATGTACAAGTAGAGTCCCATGTACAGGTGAAAGTTGAACAGCTGTTTAAAGACTTAAAGAAATTCGTAAAGAGAATTATTCAGAAGGTTTATAATTTTACTTACTAGTAAAAGTACTGATGCTTTTACTGTAAACTGGAGTGGAGTGTTCTTTTTTTTTGTCTGTTTTAATCAGTTTCTATAAGAAACTGAATCGCATTATACAGTACATTGTGTATAAGGCTAGATATTGGTATTTGTATGTTTAAAAACATATGATGAGTAAGATCTGTATTATGTTGTATATCATATTGTGGCATAGCTGTCAGCATGGATAATTTCAGGGCCGGTTTGACCAAATTGATTGTGTTGGGGTAAAACATTGATTACAGTTTTCAGTGTCGTCACGCCGTTATGAAGTGAAACAATATGGTGATGCGAATTCGGAAGTTTTAATTTCGCGCGAAGTTGGCCCCGAACTTGATCGAAAGGCAATCAACAGCCGAAGCAAGGATGCCTATAAGAAGGTCACATGAACCACACAGGAAGCTTGACAGGAAGATGTGACTCTTTATTAAGAACTTCAACAGAAGGACAAAAGAAGGAATGGATGCACGTAGATTTTGCCACCGCCCACAAAGTTACTGCTGGAGCCTGATAAACTTCACAACTACACTCTGATTACTTCAATTTGTCTTGAGGTTGACCTATGTCATCTCGTTCTCAATATCAATGCACATTTTTCTCAGTACTGAGGACATGCAGATCTTAAGGTTTTGTTACATGACTGACAAGAGAAAAGTGCTCTGCCTAAATAATCTATCATAATTATGCAGATGTTATAGAGATTGTCAATGACCCTCAAAATTGTATATTTTGAATAGAAATTAAGATGGGGA